>NC_136464.1:10540116-10842616 GCF_902686455.1 Sciurus vulgaris | reverse complement strand
TAGAACATTCTTGAAAACCAGTATGAGCTTCAGAGATCCTCCCTCAGGCTGGGCTTCTGGAAGCCTCCAGGTCTCATGAGCCTGCCAGTCTCAGGCTTAGAGTGGTTTTTTCAGGAGTGCAAGTTAGTGGAACCACTACAGGGGTGTCAGAGGCAGGGCAGCCTGGAGGGCTGGTACGAGGGATTGAACCCAGGGGTGTTTAGCCACTGAGCCACATCCCCAGCCCTTTTTTATTTTTTATTTTGAGACAGGATCTCTCTAAGTTGCTGAGGCTGGCTTCGAACTTGTGATCCCCCTGCCTCAGCCTCCGGAGTTGCTGGGATTACAGGTGACCACATCTGCTTTCTTCTTACGAGACACAGCTGCCAGAATGTCCGCCCTGGGTCCTGCACGCCTAGTAGAGGGAGATGAGGAAGATATGGTGCTCTCTATAGCCTCACACCGTGGTCCGGGTAGGAGGCAGGTTGAGTGGCAAGGATGGGCCACGTTGGTGGAGCTGAGCTGTGGGAGGAGCCGCCTATCCCCACCAGCACCTGGGACCCTCCTACCATCAGTTAAGGGAAGGATGTCATAGCGACCCAGAGCTAGGAGGTCCCTAGGACACACAGGACACTAGAGTCAGTATTTTTAACACCAAGATCTTTCAGGTGCTTTTTGTACAAGCCAGTGTTGACCAGAGGGGATCTTGCCTGGAGGTGACTGAGGCAGGGGAGGAGCAAAGCCAGGTGATCTGGCACCTCACAGCTGCCTAGTTTGTGTCCTCTGCCCATGTGACTGGACTGTGGCCCCTGCCAACTCCTGTGGTGGAAAGAACCGGAACCTCTTGCAGCTCATGAGACCCTTGTGAAGTGGCAGATGTCCAACCTCTGGACATCAAGTCCAGACTGGAAGATGCAGATGTGATAAAAGACCATGCTAACTTGTCACCTTGGTCCTGACCCATCTCTGCCCAGCCTTAGCCCTGGTGGGACAGAGGAGGAAACTTTCCCAGTACATAGGCCCCTGGAGGTCTTGCATATGTGTGGTAAAATATGTGTCATGTAAAGTTTTCCATCTTAGCCTTTTTAGGCGTCCTGTTCAGTGGCTTTAAGTGCGTCCATGTGTTGCCACTGTGACCACGTCCATCCCCAGGACCCTTGCTCTCACACGGCTGAACGCCACACCACTGAGTAGTGGCTCCCTGTTCCCCCTCCTCACCTCTGGCAACCTCCATTCTATGTTTGGTCTCTGAATTATCGACTCTAGGACTTGCGGGTAAGTTGAATTGTGCGGAATTCATCCTTCTGTGACTGGTTTGTTTCACTTAGCCTAAATGCCTTCAGGGCTCCCCCACGTCACAGCAAATGCAGGAGTTTCTTCCTTTTTATTTTTTTGATACTGGACTTGAACAGACTTCATGCATGCGAGGCAAGTGCTCTGACCCTGTATTGACCCCGTCAAGGCCTTTGCACAGACAGGAGTCTCCTCCTGCCCTGGCCCCCGCCCTGTCCTCCACAACAGCCATAGTCAGGTTCAGGTTGGAGTGTGACCCCATCTTGCCCTCTGGGCACAAGCCCCTGGAGTGTGGGCATGTCTGCCTGTCTGCCCATCTCCTTTGGGCCTGGCCGAGCTCTTTGTGCACACAGGGGTCAGGGAACAGTGGACAGCCTGCACTATTGAGTTTCTGCATTAATAGAAACCAGCCAAGCTGGGGACACATGGAGCTTGACTGGCAGAAAGCCCACTGGTCTGGGCCACATGTAGCCCATCTGAGGACACCTGGGGAACCAGAGAGTTGGCCAGGGAATAGCACTGTGCCCAGGTACTCTGCTCACACACTTGCTGGTGAGGCCTGTCCCCAGAAGGGGAGGAGAGTCATTGTCAGAGACCAGGGTTCTCCCTGAGCTGCTCCTGGGTGGGGCGTGGCTGGTGCTGGGTTGCTGGCACCGTTCCTGCACTGCAAGGGGATTGCTGATCTGATTTTGGGGGACCATACACAGCTCCCTGGAGGGCTGCCAGCCTGCCTTCATGGCACTGTAGCAGACCCAAAAAGGATAGTTGCAGAACATGCCATCTAGCCAACACCTGCCACACGCCCATTTCCAAATCTACTTCCTCTTAGGCTCCTCTGGTCCTCTAGAAAACTATGTCCTGAGTGGTGGCCCAAGACTTGCTCTTCGTCAGGAAAACAATTTAATCCAAGTAGAATGAGGTCTGGTCATTAACAGTTGTTATGGTTTGGATATGAGGTGTCCCTCGAAAGCTCATATGACAATGCAGGTGTGTCCAGAGGGGAAATGATTAGTCTACGAGACTGTGACCTCACCAGTCCATCCTCATTTGGAAGGACTGCTGTGCGGGATGGTAATTCTGGGTCAGTGGGGCACAGTTGGAGGAGGTGGGTCCCTGGGAAAGTGCCTTGAAAGCGTTCATCTTCCCACCTTCCACCATCATGTTCTACTTCACTTTGGGCCCAGAGCAATGGAGCCAGTTGACCGTGGACTAAACATGAGCCAAAATAAATCTTTCCTCCTCTAAGTTGTTCTTGTCAGGTATTTTGGTCACAGTGATGAAGAGTTGTCTGATGCAGCAGTCTTTCACCTTTCCACTGCCTCACCTGTGAAAACCGGGGATCAGCCACACAAAGTCAGCTTCTTGGGAGGAGTCACATGTCCTGCCTTTCTTCCCGGGTTGTCTCCTTTCTTTGCCCTGATTGCCCTCTTTTCTTCTGGCCTCTGCTCATTTTTACCCCTGTTCCCAGGCCCAGAAAAAAGTCTCACCTCTGCTCCTTCCCTATGTTTCCCTTTAGTATTCAGGAAGTCCTGGATGGTGCTCCCGCCATGGAAGGGAGGACCACAGACCTTCCTTGTTCCCTTCTCTTGTCCATGCTGAGCAGAAGTGGCTTTTGGATGTTGTTTTTGATCCTCACTCTGCCCTAAAGGTGATGATGCAGCTTAAGAAGGGCTGGTGGAGGTGTGGCTGTCCTCCAGTTTTCCAGTTAGGTCCTTCCAGATGTAGTTGGCCTGGAATTTTCACCTCCCTGCCCTGGCCTGTGGAGCAGTCCCCCACCTCAGTTCTCTCACAGTGGCACCAGGAGCCCTCAGCTGTTCTCTGTGGTATCAGCCTGAGAACATAGGTTATCTGTCTCGTTCACAGTTACTCACAGGTTTCTTTAATTTTCATTGGGAATTCTAAGCTGGAGATTTTTCTAAACTATGTCAGAACCAATTTGAGCTTCCTCTGCTACCTGCTTGAAGACCATGGCCTCTCCTTTCCAGATGCACCTTCAAACCCACCAGTCCCAGTCCTCCTGAACCCTGCCCCAGCCTCTGGCTCAGCCTCCTGCTCTGCAGCAGTGACCTCCTGGCCCTCCCCCTTTCGTCCAGCCTGCCTGGCCCAGAAGAGGTACAG
Organism: Sciurus vulgaris; assembly: GCF_902686455.1. NCBI lineage: Eukaryota > Metazoa > Chordata > Mammalia > Rodentia > Sciuridae > Sciurus > Sciurus vulgaris. The sequence continues at coordinate 10,839,226 of NC_136464.1, read as the reverse complement.
AGAATGCATCTGCATCCTGCCTGATCATCTGTCCAGCTTGGACTCATGTTCCCAAGACTTTCTGGAACCCCTCTGTGCTTACATGAGCCCACATTTGATCTTTCTGTCATCTGTCTTGTTTCCCTTGTAGAGTGATATGGACATCGTGAGAGTAATTGCTACCCTCTGTAAACTTGAATGTAAACCAGAGTATAAAAAACACATTTTCTGATCATTTCTAGCACTGAATAATTTATTGTCTGCACTGAATCACAGGTGAAATGAATAATGTAAGTTCATAAGAAATAAGTTTAACATGTATGTCCAGTATTTTCCTAGAATCCAGGGACACTGACCAGCATATTCTTCTTCTTAAAATAGATGTCCCTGAAATAGTTGCCTTTTATTAATCTTTAAAAATGATGAGCACAGATAATGGAGAGTTATTTTTCTTCATTTTCTGATATAAGACACTCAAGAAGACCAGATCTTGAAATAAATGTTTAGTTAAATCCTAATATTTCTTGACAAAGAAGAAATAAGTGCCTTTTAAGAAATGTCTAGAATTAGAGGGCAAAGGATAACCCTATGAGTACCTATTATTAAATAACAGATTTTAATCCAGATAGCATTATCGTCATGAGCTTGCAAGTGACTTTGCTCATTCTCATCAGTCCCACTTTTGATGTGAAAGTTAGAAACCGTGTTTTTTTAAAAATGAATGATGAATGATTTGGAGGAGAAACCCAGAGGGAGAGATGGATTGTCCATCACCCAGCACGTTGTCTGGACTTGGTTGCTGATCTAGACAATAGTCCTTCATCTAGATGACATTCTTCTGGACTTGGTCAATGAGTCCTTGTTATTCCATTAGGTAGAATGTGATGCTTGCGTGTGAAAGACAAGGGACACCTTTTCCTTTCAGATATTCCTTCCTCCACTTGCGTATGGCCCAATTTCATGAGCTACAGCACCTTTCTGAAGGCAGGCTGCTCAGCTGCTGGTGAAAGGGTCCTCAAGTGTTGATTCATGGGGACTTCATGGTGGGGGTGAAGTGGAATGTTCACAAGCACTAGAATCTAAAGGACATGAGCATGAATCTAGGGTAGCTTTAGGGACTTTGGTAATTCCTTGATTTCTCTAAGCTTTTATTTTCTCATCATTGAAATAAATATGGTAATATTGCATATATTGTGAGGATAATTGAATATTCAAAATATGCCAATTTCCTATTCTAGTCACATCAGATTTCTTAAGGATAATGGGTACATGTAGACCAAGATAACTGGTGTTAGATTTGGAGGATTGACTCAGTTGATAATTGTTTGGAATTATGCAACTTTCAGGTAAACAACTTCTGATTTGATACATGAGGGTGAAATTGGTACTAGATTTGCCCTTCTTATTATTCTTTAATATTAATAAAATTGATAAACTCAGTGAATCTAATCAAGCGAAAGTAGAGTGAGAAAACACAATTACCAGTATCAGGAAATAAAGATCCTAAATCTGTTAAAAAGTCAGTGAGGGAATATTGTGAACAATTTTATGCCAACAAATTCAGCAATGTAAGCAAAATGGTTAAATTCCTTGCAAATCACTCTTCACCAAAATGGATATAAAATGAGGTAGAAACTTAATTCGTAATTAAAACTCTTTGCAGAAAGAAAGCTCCAGTCTCAGGTGGCCTCACTGGTATCATGCATCAACCATTTAAGGAAGAAGTAATATCAACCTTGTACTACATTTTTTGAAAAATGAAGGAGGAGAGAACACTTCTCAACAGGTTCTGTTGGGCTATATAAATAAAGTTATAAAATAATCCTGTTAACAAAATCTGACAGGACAGAAAATTACAAACCAAATTTCTCAAATACAGAGACAAAAATTTTAAATTAGCAAGTTGAGTCCAGCAATATATAAAAAAATTAGGATTTACCTCAGAAATACAAAGTTGATTTAAAAGTTGCAAATCAATGATTACATTTAACCATACTTTAAAAGGACATGAGCATGAATCTAAGGTAGCTTCAGGGATCATATGATCATATGATCATCTTAATAGATGTAGAAAAAGAAACATTCATAATAGAATTTCTCATTAAACTAGAAATACGATGGAACTTCCTCAGTCAACTTCGAGCGCATCTCGGAAGTACCTGCTGCTAGCTTCATACTGAAGATGGAAGACTGAAAGGTTTTTCTTTTTTATTATAAATGTCATGAAGAGACATCTGTTCCCACTGTCTCTATTCAATACCATGATGGTGGTTTTAATGCAGTTACACTAGAAAGTAATAGTGACAAGGAAGATGTAAAATTATTTTTCTTTGTAGAATGTATGATTATTTATTTAGAAAACTAAGAAATCTACAAAACATGCTAGAACTAGTAAAAGTACATTTTTCAAGACTATAAGAGAAAGGTCAAGATAAGAAATCAATTATATGTTTATAGTAGCAAGAAGCAATTAGAAAGTAATAAAATTTCAAGAATATTTATAGTGGCGTCAATTTAGGAATTATAGAAATAAACTTGACAAGAAATTGGAAAACCTGTATTTTTAAAATTATCAAACATGGCTGAAAGGAGACTTAAATAAGTGGAAGTGTATACCATGTTCATGAGTTGGATGATCCAGTAATGCCAAGTTACCAATTTTCCCTGAATTGTACTATAGATTCAACATAATGCTACTTAAAAATTTTGTGAAATTTAGAAAGCTGATTATAAAATTTATATGAAAATTTAAGGGACTCAGAATAAACAATTTTGAGGAAGAGGGCTAAATTTGAAGTACTAAAAGTACCTAATATTAAAAGTTCTTAGGAAGTTGTAATAATTAATCCACTGTGGATTAAAAATTCATAAGTAGGCCAATGACACAGAACACTGTCAAGAAATAGACTCATGTATATGGTCAGTTTATTTTCAACAAAGATACCAAACTAATTTAGTGGTTAAAGGAAAGATTAAAATTCAATGGCATTAGAAAACCTAAATCAAAGTATGGAAAAAAATTAACCTTGATGCTTACCTCACATCATGTAAAAATTAATTCAAAATGACTAGACACTAAAAATTAAATCTTATCAGTCATCTAGAGGATAATGTAGAAGTATATCATTAGTACTTTGGATAGATGAAGATTTCTTAGGAGGAACACATAGCACCAACAATAAAAAGTGAAATGATAAATTGAATTTCACCAAAATTAAAATTTCCTGTTCTTCAAAAGGCATCATGAAAATAAAAAGACATGTCACAGACTGAAGAAAAAATTTGCCATTCATGTATCTCATAAAGGACTTGTATGGTCATCCTTCATTTATGAAAAGTTCTTACAAAAGAAAAAACATTAAAAAGACACCCCAATAAAAAAGTAGCCTAAAGACTTGAATGCAGATTATGGAGCATGAAAAGGTGCTCTAGAATTAGTAATTAGGAAAATACAAATTAAAACTATAATGAGATACCACTTCATAACTACATAGCTAAGTTTTAAAAAGGCTGACAACCTTCAAATATCCATGGATATGGATTCCAGTGGAGTTCTCATGTATTGCTGATGGCAGTGTAAATTTGAATAAGTACCCTGTAAATTGGTTGTTAGTTTCTTACAAAAAAAAAAAAAATCACTTACTTATCCAGCTACCCAGCAGGTCTATTCCTAGTTATTTACCAAAGAGAAATAAAAACATAGATCCACAAAATAAATTATACAAAATATTAGTAGCAGTTTCATTTCTAATAAGCCCAAATCAGAAACAATACTAATGCTTGTTGGTAGGAGAATGATGACAATTAAAAGGGATTAAAAACCTACGATGTATGGAGCAACATGGATTAATATCAAGAACGGTATATACAAAGAAAGCCAGCCACAAGGAGTGCATGCTGTACTCTGTTTATGTGAGGTTCAGAAACAGTCAAAACTGGTAGATGAAGTAGAACCAAGATGTTTGTCCTGAGGTGGGGGAGGGCGAGACCCAGGGAGCACAGACTGGGAAGGGCTGTCACTGAACTTTCTGGGGAATGGAATGTTCTCTGGCTTTATGGATCTTGATGGGTCTTAGGCGAGCATCTATGTTTTTCAGGACTTAGGATCTATGCATTTCACAGCATCTAAATTTTATCCTTAAGAGAACCGTTTCAGAAGCAAACATGTTTGGACACTTCCAGATATACCATCCACATACTTTGGCATCTCAAGGATATTTAAGAGGAACTTGATAAATGATGAAGCCTTTCCCACAGTATTTATTTTAATTAGAAAAGTAAGCAGGTTGTGAACTGTGATTGCCTTTACGTGGTATCTGAAATGACATTGTCAAATATCCGGGCCACCCGAGGTCAGGTGTTGCCCACTGATACTGAAGCTGATGAATGTCTCTTTATGCAGCCCCTCTGCTTCCACTTTTGCTGATCTCCTGACCATTCACACAGCAACCAATCGATTTTCTGCTGCTCTTTAAATGGGTAGGATAAAAATCAGACTCTCAGAATCAAATTCAAATGACTCACCATGTTCCAAACAACCCTGTAAAATTCTGGCTGTACCTGATCCTGCACCTCATCTCAGGCTGTTCTCTGTTCCAGCCACACCGGCCTTCTGCTGAGTGTGTGTATGTGCGCGTGCGTGCGTGCGTGCTGGAGATCGAACCCAAGGTTCGTGCATGGACCCGCACTCCGCTGCTGAGTGGCACCCCAGCCCACTGCCCTTCCCACGGATCCTTGGCTGGATCCCTCCTCCTCTTCACGCCCTCCGTTGCCAGTCCCCTCTCGGCCACCCTTTCTGTGCTCTTGGCATCACTGGCTCCGGAAGTGGGGTCTCTGCTGCTCCCATCAACCATCCACTCTTCCCAGAGCACATTTGTTCCTTTCCTAACACTATTTATGGTTCGTAATGATTCCTGTCTCTAAATTCCACGAGACTGAAAACCAAATCTGATGTTTGTCCCCCAGAACTGGCCAGGCACATACCAAAACTGAGTATTTATAGAATTAATGGCCTCATAATAAAACCCTATTAATCCAAGTACGTGTGTGTGTTTGTGTACATGTGCGTGTATACGCATGCACATGCCCGTGTATTTTGTGAAGTTCAAAAATTTTTCTAAATCCTGGCAGGCCAGATTTATTCATGGACAAAAACTCTGTTCTTCTGGGTCATGAGGCGTCTTTCTCTAAACTGGGTAAGTGGCTGCCGATAGTAACACGACCCTTCACTGAGTCTCCACTTCCTTACCCAACTCAGGGTGATGCTCATCAGCCCTTTTCCAGATAGAAACCTGGAATCTGATTTGCTTTTAGGACTTTCATGTTAATCCACTGTCATTCTATCACCAGTGGCCAGCAGAAAGAGTACCTTGGCAAGTCTCAGGGACTTTGTCATTTAAATTCAATGTGTGTAATTGTGTGTTCATTCCCAGGAAAGCAGCCTGCCAGGTGGACCAGATACCCCATTTACACTGACTTGACAAGTGGGTTGGCTGCAGTTTTTTTTTCTTTTTTTTGAACTGAACTTTACAGAATCTATGACCTACTTTGGCACCGCAGAACACACACCAGCTTTACCCCTGGGCCTCATTTCCTCAAAGCTGTGCACTTGCATCAAGCATGGGAGAAGCGTATCGGCTATGCTGATTTCCAAACCTCTTCAAGGAGCTGAGTGACAGGACTGGGGCTGGTGGAACTGATGCAGGAGAAGGTCTTTGAAGGAAAGGAGGAGGGAAGCTGGGGCTCTATGATCCTCCCCTCCTGCGATTGATACCATACAGTGCCCGCAGACATTAGGGCTTTTACCCTCTAAGTTATTGTTATCTGATGGTTGTTTGGATTCTTTGCAGCTAGGAGATTGCATGGGGAAATCAAAGTTGGCATGCTGTGCAAGAAGATACGTGGTACCGCATTGACCACCTCTAAAATTAACCTGCTTGCTAACATCTCCTCCTGCCAACTCCTGGAGGGAGTCTCTCATCTTTACTTAGTCCTCCCTGAGGACTGGATACTTTAATATGACCATTCCTATGATGTGAATGTGTCCTCATTTAAAGTTAATGTGTTGAAACTTAGTCACCCATGTGATGGCTTTCAGAAGTTGGGCCTTTGGGAAGTAATTAGGTCATAAGGTGCAGCTCTCGAGAAGAGTTAATGTCCTTCTTAAAGAAGCCCCAAAGAGCTCCCTGTCTCTTCCACCCTGTGAGGTCATTGCAGGAAAGAGCCATCTATGAACCAGGAAACTGGCCTCACCAGACATTGGGTCTGCCTCAATTTAGACTTCTCAGTCTACAGAACTATGAGAAATAAATTTCTCTTGGTAAGTCACCCCATCTATGGTATTTTGTTATGGCAGTCTCAACAGACTAAGACCGCAAACAGTGCAGCGAAACCATGCAACAAGTTAATGACGAAGGAAAACTGCATATACCTTGAAAGAGATGCAGAATTTCATGAAGTCAGTGAAAGTGCTGTTGCAGAACTGCTGGCCTTCCAGGTGAACCGGGATCAGTGGGGTCTGACAGACCATTAGCCGTTGAAGAGGGGCAGAGCCACTTGGATACAGCCAGTGAGTTGCTTCAGATGAGTTAGATTTAAATATCAAAGATGGTGAGATATAATCGAAGAGCAAATCAATTACGGGGACACAAACACCAGGTTTCCTTCTGGCTCCCAAGGCCTGCTCACTCATTCCAGGTTCCAGGCAGAGCTATCATAGTTCTGGAAGGCTCCAGCTGCTGCCTCTGTGTCCAGCTTCTGGCAGAGCCCTGCGGCTCTCTGCTGGCTTCGGAAGGCAGCATGCGCCTGCGTCCTTCCTGCCCCAAATCTGCTTTTGGAAAGTTTTTGGAATACTGATTATTCCCCATAAAATGAGTGGTAAATTTGGGACGTGAGGTTGGAAGGGAGTAGGGAAAATACCAGGAAGTGAGAAGTAAACTAAAAGCATTAACACCAAGCTAACCACAAACGGCAAAGCCCCTGGAGAGGAAGGGGGAGGAACGTCTGGCTCCATGGAAAAACCATCCCTCCCACAGGTCAGGCTGCAAACAGTTTGCACTGAGGTTGATCTGAAGGATGTGGGAGCTTTCAAATGGTGTGCTGGCCCCCATGGGATTTCTTCCTCACACTGGAATCACGTTTTATGTTTTCCCTGCCTTGTGCACAGGGTGTGTGAGGCTGCTTAGATAGAAAGGACTGGGCTTCTCACAATATCACTCGGCTTTTCTTGGCACCTTGCTTGTCAATCTCTTTTCATACAAACAGAAATAAGGGCAGGGGCTCCCGAGCACGATGGCATCAGTATTCTCTTAGCTTAGTTGTTTAGTCAGCTACCAACCCTCCAGAGAGTCCCTCTGGTGCTCAGCCTGTTGAGCTTCTTAGGAGTTACTCTGGCAAACCTACTGGATCACCCACTGGGTGCAGAAGGAAGGAGTATAGAATTCGGGGGCCTGCCTACCTCAGTGCCTGCTTGTTTATGAGAATGAAGGAAGGTAATTTTGAGTCTCATATCTGTCACCAGCTGTGATCTTGAGCAGATTGTGTGACATCTCATTCATTAACCCAGAAGATATATATTGATTGTCTCTTGGGTGGCTGGCACTAAATTAAGGGCAATAGCATCTGTTCTGCAGGAACTTTGGTCTGGGAAGGACAGAAAGACAATGAAGGAGGAATTCTTCCAGAGAGTACCTGGCTGTGTCTACCATGGGACCAGACTGCATGGAACCTCATCTGCCCTTTTCTCAGCCTGGTGGCTCGTGACTTGCAGGACTGCCTGGCTCCCCCTCTGCCTTGGGAAAAGGGTGGGGGTTATTAGGAGATGTCATACTCCATTCTGTAAATATTGCCAGACTCATACCAACAGTTTTGGTGTTTAATTTCCAATTTTTTTCTTTAAATGATTTTTTAAGCAAATCAAGGTATTTTCCTCACCAAGCATTTTTCCTGTTGTTCATGTTTTGCAGAGATTCCTGGAAGTAATTTTTGATCACACATGGAAGGTCTCATTGTGCTGGGACGTGATTCTTTGGGTCCTGCAGATCTCTTAAAGCTAACAGGGGGCTGACATTGTTCTTGATGTTTCTGATGCGTTTTCTCCCCCTTCTAGAAATCACAGTGAGAGTAGAACAGTTCTATTTTAACTTAAACTACTTCTAGCCCAAGTATCTGTTTGTAGATGCAGGGTGTGTGCAGATTTCACAGGCAGGATATTGAACGGTAGGCATGAGCATAAAATTTAAGCTTGCAATTTACAATAGAAGAGATGCAGAAAAAGCCCAGCCTCCCATTGAATATGTTAAACTAAGCATAGAGGCCTCTGCTGACTAAATATCAGCAGGCCCAAAAACATTTATTGAGCACTTGTTATATGCAATGTCTTAGTTAATCCTCAGAAAGACATTCTTATTAATCCCATAAGTATCTTACCCTAAGTCACACAGATGGTAAGTAGTGAAGCTAGAATCTAACATTTAGGTGCTATCTTGCATACATAGTGAGCTATCATACAGTCATCCCTCCAAATCTGTGGGATTTGGTTCTAATATCTCCTGGAGCTACTGAAATCATTGGATGTGCAAGTCCTCATAAGATGGTAGAGTATTTGCATGTAACCTATGCACATCCTCCTGTATACTTGAGATCATTTCAGTTTACTTACAATACCCAGTCAATGTAAATTTTGTGCTGTAGGGAATAATGACAAGAAAAAAAATGTCTGTACACATTCAGTGCAAACACAGTATTTTTTCCAAATAGATCTTGGTCTGCAACAGGTTGAATCTGCAGATGCAAAACCCACAGATACAAAGGGCCAACTGAATTCAGGTCAAGATGCTGAGTTGGTGAAAACATCTCCAGTTGATGATTCATGCTGTTTCCTTCCTCCAAAACTGTGTAAGAAGTGCATTTTATCTTATTTTCATTTTTGTAGGGCATGCCTCGTTGCTAATAATTTCCAAAGAAAATAAATCATCTAGGTCCTGGTTTAGCATTTTTCTGAGCCCATGCAAATCATGCAAAACATAACAAATGGCACAGAGTCACAGGTGTGTGTGATAGTGAGGAGGAGAAAAGGGATGAAGTCTGTCCTTTCACCCTTAGGAAATAGATACATTGGAAAGATAAAAGCAGTGAAGCTTGAGGTGTATTCTGACGTAAACTCTGAACAGTCAACCTGGTCGGGTTCATTTATTCTACATTTATTCCCGCTGCAAACTCTGAGCGCTCTCTGGGCTCTCTCTCGCTAAATCAATGTTTGCAGAATTCTCAGTGGCTTGAATTTTGTAATCTGAGAAATCAATCAAGCACCTCGGGAGAATGCCATTTCTTATTCTCCTCTGATCCTCCCTACGCCGCTTGTAATTAAGCATTAGCTGGAGTTCATTGCGCTTGAATAACGCGGTGATGTTCGGGCTGGCTTCCTTTGCTGCTTCTGTTTTCTGGTTAACTAAATCACTGCCATCATAAAAATGCAATTTAAAGTCTCCATAATTATAGGATTTATTTGTTTCCAAAAAACTAATCCAGTAGATTATGATCATTAGCGTGTTGTTCTAGCTGGAAGGCAGAGTCGGGGCCCCCAGAGGGCCTGCCCTGCGATGCTGGGGCTTTTACAGTGAAAGGAGACCAGATATGGGGACTTAACTTACGGTTCCTTTTGCAAGTGATCTGATTTCCTGATCATGACCAAATAGTAGCTGCATAGTCCCTGTTATTGAGCAAATGGCTTTATGACTAACTCGACATTTGCTCCTGATTATAATTTTCTTGGCACCCTGCTATTGTTTAACAGGGAGAATTAGCTAATGGTGAAATATATGTATAGAATCATATGTAAAATCTGTCTATAGGGCTTAAACAATACTATCATTACTATTAAATATTAATAAATGTTAAATGACAATTGAAAGCAGACTCCAGGTCTCCATCACTTGGATTAAGAAATAAAACTTAACTACAGCCTTAGAAACCCAGCATAATCCTCCCTAGTGGCTGATCCTTCTCTTCTATGATAACCATTATCTTGAAATCTTAAAAATAAATGCTTTTCAGCCAGACACAGTGGCACACACCTGTAATCCCAGCTGCTCTGGAGGCTGAGGCAGGAGGATCAAAGTGCAAAGCTAGTCTCAGCAACTTAGTGAGGACCTAAGCAACTTAATGAAATCTTGTCTCAAAATAAAAAAGGGCTTGGGGATGTGGCTTAGTTGTTAAGCACCACTGGGTTCAATCCCTGATATGCACTCCCCTATTCCCCCCAAAAAAACCCAACAACAAAAAACACATTGATTTTCTAGATAGTTTTACACAGGTACATGCACACATACATATGTATGCATCCCTAAAGCAATACAGTGTTTGGTTTTTCCTGATTTGAACCTTACATAAATGGAGTCATAGAGAATATATTTTTGTAATTTGCAACTTTTGCTCACCATTTTTTTTTTTTTTGAGATTTTTCTACTGATGAAGCATCAGAGCAGGAGTGTGCTCATTTTCATTGCTGTATAGTATTCCAAGCCATGCCTGTGCCACGGTTTTATAAGTCATGCTAATGTCATGGACTTTGGATCATCTCCAGCTTGGACCTCTTAGGAATGGTGTTGCCGTGAGTCCCTGGTGCGAGTATTGCAAATGTAATTCCCAGACATATTCCTTGTATAAGTTTTTTGGGGACCAGTTGCTATTTTTCAACTTTAATAAATAATGCCGAACCATCTTACCCTCAGGTCAGCAAGTTATGACAGTTGCCATTGCCCCACAGCCTCATGAGCACTTGAAATTGTCACAGGTTAGCGTTTGCCAGTCTGGAGAGTGTGGGGGCAGCTCTTGGTGGTGGTGGCAGTGTGTGTTCCTGTTGGCTAATGACTGGGACCATCTTTTCACAAGTTGAATGGAATTTGTAGTTTCTCTTTATATGACATATGAGTTCATGTCTTTTGACCATTTGGAAAGCTTTTGGGCATCAGTTCTTTGTTGTGACAAATAGCCTTCCATCTCTGTACTTGTCTTTTCATTTTCTTGAACTATATATTTTTTTGGTCTTCCACAGTTTGTATATTCATATTTTCTTTCATTTTAATAATCTTTTCATTATCAAGGAAGCACTAGATGCGCACTATAGAAAAAAAAAGAATTTTATATTCCTACTGCCCAGAGGTCACTAGCATTAGCACTTTAGTGCATATTTTTTTGTGGGATATGTAATCAATAACCTCCAGCTTTCCATTGAAGTAATTTTAATCTCATGACATAACATGAACCATCTCAGATTTCCCCAAATTAACCACCATCCTTCGACAGCTTCAGTCCAGCCAGTGTGCAGTACAGGACTTGGCGTGTACTTGGATGAACCAAGTTCTCCATATTAAATGCAACTGTTTTTTAAATCTTTTCCTTCGTGGTTAGTGCTTCTTGTCTATCTAGTGGTGTGTCTTCCACCCAGGAGACTGTGTTCTCTTTTAAAACCTCTTAGTTTTGCTTTCTCCTTTAGGCCTGTATCCACATGGAATTGATTTCTGGGTATGGTGTGCAGTAGCGTCCATTTTTAGGTTTTCCATATGGATACCCAACTTTCCCAGCAGTTTATTGATCTTCGCTGATCAACAATACCACCTCTGCCATATCTCCTGTGATGCAAGGATGGATCTTTCTCTTGACTGTCTATCTGATCCAAGGGTCTATTTGCTTATTTCTGTACCAACACTGCCGTGTCCTATCCATGTGCCTTAATAATAAGTTTTAAGCAGGGTAAATCCCCATGTTACTTAAGATAGGTTTGGGTGCAGAGTGTAAATCTCAGAAGCTTAAAACTAAAAGGGTTTGTTTCTTGCTCGTGCCACATGTACAGTTGTGGACAATCTGGAGCCCAACAAAAGTTTTGTTAACACGTCAAGATGTGCTGGAGATATTCCATAGCATGGCTCCATGCCCAGAGAGCCTGGAGAATCACAGGTGAGCTCATGTGCTTCCCTGTAGAAGTGAAACCAGTCACTTACATTTCATTGGCTGAACCAGTCACATGACCACACCTAATTGGGTGGGGTCTCAGGGAGTCCATCCTGGCATAACTGGAAGGAGAATTGTCCACCTCCTCTCCCTTCTTCCTCTTCCCCTTCCTCTCCTTCTCTTCCTTCTCCTCCCCCTTCCTCTTCCTCTTCCACTTCCTCTTCCTCTTCTTCATCATCTTCTTCTTAGCTATTCTCAACTGGTCAAGTTCCATGAAGATCTCTTGTTGAGATTTTGATTCAAATTTTATTTAATCTATGGTTCAATTTGGAAAGCAATATTTTCCTATCCATGTATATAGTGTATGAGTTTATTTAGGTCTTACTGTTTTTTTTAGAAGTTTCACAATTTTCTTTTTACAGGGTTTACACACTGTTTACTAGCTTAATTCTTAGGTATTTTGTATTTTTACTGCTATTGTAATTTTATATTTTCAAATTACATTTTGTAGATGACTGCTTTTTATTGTCTAAAACTGTAGTTGATTTTGGTGTATTAATTTTTTATGCAGAGATTTTGCTAGACTCTCTGGTAATTCTAATTATTTGTCCGTGTTATTTTCTGAGTTTTCTACATAGATATCATACCACCTGAAAATAGTGACAATTTTGTATTTCCTTTCTAATTCTTAAACCTTTTATTCTCCCAACATGCATCCATGTTTTGTGACAATCTTAAGGGAATGCTTTCAACATCTTACATTCAGTATGACTTTTTTTGGTAACATTTGTTATTGGGCAGTTAGTCATTTCTTATACCATACTTGTCTGATTTTTGGAATCATTATTACTAAAACAAGGCAAAAATGCAAAAATGAACTAAAGACCTACAAAGTTCACAAAAATGGTTGTAAACCTAAATATGTATTTCAGTGACCTGTAGGTCAAACATAAAGGGGAACCTCTGTGAGACTTGAACAGCATAATTGACAAGATTCACAAAATGAACGTTCCTTCTTTTAAATATTTCTGTAAAGGGTCTATATCAGATGGTTTCTTTCCTTTAAAGATGTCTGGCTCATGTGCCCAAAAAACATTAGATCATAGGTTTAAAAATACTGAATCAATTACTTAGGGTTATAAAACTCTTGGGTTTTAAAACATTTTTTCTTGAGATGGTTCATAATTTCTATTTATTTTTAGAACTCTGTCATTCCATACAAGCATTCAAATGTGTCCACACAAAGTATTTCCTAATATCAATGTTTCCAATTAAATATCTTCATTATTCATTTCTGTGTTGCTTATGTGTCTACATTTTCTCAAAAAAAAATTATTTTTCTCTGAGGTTAATCTACTTTATGAGTCTTCTCAAAGAGCTAATTATTGCTTTGAGTGTCTTTACTGAATGCTTGTTTACTTTCATTATTATGATGTTAATCTGTATTATCCCATCTCAATTTTTGAATTTATTCTGCTGTTCTTTGTAAAAATTTATTAAGTACAGCTCAATAAAATGGAACTTTTCTTCTTTTCCTAATGTAAGTAATTTAGGCTATAAATTTTTCTCTAAATGTTGCTTTAGCTATATTTCATAAGTTTTAATGCATGTCAGCAGATTTATTTCTGAGTATTTTCTAATTTTCATTATTTAATTCTTTGACTCATGTTTACAAAAGCTTTTTTGTTTAAAAAAAAATCCCAAACCTAAGATGTTTTTGTCACTACATTTAAGAAATTATTTATGTTTAATTATATTGTGGTCAGATAATATAACCTATAAAAACTACCAAACTTTTGATCTTAAGACTAGTTTTGAGGTTTAGTATATGGTCATTTTTCATGAATATTCCATATGGATTAACAAGAATGTGAGTTTTAAAATTATTGGACACAGGCCATGCACAGTGGCACATGCCTATAATCCCAGCAGCTTGGGAGGCTGGGGGAACATGATCTTGATCAAGTTCAAGACTGCCTCGCCAACTTCTCATGGGCCTAAGCACCTCAGTGAGACCCTGTCTTAAAATAAAAAAATAAAAAGGACAGGAAGTGTAGATCAGTGGTAAAGCACCCTGGGTTGAACCCCTGGCACCAAAATATAATAATAAAAAAATAATTGAACACAAAGTGTTATATGTCCATTAGACCAGTCTTGTTAATTGTGCTATATACAAGTCACATATATCCTGATTTTTCTGTTCATTCTTAATTTATCAATTACAAAACTCTATTAAAATTTTGTACCATGATGGAAGATGTTGTACTTCCATGGCATTTATAATTTTGTACATTTTGAAATAACATGTAAACATTGTTAATAATTACCATACTCCCTATTATACCTCTTATTACCTTTATAATTAAGTCATGACCATCTTTCTCTCCAATACTGCTTTTTATAATAAAGACCATCTGAGGTTAATATCGACACCAACTTCCTATTGGTTAATATTTGCCTCATATCTTTTTCCTTTGATTGTACCCTATGTTTTATTATGTATTTTAAAAATCTTTATCAGGAGGCTAATTGCAATTATATTTCTTATCATTACTCAAATACTAGAACTTATTTATTTATATCATTGTTATATAATTCTCCTTGTACTGTTTTCATGTGTGATTCTTTTTCCATTTGTTTTTTTGTTGGAGAGTTCTATAAACCCTACTTTAATGCACATAAAGTCTGAATTAATAATAATTTTATTCTCCCTTCTAACAAATGGAAGGATGTTTTAGCTCTGATCAATGCATTCTACCTTATTAGTTTTGTCTGGTGTTTTAATTCTAGCCTGGTGCTTCCTATTCTTCCTGAAAAAATCACCAGCCTACACATAGTTTAGCCTGTATATATGCCAAAATCTTTACTTTCCAGTCTTGTCTCCATCTCATTCTTTCCACTTTCTGCCTAAAATATATCCTTTAAATTTTCTTTTAAATGTTTCTTGTGGATAATGTTTTATGCTTTTGAATGACCTAAATTTTCTTTGTTTGACTTTATTCTTGAAAGATAGCCCTATTCAATGCAGAGATCTAGTTTAATAGTTTTTCTCTCTGAACTTTGAAGATAGTGTTTGTGTTTGTCAGTTTTCTGTTACTGTGATAAAATAACCAGAGATAAACAACTCAAAAGGAGGAGTTATTTTGTGACTCACAGTTTCAGAGATTTCAGCCCATGGTCAATTGACCCATTGACTTTTAGTGAGGTAGTCCATCATGGTGGAGACCCATGGCAGAGGAAAGCTGCTTGCCTCATGATGGCCATGGAGAGAGAGAGAGAGAGAGAGAGAAAGGAACCTGGGTCCCGACACACCTGTGAGGTCATAGCTGCAGTGACCTACTTCCTCTGGTAGGCCCCATCTCCGGAAGTTTTTACCAGCTCCCAATACCACCACCAGCTGGGAGCCAAGCCTTCAGCACGTGAGGCTGTGGGGGGCAGTTCAGATCCAAACCATTCCATTATTTTACTGTCTTCTAGCTGCAATGTGGGGGCTGTTTTGAAGACAGCTATAAATCTTTGTGCTGCTTCTTTGTAGATATGCTTTTCTTCCTTTCTGGATGGTTTACTATCTTGCTTTTTCTTTTACGTCATAAAGTTGTTCTTATTATGCTTCTAGGCATGGATTTGCCTTTACATAACTTGCTTGGGATTCACTGGACTTTATACGTTTCAGGTTTGTGTCTTTCAACATTCTGAGATATTCTCAGCCATAACCTATTTGAATATGGCTTTTTCTCCATTCTATTATTTTGTACCTTAGAACTCTCATTAGAAATTGGTTAGACCTTCTCACTGTGTTATCCATGTCATTTAACTTTTCCTTATTTTTCATCTTTTTCTCTTATTGTTGTCTTTGAATGGAATTTTGGAGAAAATTTGAACATATCTTCATATTCTCTATTCAACTTTGTCTCACATGCTATTTAGCCTATCTATTGAGTTTTTAAATTTAATTACTAGAGTTTTCATTTATATAAATTCTACTTGGTCTTTCAAAGATCTTCTTTAGTAGTCCTTTATAATGCTAATCCTTTGTCTTTACTTTCAAACTTCTCTATAATTTCTTGAATATTGCAAATGGCTATTTTATTTTCTGTGCATTGTAATTATAGTATCTGAAGTTGTTATGAGTCAGTTTGTCCTGTGTGTTCTTATGATTCACTGAAATCTTTTGTTTTTGAGTTTTCTTACTCTGGGCTTTTAATTTTCCCTAGAACTTTCTTTTGGAGGACTAGCTTGATGTCTGAGTTGAAGTTGAATTCCTCTGGAGAGGAATTTTGCCACTTGCTTGAGAGCTTTTACCCCAGGACCACTCAAAATTAGTTCTCCACTAAAGGATTTTTGAAGACTATCTCAGAAGCATGAGCTGGACACAGAAGGTGTGACCGTTGGCTCATAGTTATGGAATCCCTCCACATAGCATTAAGACTGGGGCAGGCAAGTTGCCCTGCTGATTCCTTCTGAAGGGCAGCCTCTTGTCTTGCTTCCTCTTAAGCAGGTGGTATAGTCCTCCGGTCAGAGTTTTATTTGAGGTCTTCTGTTATGTTCTCCATTGTGAACGGGCCTGAGATCTTGTCCCTTCACACACACACTCACACACGTTGTGTGCCTCTGAGATGCCACCGTGGGAGCTCCAGGTCAGCAAGTCTCCACAGAGCCCACCCTGGTCCAGTCTGGCCATGCTCATCGCTTGTACCTGTTCCCTTCATTTTGGGGAACCTGGCTTTCAATAACTCTTCTCTCTATCAAGGTCGTGATATGTTTAAAAGATTTGTTGGTTTTTATATTCCATCCAGCATTTAATTATTTCAAACAAGATGTCTAGTCTGCCACACTACTGCTAATAGAAGCCCTGGTTTGGGAATCTTGTGATGTTTCTGTGTTGGGAAGGGAGACTCACCTGGTCGTAGAAGTAGAACCCAGCATTTATGGTCAGTATTTTTAGACAACCATTTCCTCAACTTTACGATAGCAGCACCTTGCCTTTGTATGTTGAATTTCTGTTTACAAATTGCTTCCACACATATCAAGTCTTCTGCAAGCTGGCTAAGACAGATCTTGTTATCCCCACCCAGATAATAGACAGGATTGATGTGGGAGAACTTGCTGTGATTTAGAACCCAAGTCTTCAGACACCTTTGAGAGTTCTTTTCTTGTGACAGTGCTGACTTGGATTAAATGATTTAAGAGAAGCCAGCAAGTGGATTTCAATTTGCTGCCCAGAGCAGGTCATTGCTGTGATACTATCTTGAGAGAGATTCTGAGCCTGAAGCTGGCTTTCTGGATAAAGCCCCTTGATCAATTAGCAGTGTCTGTGAAGGTCACGGAGATGGAATGCAAGATACTTGCTTTCCCAAGTTGAAAATGGCCCTCCAGACTTAAAACACACACACACACACACACACACACACACACACACACACACACACACACTTCTCATATAAACATGAATCTATTGAATGTGGATGGTATAAGTAACAGATGGAGACATCCTTTGTATATGTCAAGTAAGTGAGGCTTGAGGCTCCTTGTCCTGCTGGTGGTAACTTTCCCTGGGGGTGTGCAAGAGGAATGGGAATGTTAGTCATAGGACTGTTATTTTCAGACAAAAGAGAATGTGGGAAAGTTTGGGGTGCCACCTCATCAGCTCCATAGGCACTTGGGGCTCCCGAGACTCGATTGTCCTGCAGTTTTTCTTCCTTTCTCTCCTGCAGTACCCAAAACAGTGGCCCAGCCCAGCTCAGGACCGTGACTTTAAGTCTGATTGCTTCCCCAGTCTCCACTACACAATACTTAGAGAAGGTTTGACTGGGCTGTGCAGTTGGCATCTACCATGGACTGTCCTGTCAGTCAGACACCCCAAAAGTAGCAGATCTTTCTAAGTCTACTTCCTGTGCAGACTGAGAGCACCAACCATGCTGCCAGGGAAGGTTTGAAGAATTTGTTTTCCTAGCAAAGCAGGTGCTATAGCATCTCATAAAAGTTGGGAGGAGTGGGGACCACTTCTTTAGAAGATTGCAAGCAGTGACAATCATTATGACCCCAGAAGTTTCTCCAGGAGAGGATAATCCATGAGCACAGTGGCCACTGCCTTTTTGGAGGTTTCTCAAATGGGCACACTATTATTTAGATCTCACCATCTCATTTATGTTATGCTGACGCCTTTGGAGATACAATAAGGTCACTTTTTATTAAAGTAGTATCCTCGTCAGAATCCTGCCCAGGCTCTTACCAGCTCCCCTCAAGGCATTAGGGAAAAGGTGTTTCTTTCTTTTGAAGGCTTATTCTTTTTTCTTTTTTCATCTTAAAAATTTATTTGTTTATAAATGCATTATTACAAAGCACCAATCCAAACAAAAAGCTTGAGTAACAGAATTAAATCTAAAAAATAACAACTGTCTATAATCTACAGGGGACTCTAAGTCTAAGCACACAAGACTGAAAGCAAAAGGATATAAGAATGTTGCATACAAAAGTCATTCTCATATTTATGTTTCAGATCCTTGCAACACACATCAATGCTGGAAAGAGGAAGGGTGGTCCTCAGCGTTTAGACCTCCTGTAGATTAGATCAGACAGCTCAGATGGGCAGATCCACTTCCATTCTCAGGACCCTTCATAGCTCTCTCCAGGAACATTTGAGTCTTGATAAGCATCTTCTATTGAGCAGCGTGATGTGGATGGGGGAGTCACACTGGCTTCTGCAGAGTTGTGGGGAAGCTGACTCCAGTACCCAACGGCTTTACCAATGTTCACTGTGTGCCCAGCCTCCAAGGACATGGTGTAGTGACCTCTTGTGGTTCAGATTCTCATTTTGCAGAGAAAACTAAATCTCAGAGAGGAAAAGTAACTTACCCAAAAATCATGTATTCTCAAGTGCTCATCTCTCAATATCACACTCCTTATGGTAACAACAACCAGGGTTGCCGCCCGCATCCTTGGCTTGGGATGGTCTTGTGGAGTTCATTTGCATCCTGTGCAAAACACTCTCCAACATTAAGATTCACTCAACTCCCTGGTGTTGCCCTTCTCCTTCTTGGAGAAGCAGATACTCATTCTCTGAGCATATGAGATGGAAAATTCATACACATTGCATCATCAGAGCACAATCCTGTCTTCAGTCCCCGAAATGATGCGTTTGTCTGAGAAATTGATTATAATTATCAAAAGTGAAAAATGGTAAAAACAAGGTCTGTCTCCCTGATTCTTATTTTTTTTAAAGATTTTTCTTTTTCCATGCCAATTTTCTTATTTCTTGCAATCATTTGAGTCAAAGATTTTCCACTTCATTTAAAAGTCAATGGGAGGAAGGGAAAACCATATCATTACACCTAAGCTGAATCAAAAACAGACCCCTCTTTGCAAGAGGAGAGTTATAAACCTGTGATAATTCATTGCGGTGACTGCGTACAAGAATTGATGATTGCTTCTCAGTGTCCCCAGGGACAGGCTGCACTGGCCATCACCTCCTGGACCAGCACTGTTGATTGTGATGCCCTTGCTTGTCTGGTCTCATTGACAACAGCAAGTGAGCAAGTTCAGTGCCAGGAACAGGGAGGGACACCATCCCCTTTCCCCTTCTTCCCACTTGAGAACATCTTTGCCTTTCACAGCCAGATCCACATATACATATTTATTATCAGCTTCCTCAGCCAGGAGAACCTTCCACAGGCTCTGAAAGCAAGGGGCATATCCTCAGATCTCTGTGCCTGCTTCCTTCCTGTTAATAGTTAAGGGGCATGTGTGTGCATACACGTGTGTATTTCAGACTGGGGTGCCGAGGAACCTGTTTCTTACCTAAAACAAGCCGGTTCTTGGTATCCTCTCACTCCTCTGGCTTGGTGCTTTCTGCTTATATTTGTCGTGGGCAATATTAGTAAGATATGAATACATTTATTCACCTTCCAAAATGGTCCTTCGCCCTCTGTCTCTGAATGACTATTTGGTTCTTAATTGAGCTGGAAGCTAGGCTTGTGTTTAGGAGGAGGGACAGACACTCACTTAGAATGGACAGCATCTGACTTGTTCCACATTGGGATAAAAGGCTTCACCGCCCCCTGAGATCTCAGCTGTGTGTACTCTGTGAGAAGAGAGTGGGTGTTGTACGTTAGAGTTGGAGCTTAGAGTGTCTTTGATGGCCTTCCTGTTTTCTTGTTGTCTCAGTTGGATTTGGATCTGAGCCTTGGTGGTTGAGAGTCCCAGGATTTCAGAGTAGGATGACTCAGGGAGATTAAATCCTGGTCCCAAACCCCTTATCTCATGGGAGGAATCATCTTAATTAGGTCTGACTTGGTAGACACTAATCCTGACTGGGATGGCAGAAAAACAGGACAGCAAAAGACCAGAGCTTCCCATAACTCAAATGTGCCTCCCAGGCAGAGGGAATAGCCTGTGGAAGACATCATGTTTGTTCAGTAACTGTATAAATGTCAGCAAGAAAGTGACAAGCATAAGGTTTAGCATGAAATTGAAGCTTCATTCTGTCACCTAGAAAAATAAGGGCGCACAGCAGTGCTTTGGAAATCTTGCCCAAAGGCCCAAGAGCATGTATTGAAGAAGAGTGGCTGCTGCCAGATGCCCATGGGCTCCAGGCTGTTGTGCTGAGCCTTTCAGCATGCCTAGAATCTCCTCCGCTGCAAGGAAGCAGAGACTTCCAGGATTCGGAGGGGCTGTGGTGTGCATGCAAGCTCCCACCATGCAGGAGAGAATACTTTTGGCCTGCACTCCAAAAATATGAGCGAAAGTGATGCCAAAGCCAGCTAGCTAAGAGTTCCTGGGGCAGCAGAGGTCAGATAGAGGCGGGGATAGCCTCTCTTCGCAGGCCAGTCAGCCCTCCCTGCTCCATCTCCTGAAGGTGTCCAGAAGTGGTAATGTTTGTTTGAGTTGATGACTCTTCTGTCTTAAAGTATCCAAGTTGTTTTTTTTTTTTTTATGGGAGCATAAACAAATTCATGTTCATTGACTTTTTAAAAATCTGTTTGTTTTTTTCATAGATGCCAATTTGGCAATCCTACCACCAGCTGCCTCTCCTCTGATCCAATCTTGGAGACTTTACTCTATAACCCAGCAAAGCCCTGGGCTTTTCGACGCCACACTTAGTGTACGATGGACTTGCTAAGCCATCTGATTTGAATAAAGTTTGTTATTTCTCCTGAGAAAGCTCAAGATTGGGCCAGTAACAACCAGAACCAACTGTCCACCCGTCCTCTCCCATTCCAACATCTCATGGGAGAATGTAGGTGGAGAGAAGGGAAGAAGAAAAGTGGATGTGGATGGGAATCCAGAAGCCATTGTGTCTGCTAAGATGGTAGTCAGATGGGGCTACTGGGCATGCCACGTAGATCACTTCATACACTTCTGTCCTAGACGCCATCTAGCACAGGGCTGGGCAGTGCAGTGTCTCATGGCGCTTACTCTAAGCACAGTACTCAATGTATTTTGGCACCACTGTGCTGTCTGAGTGTGGGTCGCTATTCAGAAGAGCTTCAGTGCACATGGTCACTGGTACCTCCTCCATTTCCTTGCTTTTTTCTTCATTTTTATACCCAGGATAAACCTAGTTTAGCTTCTATTTCAAAAAGGTGTGCACCATCAAAGTATATGGATGTATTAAAATGTCACAAAGAAACCCATTATTTTACACAATTAATATGTGCTAATAATTATGATTAAAAATGACAGCTGTGAAGGCCTCAACATGACATAATGGTTAAAAAACAAATAATTAAACAAACCAAAAGGGATGGGGAAAAGCCGCACTGTGATCTTATTTCTTCTGTGACTGAAGGAGTTCTGCTTTGGCATAAGCTTATGTTCACATCCAAGGTGACTTTTGAGAAGATCTATTATTTTCAGAGCTAATTTGGAAAAGCTGCAGGTTATTCGTTATTGTGTACTATAGTCCTGAGGATCTTGACCCTACAATTTAAAGTCCTTCTCTTTGTACCTAACATTGTATCCTAGGTATTGTCCCTATTGCTGTTCAGTCTCAATTTTCATGGTGGCATCAGAGACCATTGACTGGAAATGCCACCGTTTGCTTGTCTGCACTTCTGTATGGATCACTTCCAGTTTTCCATATTTATAAAGAACTTCGGGCAGAACATCCTCCAGATTCCCCCATAGTGCACTATTTCCTTGAAGTGGATCTTAGAGCTCTCTGATGCGTATGATGGTTGTGTTTTAGGCCAGGCCTTCTCAGATTGCAGTGTGCACACAGATTGCTTATGGCTATTGTGAAATGCAGATTCTAATGCCATTTGGGGTGAGCCTGAGAGTCTGCATTTTCACTAAGCTGCTGCATGATGCCTGGCTGCGGCCCAGGCTTGGGCAGTCCTTAAAGTTGTTGGTGTACTGACTACTTGAAAGAGCTGATTCACCAAGTCACTGTGTGAGCTGGTTACCTATGAGCTCTTCCCCATCAGGAAGACTTTCTAAACAAGAAAAAAGTTTTGGATAGTCTGGTGTCCAGAGAAGCCAAGGATCTGCAGCAGTTGGCTTCAATAGGCTCAGTCATAACTGCTATCTATTAGAGTCACCTGGGGAGCTGAAGACGCCTGCACACACCTGCATTCACGTATGCAAAACAGGGACCATTCCAGACCACTGTAGACAGAGTGTCTCTCAGCAGCACCTGGGTACCAGCAGTTGGTAAAGCTGTGCAGGTATTGAAGGTGACACGGTGTATAACCAGAATTGAGGACCACTGTTCGAAGCCCACAGAAACCCACATAAAGTGAGGATATGTGGTATCTCTTTCTGTGCCTGGCCCCTGTCACCTAACACGAGGTTCATCCATGTCCTTTCATTCATGTTTCTGCAAATGGCTAGATGAAAATTTCGGGGCTATACCAACCTCCATGCTTGTGACAATGGATTTGGTATAGCCATGAGTTGTCTTTTCAATTCTAAGACACAATGGCTGTTATTTCTAAGAGAAAACAAGGTGTCCATCATCACTGGCTTCTCCATCAAGCCCCTCTCCTCCATAGCATTGCAGGTTCCATCTTTGTGAACACCCCTGCTCAGTGTCTCCCAAACAAAACATCTGGGCCTCATTCTTGTCCTCTGACTCTCCCTTATCGTTCAAATCTAAGCAGTCCTCCAAGTCCTTTATTCTGCATGCACTATTTTTCTTGCAGAGTGTAATACTGTATATTAGAATTATCCATCAACATGGTCATTGTCCTTCAAGAAACTGAGCCATTTGAGGGTTCATCTATTGCTTCTTTTTATTCCCCTCACCCAGTACACACTGGATACCCACTAAACCACTGTCGAATGAGTGAATAAGATAGAGTAGGAGACCACATGCAAGCCTGGAAGGCCAGCCTCATGGTTGGAAGTCTGTTCCAGCAGGAGTTGCCTAGATGATGCCACCATGGCTTGGCCCTGGGATGTCAAGATGGCGGACAGGATGCCCAGATGTGCTGAGTCCCTGCCATTCTCCACCTGCTGGAGTAACACCTGCTGTTTTTCTTTGGCAGTTGCCTTCTCGGGCCTTGGTTTCACGACATTCTACCTGGCGGGCAAGCTGCACTGCTTCACTGAGAGCGGGCGGGGGAAGAGCTGGCGGCTCTGTGCCGCCATCTTGCCTTTGTACTGTGCCATGATGATCGCGCTGTCCCGCATGTGTGACTACAAGCATCACTGGCAAGGTGAGTCCCTGCCCAGGCCTGCCCATCCTCATGGGAATGCCCTCCTCCTCCAGGGATGTGTGCAGAAATTGCACCTAACTGGGGAGAACTAAATGTCCATCGTCAGAAACCAGGGTGGGTACGGTTTTGAAGTCAGAGTGCCTGTTCAAGTGGGTTCTGGCCTTCATGCTGTTCTTACTGGGAAAGAATTGGAGATTTTCTTTCTCCTTCTGTTCAAAGAGACTTTTCTCAAGTCCTGCCAGGATGTTGGGTTATCAGTGTAGTCACCTTGGCCTCAAACTCCAGTGGGACTTCCCTGCTGGGTCACTTGACTCAGTCCTCAGACTTGGTGCCAAGTGGTTTTCTGGCTCCTTTCCCACATCAAGTCTAGTCTTTAAGGATGCATTTCACCACAGATCCTGTTCCAAAGGATGTGTCCAGCCCAAGGACAACCCCAGCAGTGTTCTTCGCAGTACCTTCAAGGCTGGGGTGAGACTGGCCTCTACATGTCAGTCCTGGGATGTTTTTTAAAATTGAAATCACACAAAACAAGTGAGGAAATTGTTCCTGGAATATAACTAAACCCTGCTATGTCCCGATGCAGATAAACTGCAGCTCACGGTCTGCTTGGAAGTCAGCCATCATCTGCCATAGTAAACAGGGAAGAGAGACAGAGATGACATCCACCGAGGGTGAGGCCTCCAGGGGCAGCAAGATCTAGGGCAGCATTTCCCAGATGCCTGTTCTCAGATCCTCTTGATCAGGCTGCCCTGAGCTAGGAGTTTGACTCTCATGAAGGGGGTGAGCTTCTCAGAGTGGTGGCCAGCAATCTCCAGGATTAACAAGCCAGCCCGTCCTTCCTGACATCTGGGAGCCATCGGTTTGGAGCTCCACTGTCCATGTCAGTTCCTGCCTTCCCCAACCGGACTGTGGCCCCAGCCTCCTCCCTGTCCTGTTGTCTAGCTACTGAAGGCATTGTTCCCCTCCTCCAGCTTTCCTGCCTCTCAAGCCAGCTGCCTGTGGGACTGTCCTCTTCTCACACCCTCCAGCAGTTGGCTGCTATAGTAGGGGGGGCAGCAGAGGCCAGAGAGGAGGTCAACTGCCAGCTGAGGACACTGCCTCTCTATCTTCTCTGGGGGCTGCTTGCTCCTCTCAGCACTGCCTCAGTCCCACCTACCCCCTCCCAGCCTTAGTCCACCCTCCTAGAGCTCAGGCCCTGGGTGTTATGTGTCTCCAGCAACAGCTTTGATTTGGAGGGCCAGGGTGTAGGGAAGAGGTGCCGACACATGGTCCAAACAGGTGATGTACGAACAAGGTCAGAGGCCCCCTGGATGGGGATGGTCAGGGGAGGACCCCAGGGCTCTGGCCTGAGTCTGCCCTCATTACTCATCCAATGACTTGGATGAAATTCTGGGTAATGAATCCACATCACAAGAAAGAAGGAGGAAGGGGCTCCCTGGGCCAACAGCAATGGGTGTTCCAGCTGTGCCCTGAGAACGGTGGGTATTTTCCACAGAATCATTAGTGTACCTGTGATTAGGTCATCTGCCCATGAAGAATAGTATGGGCCAATCAGCCCTATGCAGACTGCTCCTCATGCATCCCTGTGAAGCACATTTTCTTCGCATAGGAACTATAATCCCTGAATATTTCACAGCACTGTTTCATGGATTGAACGAAACAATGGATCCAAAAGTACTTTATAAATGGAAATGTCTTACATGAATGCCAATTGGTGTCACCATTACTTAGCACATTGTTTCTAAGGAGAATGTGTTGCGTTTCCCAAGCAGCTGATTTGGAACATGATCTGTTTGTGAGCTGTGAATACTGTGTTTTCACTTTCACTCAACCACTTTGGATTTGGGAAATGATTAAGAGTTAAAAAGTTGAATAGGCTGGGCACGGTGGTACATGCCTGTAATCCCAGAGGCTCTGGAGGCTGAGGCAGGAGGATTGCAAGTTCAAAGCCAGCCTCAGCAACTCAGCAAGGCACCAAGCAACTCAGTGAGACCCTGTCTCTAAATAAAATGCAAAATAGGGCTGGGGATGTGGCTCAGTTGTCGAATGACCCTGAGTTCAATCCCTGGTACTCAAAATTAATAAATAAAAAAAAATAAAAAACTGAATAGACTTCCTTTATCTTGGAGGTCGATAAGAGCCTTTGTGTGATGATGACCTTCTACTACAAATTGAAGACCCAAGGTAGGCATGTCTTGAACACTCTGACCCTAACCTGCTCTGTTACTCTTTACCTCTGTCGCTGAGCAATACGGCTACTGTGGAAGAATGTGGATCTTGGCTTTAGGGGCTGATGGTTTCATGATGCAGTTGGTGAACCCAGGGTCTGCTGGCAACTGGGACTTCAAAACCGCTCTACCCAACAGGCACAGAAAGGAAGTTTGAGCAATAGAGAAACACTATTACCACTCCATGGGAAAAGCAAAGCAAGGGAATCAACGTTTAGTGATGCTAAGGACCACGTTGGTAGAGTGAGAAATTCGATTCATTAAACAGTTATATTTAATTTTTTTTTTTAGAATTTGGCAAAGATTTTTTTTTCTAGTTAAGTTTTTAAGTAGATAACATTTGCTTACAATAAGGCTGTTTTTAAGCATGCATAAAAGTTGAGCATAAACAATAAGATTCAATTGAGCAATGCACAATGATGGAGAATATGGAGAATAAGAGACCAAATAGGTGTCTCCAACTGTCCACAGTAATGACCTGACAGGCAGAGGTTGGAGTCCTCACACTGAAAGAAAAAAAGAGGTTTAATGCATGAACTGACTCATGTAGTTTGTAGCTGCACCTTGGTTTCTATTTATTATTTAGTTTGTGTAATTAAGTGGTCTTTACAGACATCCTGCATCCATTTAAATTAAATACAACTTTTCTACAATAGAGAGATTATAAGGCCACAGTGTTTCTTTTGGATAAATCCCTTAATATAGTGATTTTACTATCCATCTTATTTAGTCTTTCAAAATATAAAGTATTATAGCTTCAGGTTACAGATAATTTTTAAACACTACATACATCCTGACTATTAAATTATTTAAACAATTTATATCTAATATCCAAAGAAAATTTACTACCAGATTCTTGCAGTAGCTATTAATCAATCTGATGTACTTATTAATTGATCCCATAAGTGTAATTATAGGTCAGCATGATTTTAGTGCCTCTTCTTCCATGTTACTAAATTAGGAATGCAGTATTTACAGAACATAGACCCAAGTGGTGCAGCCACCCAGGCATCCCGAGAGCTCCTCCGACAGCTCTCACAAACTCGGGTGCAAACCCCCTGTGTGAACAGAGTCAGATCCAGTTCTTCATCAGAAGGTGATGGTGGAGGTTGTCGGATGCCTCCCAATATCGGGCCCCAGTCCCATGGCCAGCGGCTGAGAGCAGTGGAGGTGGAAGAACAGCCTTAAGAAACCCTGGAAAATGCCCCTCTCTTGATAAGGCTTGTGTGTCTCACCCCGAGAGCTGCCAGGTGCTCTTTAAGGAGGAACTCCCCAGGGAGGAGACTTCCTGGCCGACTGGACCAGTCCCACGTCCAGTCTGTTTTCCTTTAAACTTCTTTCGGCTTCTGTCCTTCTCTCGATATGATCTTGCTTGGACTGACAGCTGTACCCTTTCCTCCAGTGCTGTGGTATCGGTGGCCCAAGCTCTAGCCTGGGGGTGAGGTGGGCTGTCCCACGAGAACTCTGGAGCCCCTCTGTCCAGACTCGTGCTGGGGCTTAGCACTGTTCTCCACGTCGCCATTACAAACAGAAACTGAGGCTGGCACGCTGCTCCTGTCCCCACTGCCGCTCACACGGTTACCCCCAGGAGCCCTGCAGATCTCCTGCAGGTCCCGGAAGGCAGCAAGGCTGCGGGTCCCCAGTGGGGTCTGCGCCAGCTGCTGCTGCCCTGGGCCACCATTCCGCGGAAGGATGTGTGCCCCCAGCCTGCCCCTCAGTGCCCAGCGTGAGGTTAAGGGAGGAATCAAGTTTTCCGAGTGGCGAAGGTACGAACAAGGCCTCCAGCTGCTGTAGCAGGATGGCTGAGTGAGTACGCTACCATTTTTCTTTGGTGGACTGAGCTGCCCCGTGGGCAGGGGCATCTTTCAAAGATGAAAATTCGTGTGGAGCCCAGTGGGCATCAACACCACCCAAGGCCCTTCATCATAGACTTCGGTTAACAACATTCACGTTAGGAGATTTTTCTGACTCCCTTTCCAGTTTGATTTAAGCACCTGAGCCTAATGTGGAAATACATCTGATTGCTCCATTACATATTCATGTCCAATAAATAGCCCATAATCTCAAATGACTTGCTCTGTCGGTTATCCTGATTATTCTGTTATTTCTGTTTTTTCTGCCTCCCTGACACACTCCAAATACACATGTCTGTTGTTTTGTTAAATGAGGGAAATATAGGGACCCAGGTCAAGAGAGGGGCATGTGCAGCATTTAGCAAAACCTGCCCAGATCCAGAACCAGCTGGACCATCCTGACTCTGTGACTGGTTCCCTGTGTCTTCGTGACGCACTAGGTTTCAGGTCCACCGGAAGCCAGGGAGTTTGACAGACAAAACTCTGTGCCTTGTAGAGGGCCTCACTTTGTGTTCTACTTGGTGTGTCAGCTCTCAGACTTGTGGAATTCCCAAGCTGGAGGACAGTGCCAGCCGGGAAGGAGCAGTCCCTGAACCAGCATCCGCTGCTTCTCACACTTGTGTGTCTGTGGTCTCTGGCCAGTGACCATCACAGCAGGAGTGTCAGAAGCATGTGGTTTGCCTGACTGTGGGACAGAATAATGAGCCGCCCACTGAGTCCCTGCCTCTGGATCCAGGCCGTCCTCCTGGGACTTCGGGTTTGGGCAGCCTTTCATCCAGCACTGCTTTCTCGCATCAGAGGTCATTTAAGCAGCCCTGGGTGCCTACATGGAGTTTCATTATCAGAAAGAGGTCTATCTCTGGATGTGATCCAGAAAAACAAGGACGGGACCAGCCGCTCATTCCCACGCAGGCTGAGGGTGGGAAGTGCCCACTCAGTCACAGAGGCCCCATCTGGGTGTTTTCAACATGGCCGCCTATGTCTTCACCCTGCTTCCCTGATTGGACTGTGAAATAGACGTACATGCAGTGACCAGAATTCAGGAGATTTTCAGTCCTGCCAATGCAGGCGTGTGGTGCGGGGAGGCAGCACGGGGGTCACTGGCCTCTCTGCTGGACTGTTGCATGTGCCACCAAAGATTGTCAGCTTCAAACTAGCCAGGCAGAGGTTGTTCCCCTGGAGAAACCCTGCATCGGGGCTTGATGGTGCTCTGCAAAGCCCGTCTCTCTCCTGGGTTCTCCTTCCCTCCCCTGTGCCTCTGTCCTTCACACAGGGACACACAGTTAACCGGGCCTCCCTTGGGCCCTCGAGCAGTTCCTGGGCTTAGAGCTCTATCACTGCACCCACCCACCTTGGGTGGGACAGACTCCCAAGGTGCACTCTCTGGCATCCTTGGTCCCCTGTGAACTCACCTCACCTCGTTTCCCCTCCCCGGTCACTGCCCTGTGCGGCAGGGGCCGGATACCACACTGCCTGGGAACCTCGGAGCCTCGCCTGCCCATGTGGGTCCACCCTGCTCTGCATGGCTGCCTTGGCTCCCCTCAGGAGGGCGAGAGCAGCCTGCAGCCCTCAGGTCACACTCCCTCCCAGCAGAGCCCACTGGACCCGGACCTGGACACTGCGCCCTACGAGGCGCAGGCAGGACTCCTGCTGTCCATCTGCCTCTGAGTCAGCTGGTTGCTTAGTTTCCCAGGAGGACTCTGGTTGCTCCCAGGTCTCGTGGACGACCTAGCTTCACTTTACTCAAAGGAAAAGTTTCCCATGATTGTCCACGGCTTTTCCTCTTAGAAATATTTCCAGAATTCAACGTCCTCTCCCTGCCCTGGTCACACAGTGATCCTGGACACGTTGGCTGGGCTGTTCTAGATGACCCCAGCCAGTCTGCCTCCTTTTATCTCGCCTCTGCCACTAAAGTCAGAGTGAGCCTTTAAAGCCATGAGTTCCCTTGTGTGACACCTGCCAGAATCCTCCAGCGGCGCCCTGTTAATTCAGCATCACAGCCCACGCCCATGATCGCCTGCAGGGTCCTACCCCTCCGTCCTCCTTGCTCATGCCACCCCAATCCTTAGGCTTCTTGCTGTTCCTTGAACTGACAGGCCTGTTCCATCCCAGCGTCTTTGCACAGGCCCCTCCTCTTGCCTGGAATACTGTGTCCCCATGTGAGCCTGGCTCATTCCTCTCCCTCTCCTACTCTCGGCTCACATGTCACCTGGGTCTTGTGATGACTGTTCCATTTGAATTGCAGCCCGCCTCTCACACCTCTGTATCTTCTGTCCCCCTGGTGCAGGCAGCGGTGGGCAGACTTGATGAGTGTCAGTACGGCAGGCCTTGTGTGGCCGCACGCTCTCTGTGGCAGTCACTCCATTGGGCTGTAGTCGGGGGAAGCAGCTGCAGACAGTGTGGAGTGAATGGGCTCCCATTGTTTGCTGGCTCCTGCGCTAGAACACAGTCTCCTCGCAGGTCGAGGTTTTGGTCTCTTGTTGGCATGGCACACAGTAGGTACTGTGTTTGTTCCTAGAGTGGTCATAATACAGCACCGAGGTCAGGGTGACTTGGGGCAGTAGAGGTGCATCGTCTCACAGTTCTGGAGGCTCGACGTCTGAGGCCAAGGCGTTGGCAAAGCCACTCTCCCCTGGACCCTGCGGGGGAGGGACCTCCCACACCTCCCCAGCTCCCAGTGGCTCTGAGCCTATGAGCCCCTCTTGGGCAGGGCTTCTGGCTGGTGGCAGCACAGTTCCAGTCTGCCTCTGTCCCTGTCCTTCCATTGTGTTCTCTCTGCACCTCTGTGTCATCTTCCCTCCCCCGTGCTGGCCTCAGGGTCCTTTGCATAAGGACATCAGTCGTTCTGGATTAGGCTTCCTTCTGTAAAGGCACCACTTCTAATGAGGTGACCTTCTAAGTTACAGGGGATAAGGACATCAGCATACCTTTTGAAAGGACACAATTCAATGCTCAATAGATATGTGCCAAACGAATGAATGATTTTGTCTAGACCATCTTCCTTTCTTGGCGGCATTGCCTTGGCTTCCTGTGCCAATCGGTCGTGGCTGTCACCCCTCCAGCTAGGGTGTGCTGGGTGGGTCATGCATCGTCTGTGCTATTAGAGTTCTTTCCTAGAAACAGCCACAGAAACAGGAGGCTTCACTGTAGGAGAATCACTGGAGATAAAAGCAACAATGACAAGACCAACAAGCAGCTGCTGGGTTGGCTGGAGCTGAGTCCACCCTGGCATCTTGGTCACAGAGCCCCAAGCATCCAAGGTCCCACGCTGAGTCCACTCGGTGACTTTGGGTGTTGCCATGGTGACAGGGAGGGATGGGCTCCTTCAGGGTCTTGACAGCCCTTCAGAAGTCCTTCTGCTCATTTGTGCCAGAGCAGGAAGCACAGCCTGGCATCTTGGTACCAGGGCTCCTGAGGCCCTTTCCTGCCCTTTCACGTCATGGGAAAGGGATGGGCATGTGCCCATTTTTAAGGTAAGGATTCAATTCTCAGGTCGCCCAACTCAGAGTCACTCCTCCCGTGACCACCGTGGTCTCTCTGGTGTTGCCCCACCTCCTTTTTTTTTTTTTTTTCACAAAGAACAGGCTTATTGAGATACAGTTTGCCACTGAGAAACTCTCCCTTTTAGAATACAGTTGTTCTGGCTTGGTTTGGTTTTGGCATAGAGCAACCATCACCGTCTAGTTCCAGAACGCTTTTATCACCCGATGAAGGACCCCAAATCCACGAGCCGTCGCTCCTGGGCTCCCCTCAGCCCCTGGCAGGGCTCATGGCTCTGCCTGTTCTGGACGCTGCATGCACCTGGAGTCTTGCAGGCAGGGCCTTCTGTGGCGGGTGGCCTTGATCCTTTAGTGCGTCTTGTGGATGCAGTTGGGTTCATCTCTGTTCACTGACGCGTGCTGAGCTCTGGAGAAGTGGATGTGAGCGAGGCAGCCCAGGTCCAGACAAAGCCACTTAGCGGGGAGAAAGACCTGGGAATGGCCACAGCCCTGAGTGGGAGGGGTGAGGCTGCCAGCCCCACAGATGGTGGCCCAGAGGGGGAGTGGGGTCCTGCTGCACACTGGGGGCTCCTGGAACCATAAAGGGACGTGGGAGAGGTCTGCACCCCCTGCCAGGTGTGGGACGTCCTCGCCTAGATCCCACCGCCTATTAAAAGAGGTCCTCTCTTAGTTCAAGTTCGCCGAGCCCTTCTTCCCGCGGTGCTCCTGGCTCGCTCTCCCCTCTGCCTGGAAGCCTCAGGCCCTCTCCTTGCCTTTCCACTTCCCCTGGCTGATTCTGGAGAGCCCTTCAGGTTGTGGCCTGTGGGTGGCGCCCTGAGCAGAGGCCCCACCCTCTCCCGACCAGCCCAGGCCACTGGGCAGCTCATAGGCCTGTGGTGCGGGTCACAGCTGCAGAGCGCGGCTGAGCTGTCATGACCTGGTGTCTGTCTGACCCTTGGGACTTGTGGGTTTTGGGCAGCCTGTGCCCTTGTTCTGACCATTATACTGGGTGCCTGCTGTGTGAGCAGAACAGGTGTGTTGAGAGAACATCAGAGCTAAGTAGGAGGCAGCAGGACTTGGAATTCTAGGACACTGAGATCCATCTGTTTCCCTCTCCAGTCCCCCATTCACAGGCTGCCATATTTGGGATGAAGTCAAACCAAGTGGATTTTTTTCCCCTAATAAACCCACTTGTCCCCTGTCTACTTTTCTGTCAGCAGATTGTGCATGTGATTCAGTGTGACTACAAAGCCCACTTGAGGTCCTTGATGACAAGCCCCTCATAAAGTCAGTTATCTGCTGGATCCTGTTCCCCACCTCTGTAATAACCAAGCCTGCAACGGCTCTGCTGTGGAGCAGGACTGTCCTTTCCGTGCTGCTTCCTGGACTTCCCCCACACCTGTGACACCACTTTTTAATCAACAGGCAGGAATGGCCCTTTCTTTTCAGGCTGCTATATCAGTAAACCTGGGAACCGTACACTTGGAAAAGTTTGGAGTCTTGGTCAGTGGTCCAGCTCATGAAATGCAGAGCCACAGGACAGTTTTCCAGTGGTGTTACTTGTAGGTTTTACTCTTTGGTCTATTTGATAGTGTGGACGGCTCAAATGCAGATGTTGTGGATCTTTT
Organism: Sciurus vulgaris; assembly: GCF_902686455.1. Taxonomy (NCBI): domain Eukaryota; kingdom Metazoa; phylum Chordata; class Mammalia; order Rodentia; family Sciuridae; genus Sciurus; species Sciurus vulgaris. The sequence goes on along the minus strand of NC_136464.1, from coordinate 10,806,453 downwards.
CAGAGGCTAACAAAACCAGTCCCCATGGGACTGCTCCCTGGAGGAAAAATCAAAACAATGGAATGTGCAACTTTAAGACCTTGAACTAGAAGTTCCGGCAAGTCCTCTGGGCTGATGGCCATGCGCGACATGAGGAGATTCATCATTGAGCAGCCACCACATTTAATCGCGTTAATTATGCCTGCTTAGAAATTCATAGTTCCTATTGCTTTACGGTTCCTTGAGTGACAAATGTTTTTTAAATTCATTAGAAGTTTATTTAAAATGCTATGAACATAAGGCCGAGCTAAAGTGGTTAAAACTCTGGGCGGTTTGATTGCTACGTGAGAAGGCTGGGAAGGGTCAGAAAGCCCCCAGCAGTGCCAGGGAGGGACATGAGAAGACAGCGTGAGAATGACAGAGTGGGGGACTGTGTCCTGGGTCTTCGTTTGACCTGCTCTATGGTATTATCTTTAGAAGTAGCATTTTTTTACCATCATAGCTCAGGGAGGTGGGTATTGAGATCTCCATTTGAGAGATAAGGAAAGTGAGGCCCAGAGAGGTGACGAGACTGGCCCTAGCAGGGGCTGGGATTTCTCAGCAGAAAGATTCCTGGGTCGGGCTGAGGGTGGGCGTGGGGACCTTGCCATGCCCTTCTGCCTCTGCAAGGCCGGCAGGGCCTCTTGGGAATGAGGAGGGATGAGCCTGCTGCCGGAGCCACGGCCTCCAGCCTCACGGATGTCTCCGCTCTCGCCTCAACGACTGCTCAGCGGGGCCAAGTAGATGCCCAGATTTGTCCCTGGCCTTTCTGCCTGATGACAGCCAGGCAGCCACAGCTACATCCAGATGTAACTCCCAGGGGAGGAAGCCGTGGCAATTTTTCAGTCTCTTCTTTGACCAGTTAGAATGACTTTTGTTTCTAAGTGACGTGTTATCCCAACCACAGATGGGTTTATTGTCTAAAAGTGTCTTGGCAAAGCTTCCAAAAAATCTCACGTGTGGCCTCAGGAGGTCCACCGGGGGCCTCGCATTCCGTGACCTCTCACTCAGGACGCTCTCCTCTCCAGCAGGTGCCTGTTCAGTGTTCCTGTGTTGCAGATAAAGTGACAGAGGAACAGGATGGGAAAGGGGCTCACCCAAAGACACACAGGACAGCAGCCAATCACCGTGCATCCACTTGGGTCAGCAAACTTAGCTCTGCTGTGAGCAAGATGTTGATCCAGTGTTGAGGGAACCAGCAGCCACCAGCAGCCCCGGCCCTGTCCTCACAGCCTTCTGAGCCCAGTGCTAGATGTCCCAGGTCTCACAGCTTGCCCTTGTTCCCCACGGTGCTGCTCAGGGAGGAGGAGGCGTCCTCAAAGTGTGCACCGGGGAGACTTGGTCCAGTGCGGAGGTCGGGTAGGGCCTTCATTGCACAGGGACTTTGAGTTGAGCTCTGAAACATGAATAGAAGTTGAAAAGGGGGTAAGGAGAAGGAATTTGCAAGAGTCCAGGCTGGGGACAGTGCATATGGAGGCCTGAAAGGGGAAGAGGCAGGTGGGATCTGAGCAGCGGACAGGAAGACAGTGAGTGAGAGGGAATGGCTGGGGCTGGGGGCAGCACCAGGGGAGCTGCCCTGAATGACACAGGGGCTTGGACGGCTCTCTAGGAGCAGTGGCGAGGATTCAGCCAGCAGAATGGCTTCATCTGTTTGTGCTGGAACGGTCATCACCAGCTGCTGTGTCTAGACCCTGGTCACCAGAGCAGCTACTGGGCCCCTGCTCTGCACAGTTCAGTCTGCCATCACAGAAATGTCTACTATAAAAGAGCTTTGCTTTTACTTATTACCTCTTCATTTGTTTTGCTATTGACAGTCAGTAAATTTACATGCACTATATGGCTAAGTTTATTTAAAATAACTTAAAGCTGTGTATTATAGCATATTTATGTTTTTCTGTTAGCCTGCTAGAAATGCTGAAGGTGGAAGCAATTCTAGGGAAGATAATGAAATAGAGAAATGTTCCCCTCTCCTCAAAGGTTATTCTAGTGGATCTAAACAGTGCCTGGATACCTATAACAGGATCACAAAAAGACTGATAAGTGTGATGTACATTATCTACACACTGAGCAGTTTGTTTTCTGGAAAGATACATTTCTTCAATAGCTACTCAAAATTTCCCCCATAGGAAATGCCAGAGAATTAGTTTGTGACTTAAACTGAAGTCACTGGGCAGGTTTAACTTCCTGGGAAGCGTTGGGAACTTACCGCCCCGAGCTTGGATCACTAAGGAGCTTTGTGGCCCCTCACCAGAGCCCAGGTGGACGCTCCCTTCAGCCCGTGGGTCTGCTGCACTCTGAAAGCCGGGATCTCAGAGGCATGTGCTTATGACACCTGGGATGAACTGACCTGATCTAGTGCAGCACCACGGGCCAGCATGGGCTGCAGAGTGAGGACAGCAGGCTTCGAGTCCCGTGAGTCTGGGGGAGACAGGGCAGATGCTTGCTGCCCATAGGAAGCTTGTATGATTACACAGGATAATAAATGTGAAAATGAAAACCCCCAAAGAATGACAGCTGACTACGGCAACGTCCTCAATGAGAATCTAAATTTCTTTTGTTGGGGGAGGTTCTCCATTGTGCCAGAGGAAATCGGCAAGACTGTGCCATGGGACAGCCTAGGGCATCCCACGCACACACCGAGTAAGGCCGTTGGAGGTGCTGGTTTCATGGATACCAGCTGTATGCCTTCCTTGGTAAGTGGCTGTCCCTGGTGGTGGTGGAGGGGCTGACTCGCCTGCACCAGTGCCCCACCCTGCCTCATCTGCTCTCCGTCACCTCCTCAACTTGGTGAGATCTGCAGCTCTTTGCAGGAGGAGGTCCCCTCCTGCAGAGGTCTACTGAGTTTGCCAACCCTGGCATAATGCAAATGCTTTATTCACTTTGTGACTCAGGAGGTTCATTTCATCCGGGAAACCACTTACCTAGAGGCAGAGACCAGCACGCCCACTGCGTTTTTGTGGTGCACCAGCAGGATCTCAGTCCTCCAGTGAGACCCACTTAGGAAACAGAAAAGAGCCCCAGGGGTAAGGACATTTAGATGTTATTGAAATGGCTGGAATTCTTTCAGAATTTAAAATTGATCTTAAAAGTCAGGCGTAAGATCTAATTCTTGCAATGCTCAGATGTGAGTTAAAGAAAGAAGAGAGACGAGAGTCAGGTACTCGCTTTTGAACATGTAAGTGCTGGGAAGGATGGCAGTTTGCAGGGGCCCCAGGATCTGCACCTCCAGAAAACCAGTTCCTGGAGCAGGTGGGAAAAGTGCTTTCTGGAAAGCTTCGCCGGCCGCCTTTGAATGAAGAGTAACGCTTTCTCCCATCTCGCTCTCCCCTGCCTAGACTCCTTTGTGGGCGGCGTGATCGGCCTCATCTTCGCTTACATCTGCTACAGACAGCACTACCCGCCGCTGGCCAACACAGCCTGTCACAAACCCTACGTCAGCCTCCGCGTCCCCACCTCGCTGAAGAAGGAGGAGAGGCCCGCCGCCGACAGCGCGCCCAGCTTGCCCCTGGAGGGGATCACCGAAGGCCCCGTATGATGAGTGTCCCGGGGAGATGGACGCTGAGCCCGGGCCGCTCTTCCCCCCACGCCGTAGCGCAGTGGCAAAGGTTCTCTGTAGTGTTTCTCATCAATTATTTCTCAGCTCCCCTCTGCTTCCATTCTGCCGATGGTCTTCCTGTCACCCTCCATGTCTCCTCTGAACGTTTTTGAATTCGCAAGGTTCAGACACGGGAAGCAATCTCTGAAAGACGCCTGGAAGGGGCAGGGCGGGGTGGCGTGGCTGGCGATTCCTCCCCGGCGCGTTGGCTGCGGCGACCGCCTTCCTCTTCTTTCATGGTTGTGAAACATAATAAAACCTCCCACCTGGAAGACGCGGCCGTGCAGTGTGCAGTCATTCGGAGCCGCACCCGTTGCACAGCCCAGTGCAAGCCAGCTCTGCCCATCGGTGGGTCCGGGGGCTGCGCTTGGGAGCAAAGGCTCATGGCGCAGCACGTGTCCGTGAAAGGGTTTGAAACTCAGTGACGATCTGAGCATTCCCAGCACGTTTGCATCACTTATTTAGAAGGGGATGAGACGTATAGCTCCACGCACAGACCTCCAGGAGGACAGTGAGAATAGGGACCGCCAGCGCTGGTGTGGCGGGGAGGTCACTGAGCTCAAGGGACTCTGGGTTCAGGTCCTTCCAGCCTTACCGGCTGGCTTTGGGAGCCTCCTCTGTAGCTCAGCCTCTTGCAGAGAATTCTACAGCACCTAGGGAAGGTGCCCTGATCGCCCAGATCAGGAAAGCACTGGCCCAGGGTGTGACTGGATGAGGCTGGAGGAAAGAGGCAGCTTCAGGGCTAGAACTTTCCCGAGGGTCTGAGTTTGCTGGATGTGTCAGTTCAGAGCCAGCCAGTGTGTGTGTGTGTGTGTGTGTGGGGGGGGGGGGGATCCATCAGTCATCTCTGCCTGGGGCTCAGCCCTGGAGCCATGTACCACCTTGTGAAGACCTGGTCCTGTCCAGCTGTGGTCCCTCCAGACTGCTTTTACCAAAAGCACTGATTGTCCCACAGGTGGGGGAAAGGAGGGAAAGTCTGAATTTACTTCCATCCAAGCTCAAACCATTGATTTGTATCAAATGACAACAGCTAGTGATTTTGAAGCAACTTTGAAAATGAATGGGGTATTTTAAAAGTTAAATCATAGTCATAAAATGTAACTTTAAATCCACAGCTAAAATTCATATGAAATTATAAACAATATGCAGTTAATAAAAACTACAGTTTTCAAAAATAAAGACAAAATAGAAATGCAGGGAAAGGAACTACTGTGGGGTGGGGCTGACACAGTCCACACACTTTTTTTTACATATAAAGTATTTTTTTTAATAAATTTTTTATTTTTAAAATTTGTTTTAATTAGTTATACAAGAGAGTAGAATGCATTTGACATATTGCACACAAGTGGAGCACAACTTCTCATTCTTCTGGCTGAACATGGTGCAGAATCACACTGGTGGTGTAGTCACACATGTATATAGGGTAATAATGTCTATCTCATTCCATCCCTGCATGCCTTCCCCTCCCCACTCCCCTCTGCACAATCCTAAATCCCTTCATCCCCCACAACACACACATATTACGGATCAGCATCCACTTAGCAGCGAAAACCTTTGGCCTTTGGTTTTTTGGGTTTGGCTTACTTCACGTAGCATGATATTCTCCAGCTCCATCCATTCACCTGCAAATGCAATTATTTCATTCTTCGTTAAGGCTGAGTAATATCCCATTGTGTATATGTACTACATTTTTTTTTTTTTTTTTTTTTTGTCCATTCATCTGTTGAAGGGCATCTTGGTTGGTTCCACAATCTAGCTATTGTGAATTGAGCTGCTATGAATATTTATGTGGCTGCATCTCTATAATATGCTGATTTTAAGTCCTTTGGGTATACACCTAGGAGTGGGATAGCTGGGTCAAATGGTGGTTCCATTCCAAGTTTTCTGAGAAATCTCCACACTGCTTTCCATAGTGGTTGCACCAATTTGCATTCCCACCAGCAATGCATGAGTGTACCTTTTCCCCCCACATCCTCGCCAACACTTATTGTTGCTTATATTCTTAATAATTGCCATTCGGACTGGAGCAAGATGAAATCTTAGAGTAGTTTTGATTTGCATTTCTCTCATCACTAGAGATGATGATCATTTTTCCATATGTTTGTTGATTGATTGTATTTCTTCTTCTGTGAAGTGTTCAGTTCCTTAGCCCATTTATTGATTGGGTTATTTGGGTTTTTTTTTGATTTAAGTTTTTTGAGGTCTTTCTATATCCTGGAGATGAGTGTTCTATCTGATGTGCATGTGGTAAAGATACTCTCCCATACGCTTTTTTGATTCTAATTTTACCTAAGTTCTACAATATCAGGCAGAAGGATGAGTTAGACTTAATGGTCAATTTAAATTCAGGACTATGATGTGGAAATTTAATATAAATACTTAACATTTTAGGATTAACGGCCAGGAAGACCTCTGCGAAGGAACAACAAAATATTGTTAATGCTGATAATTAGACTGAAGGCCCCCAAATAGACTGTGTAAAAGCTTTGATTGGAATTGAAAAGGATGTAACAACATGAAGTGTGGCAGGACCCTTGGGAGCCATAATTAACAGTATAAGCCAGTTCACCAAAGGCAGGTGTCTGTGTGGGTCCATATGATTTAATTTCACGCTCTATTATGTGAAGGCAATACAATGCCACGACGCACAGATGAAATGGCTGCGGATGAGGGCAGCTGTCCCCCAGCCCCCAGTCTTTCCTGGGACCACTCGGTCTCTTTGGCAAGTCAGGTTGCACAGGAGGAGTGTGGACAGAGCCCACCCTGGAACCGCCGTTTTGCAAGACTTCTCCTGCTTCACTGTGTAAACACACTCAAGTCCTCACTAAAGTCAGCAGCCACAGGCAAACAGCTCCAGGGACCAGGAAGGGAAGACCAGGAATGAGGCAGGCTGGGGACAGCGGGGAATGAAAGAGCACACAGCAGGGAAACGGTGCTTCTAGTGATCCCTGCTAGATCTCCAGATTTTTAAAAAGGAATCAGGAACCTACGTTTTTATGCAGAATTCCTTGCTTTTATCCCAGGCAGCTATTTCCATTGAGATGTTTTAGGATGCCACTAACAAAACACCCAGCTGAAAGCAATTTGATCAGTAGGGTTTGTTAATACAAGAAATCAAGAGGCAGATGGTTTCAAGGACCCCCCACCTCCTTTCTCCACCATCTCAAGTATGCCAGTGATCCTCATGATCACAAAGTGGTTGCAGCATCCCCAAGAATCACATCCTTATCTAATCGTGCTTAAAGGTAGGAAGAAAGGAATCCAGACCTGTGACAAGATAACTCTGCTGTGGGTCTCTTTTCATGAAGGAAGGAAATATTCCCCTAAGAAAAATTCCCTTTACCTACATTGACTAGAACTATGTTACATGGCCATCCTAAGGGAGACAGTGGTGCTTGAAAAAGTGAGTATCCAGCAGCTTTAGTCCTTTCGTAGGAGGTGGATTCTGTCTGCTTGGGAAGAGAGCTAAAAAAATGGCTGCTGGGTTGATAAATAGCAGTGTCTGTAACATTAATCTAATGTAATTAAAATACAAACAAAAACGGCACAGAGGTTCAATATCTGTGTGGAGCCTGCTCTTTTCACGCTCCTCGGGGGTCACATTGCTTCTTGGTGGGTGAGAAAGTGAGTGAAGATTCTGTTAATCCATACACTCTATTGAGTTGCCTTCTTTAAAGAGCTCTTTGAACTTAAGCCACTTAGCTTCTCTTCCAGGCATATTCCATTCCCCCAAGGGTTCTGGAACATTCTTTCACCAACTGTTTTTCAGGACTCCATTCTCGTCTTTCAACTCACTCTTCCCTTGCCTCCCCTCACTTATCACCAATGACACATCCCATTCTTGCCAGTTCAGTGTCAACGGGTCCTATGAACCGTTATTGCTTCTTGATTATGTCCGGCACTGACCCCACTTGGGAAATCTCTGCCTTCACTGGACAAGCATTCACACAGGGTAGGTCCCAGGGACCGTGACTGGCATCCCCCCACCAACTGGCCCAAGCTGTCTCAGCAAGGGAGACAGCTGGCCCAGAGGGGCTGATCTCAGTCTCACTAATATTAGGTAGCATTTTAGAAAAGACATAGCCCCTAGTGCCAGGGACCCCACTTCCTGCCTTCTGAGACAGTTGGTTACTCAGCTCTTCCTCAGTCCTGTGAGCCCCCAGAGCCTGTCAATGCACACATTTCTTTTTACCAGAGTTGCCTTCTGTCACTTAACGACCAAAACAATTTCACCAGTCCCAGCGCCACAGACAGGGAATCTACAGAGTGCTGCACTGATGACCTCCAGCTTCAGTCTCTCCCAACTTTCAAAACTGAGTTCTCCAGAGGTTGGTCCTCTACCATGCAAACCCAGCTGAAGGTTTTGGAGAGTTCCTGACAGGCTGTCGCCTCATCTGCAGTGCCCCAGGTCTCGCCGACCCCAAACCCTGGCACACACCCAAATCAAAAACCCAACAGGTACACGAGGAAGGCCTGACATGGGACCTTGACCTGTTCTCTAGTTTGAAACAAACAAAAACAGCATTTGATTAAGTTTTAGAAAGTGAAATGTTAATTTCAGTGTAAAACTTATCCTTTCTTATTTTTTCCTGTAGTGCTGGATCAAGCCCAGGGCCTCCTCACGCTAGGCAAGCACTCTACCACTAGGGACACAGCCTGAATGCGCCACGGTCTTGATGAAGTGTCTTTGGGGAGCGTTTTTCCCCCGCGTGTGTTCACATTCATGCCTCTGGACTTGGCTGGGCACATCTCATGGCACCTGCAGCTGGTGGCTAGCAAATGCGGCTTTTGTTAAACGGAGCTGTGAACATATTGGAAAATGGCCTTGGTCACCTGTGACTATGGCTGTCCTTGCCCCAAACATCCAGTCTCAATGAGGAAGAACGATTCAATGTCGTCTGCTGTCTGGGGAGGCAAGGAACCGGGCAGCTGGCTTTCCAGGGACAGTTTTTGTGGGGGGGAAAAGAAGAGGTGGCTTAATACCAGTGTTTCTGGAAGACGTTTCACAGAACTGGTCTAGCTTTGCAAATACAAGTATAATTAACACATTCTGAATTTCCTCCCAGATTCAAAACACACAGTGACATAGTAAGAGCTCTGAGCAGTCCTGCAGTAATGAAACTGACCCTGAGTCAGGCCCTGTCTTTCCTCCAGGTCCCTCCAAATGGGGCCAGGAAGCCTTGCTAACAGCTCTGCCTCTTGGCTCTGAACAATAGCTCCACTCCCACGCGCCTCAGTGTCTGCTTCCGTAAAACGGGATGACACCAGCTTTGCGGGATGCTATTGGAAGGTTCTGTTTTGTTTATATTTTTAACAAGAATGTAAAAAACATTGGGCCATGGCAGTGTTAATCATTGCAGAAATCCTGATGGGGGACTCCCTGGTGCGAGTCCATCCTGGCTGCTCCAAGCAAATACCACAGGCCGGGGGTTTGTGAACAACAGATATTGATGTCTCAGAGTTCTGGAGGCCGAAGTCCAACATCAGCTGTCTGCTAGGACCTGCTCCAAGGTTCAGAGACTGCTCTTTACACCAAGCTCCCGGGCTGGAGGGAGCCAGGGACCCTCCATGGCCCCTTTGCTCGGGCAGTAATCCCATTCTCCACGGCCCCACCCCCCTGACCTAGCCACCTCCTAAAAGCCACTCCTCCTAATACTGTCACCTTGAGGGTTAGGAGTTGCACACATGAACTTGGGGTGGGGGATGTACACATTGAGCTCTGGCACCCCTGAAGAGTGAAGAGCCACCCTGATCCACGCCAAGAACGTTTCTGCAGCAGCTCTGTCGCTATCGAGTACCAAAGCCCTACCTGTGATGACCCTGGGCAACGGTGCTGCTGCAGGTGGGCGGGGCTGTGACTTACCCTCTCAGGAGCCCAGCTTCTCCCTGAGGAGGTTGAAATGATATCACCGCGAAGCCCGCTGGGTAGGTGTTTATGAGAACTAAGGCCTCCGAGAGACTTGGCAGAAGTCAGAGGCTGCGCGGGAGGGAAGGCTCCGCGGGGATCGCAGGCAGAGCGCAAAGGAGAGCTAGGGAGGGAGCCCCCACCCTCGGGCTTACTCCCCTGAGGCCCCCCGCTGGCAGGGACAACCTCAGCAACCCTAGAAGAGCCCACACTGCAGGTACTGGGAAAAGCATTAAGTCAGAAAAACCCCAAGAAAAGGCTGCGAGGCTGTGCAGGGCTGAGGAAGTTCAGATCCACATGGAACAGCTCAGGGGGTGGCGCCAGGAGTGGCGCCAGGTGGAGGAGGCGGGCAGCTCGGGGCTGGGCCTACGCAGGGCACAGGGCTGCTTCAGTGCGGGGCTTGCCGCTCGCTGGCCCCAGCTTACTGGAAAGAGGAGTCAGGTGAGCGATGTCCTGCATGGAGCCTCGGCCAGCTGATAAAGACGAAGCGGGGAGGGCCGGTGGCACACACCTGCAGCCCCAGCTCCTCAGAAGGCTGAGGCAGGAGGACGGCAAGTTCCGGCACAGCCTGGGCAACTTAGCAAGGCCCTGTCTCAAAATAAAATAAAGATTCAAGAGGGCTGGTCATCGCTCCGTGGAGGACTTCCTAGCCTGTGTGAGACCCTGGCTCCATTCCCAGCACCAAAGGAATGGAGTCAGCTGCCTCGTGCCCCTGAGTAGGTGCGTGTGAACACACCCGGAGACTGGGGACCTGGAGACCCGAGCTGGGCCTGCACTGACCAAGACGACTTTGTAGAACATCCTGACCTTCAGCTGGTTACTGAGCCCACCAGGCAGTCCTGCATCTGTACCTGGAACTCAGGTAAGCTCCCGGAAGCCGGGGCTCCCTGCTGGATGCCTCCGAGGAGGGACATTCAGCCTCGGCAGGGGCTGCCTTTTGGGGTTGACCTGAGGAAGGATCAAGCGCAGTAGTGTGTGAAGCTCCAGCCGTGTAACAGGGAAGCGTGGACTCAGCTGTGCCCAGGTTCAAATTCAGCTCACAGCTCCGGGGCAAGCTGCAGACCTCTGGAAGACTCGATGTCCTTGTGCACATGATGGGCATTTTAAATAAAGAAGGGGTGGTTGAAAGTACTTTGTACAGGGCTCAGTACATAGAAAGGGCTCTGTTGTCATTGTGCAGGGGGACCTGTCACTGTGTTGGAGAGCACAGGCTGTTCCACCTGAGTGCCTGTGAGCCTTTCTCGCCTTTTGGCCAATTTTTATTAAAATCATTGATACATGAATTTTGTGCTCCCTGACCACCCCAGCCCAGAGGCCTCTTCCCAAGAATGTGGTGTCAGGATTTTGAGTAGCACCTTAGATACTGAGCACAGATAATGATGGGGTCTGTCAAACATATGGATGAACAAACTAGGGATCAGAGAAGTCATGCCACCTGCTGAAGGTCAACAGCTTTGAGAGCAAAACTGCAGCATGCAGGCCTGGTGACAGCAGAGCCCATGCTGTGGCTCTGTGGAAACTCACATTGTGCTGCAGAGATGCTGCTGGCTCGCCCTGTCCTGTGTGCACGTCAGAGGATATGGCTACACTGGACACTTCAGGTCCCAGGAAGGGGAAGCAGAGATGGCCTGCAGGCCACGAGGGCTCAGCCAGCAAGTGCTTCCTTTCCCCCGGTTCTCAGAGGGAACTCCAAGTCACCAAAGGGACTGCAGAGGGTCCAACTGTGGGCCAAGACCAGAGAGAGGCTGGGCATCAGGTCTCCAGGGGACCTGGGGGCTCAGCAGCTCCAAGAACAGGGTCAGAGCTCCTTAGGGCAGAAGCCAGGGGTCTTGGAAACCAGGATGGTGACACCTGCGTGCTGCTGAGATGGGGGCATCTGACTGCCATCCTCTCTCATGGGGTTGTCTCTCTGCCCCATGACTGTTCCCAACCTTTTCCTGAGCTTCTGACCAGTGGTCGCATCATGGTGGACAACCACCGTGCCCAGAGGGACGCTCTCTGACTCCGGGGGTCTGGAGGGCTCGGTGCCATGGGACAGGGGGGCTAGGGGTAGGACACAGGAGTGGTTTGGGACAGCAAAGCTGGGCCTGTGTCTCGGGCAGAACGCTGGGTCCTGGCTGGACCCTGAGTTGTGGTCCGTGTCCCGTGGAGGGGCTGAGAGACGGTGGGGATGCAGGAGGTGGCTCTGTAGGCCTGAAAGGGATGCGTGCTGGCCCTGGGGTCACTCACCCTTGTGACTCAGTGGCACGGTGACCTCAGGACTCACGGTGCCTCCTGCTCTGCTGGACCGTGGCCTCCTGAGCTGGGAGTCTGAGGAGAAGCCTGGAGTGTGCATTTGACTTCTTTCTGTCTGAAAGCTTCTGGAAGGAAAAAAATTATTAACTTAAAGAGGTGGCGCACGACTCTCCATCGTGGGTGTGGGGTGCAGGCACTAGGACTGTCTGCCCCTCCATTCTGGGGACAGGTGTGGGGGTGGCTGCTCTGGGAGGCCCTCCGAGCCCAGAGAGAGCGGAGGTGACAGCAGCTGCCACACGAGGCCTTTCCCTGCACTGGGGCTGCTCTGGGGCCTCCTGAGATCTCTCAGTCACACTCGGGGCAGCGTCCTGAGAAAGGCACTGTCCCCGGTTACAGAGGAGGAGAAAGGGCCAGAGAGGCGCAGAACCTTGGCCTGTGACACGCTGCGTGCGTCCGAGCACACCGCCTCAGCCACTGCACGTGCTTCCCGTCACACACCCCGTGCAGCTGTCAGCAGAGAAAGAGACCCAAACGTTAGGAAGTCAGTCTTTCTTTAGCGGTGGCCTCCTCTCCACTCTGTGTCCACGGCTGGCATGTGACTTTGCTCTCATTCGCTTCCTGAGGAGCTGGAGGCAAATGCAGGGGCTCCGCCTGGTGCAACTCACCGCAGGTGCCACTGCATTTCCCAAGCAGGTCTGGGGAGGCCTCCTTGGCTCCATGTCACATGCCCTGGGGTGGGGGCGTCGTCCTGTTTGACTCACCTGTGTCCCTAGCCCTGGGACGAGCCCCACAGTGGTAGAGGCCCCGTTGTGCTTGTTCAATGAATGATCATTAAGAAGGAGGCACAGTCTTGCTCTGTGGCTGCGTCTCTGTTGTGTTTTGCAGTTGGCTGGAATCTTGTTGCTAGATTGTTCTAGAAGCAGGAAGACACGTTCTAAGACCATTATGTGCAGGGAAAAAGAAAACTCGGAATGGAAATGGGAATCTAGAGCCTGAGTTGTCACAGGGGGATGGAGCTTTGGGGAGGCGTTGGAGCTGGGAGGACAACCCGAGCTGAGGATCCCAGCTGGGTGAGAGAGCCACTAAGCTCTGCCTTCCTTGCCTCCTGCGTGCTCCTTCTCCTCCTCGGGTCTCAGCTGCTGTCTGCCTCCTCAGAACCCAGTCAATACCTCCGCCCCTCCCTCACAGGCACACATGTCTCCCATAGGCAGTTTTTAAAATCATATTCCCCCATTAAGTTTCATGTCAGAATTATATTGCTCATAGACTTTTATGGGCTGAATGGTGTCCCTCCTCCAGATTCTTAAGAAGTTCCAACTGCCAGTGCTCAGAATGCAGCCTATTTGAAGATACCTACAGAGGTCACGGTGTTAGCGAGAGTTATGGGGATGGGCAACCTTCCCACATCACCCACGTTCTCAGCAGACGACAAGATTGGGACACAGACATACCCTGAAAGGAGACGGTGTGCACACCTTCTGCAAGCCACAGACAGAGGCCTGGGACACACTCTCCGTCAGGGCCCAAAGGAAGCCCAAGCCCGCGAACACCTGGACCTTCACAGCTGTGAGAACTCCACTGCAGCCCTGGGAACGAACAGTGTTTCCCTTTCTACTTTCTCTAGAGTGCAGGCCTCATGGAAGAGGATCCCCTGTTTCATCTGCCCTGTCCCCAAATATATTGCTGAATTAGTGAATGGCCATTCGCTAATTATATTATTATTCTCGCCATTATCCCTGTGACATTGGTTCACCAGGTTTAGATGACAGCTCAGGGCGAGGAAATCCTGACTCCTGGCTGCCTGACATCCTCATCTGCCAGACTTCCCTCAGCGTCTTCTCCAACAAACAGAAGCCAGGATGAAAAGCACTTAATCTTCCTCCTCATAGGGCATGGTCTGCTCCTTCACCTCAGAGTGCTCAGGGTGTTTGAAGCTGTTCCACTCGGGCTCTGGGGAGGCGGACAACAGTAACAACCAGTCAACTAACCCAGGCAAGTCTGTGCTCCAGGCTCACAGCGAGAAGGGGACAGAAAACTTCAATAGCTTCCATGAGAGGAAGGGGGTCTCTGGGTGGAGGTTTGACTGTGTGGACTGGTTTAGCTGTGTTGGGACCCCCATGCCTTGGGGTCCCAACCTTAACAGATTGAGGGGTGCGCCAGCCCAGTGAATGAGTGACAGCTGCAGAGTCACTGAGCTCTTAGTTCAAGCCGATTTGTACTCCCAGATTTACATGCCAGATATACCATGGGCCTTGGACAAGCCACCGAGGTCCTCTAATCCTCAGTTTGTTCATCTGTGAAATGGCAGCACGCCCCTAAGGACTGCTATGAAAATTCAATGAATCAGTGTATGCACCTAGCACCCGACAGCACCTGGGACACATTGGCTCTTTGTTACTGTTTCTTACTGACTAATCCTGGAGGAAGGAACTCTTAGTGATCACCCACAGGATTAGTCATATTCAAGTTACTTAACGTTATCTCAAGCGGCTAACTTATAAAGAGGAAAGGCTTATTGAGATCACCGTGTTGGAGGTTCAAGGGCATGGAGAGCACATCAGCCAGCCCTGGGAGGGCCTTCTCTCCACCACATCACATCACATCACAGAGGAGATATGGGTTAGATCAGGCCAGAAACACAGAAAATTGGGTGGGGTCAAATCAGGCTCTTACACAGCAACCCTCCTGCAAGAACTACCAAGGAGTCCTGTACAAATACACTGAGGGCACATCCCCAGTGACCCAAGAACTTCCCACTAGCCCCTAACTCCCCAAAGGCTTCCACATTCCAATGGTATCAGACCGCAGACCAGGCCATCAGTCACAATACAGGATCAGCACACACCCAAGCCATAGTACCTTCCAGGAAGTTCTCCTAAAGTCCTCTCCTCTAAACCCATGGGCATGGATCTCTCGTATGACCTTGGTCTTTTCACTTTTCTACCTTTGACTAGCATTGAGTAAAAGCCATGATTAGAAATTGGACTAAGTGGCTTAACACTTTAAAGAGAAAGAGCTGGGGTTCACAGGAGACCAATCAACACTCCAAGTCCTGTGAACAGAAGAATACAGAGCAGGGTTTGGACTGTGTACACTGTGACATTCTTGGTGCAGTTCACAAACACATCTTCATACCTGGGTACACTAGGCCCTCCAACAGAGAACATAGTTCACCCCCAAAGCAAATGACTGACATGACAAATGCACTAAAGAAAAGTAGAAAATACATTGAAATAAAGAAGCTGGCTCATTTGACTCCCAGCGAATTTCCCAGAGGGTGCTGGTGTCTCAACAGAACTTCTCACTGACATTAACTTTGGGTCCCTGTGGGGTTGGCCTTATTCCAGTGCCCTTTAGCTCCCTTACCTTTTGACTCCTTGGGAGGGATGAGGGATGGTGGCTTCCAAAAGGCCTGGAGTTCGAGAGCTGAGTGAAATGGTGGGAGGGCAGGGCTGGGAACCATCCTAACGTGCAGGTAGCCTTGACTGACCAGGATCTGCAGGGCACACCTTTGATTTTTAAAAGCCCTTTGAGAGAGATTCCACAAGCACTATTGGGTAGTGGGTCCAAGGGAGCTGTGTGATCCTGGACAAGCCTCATCTTGTCATTGGTAAAATGGCAACAGTGCTGCCCTCCTAACTCTCAGAGAGGCTGTCGGACTCAGGAGACAAGGAGTGTGGGAGCCTGGGAATCTGCCCAGTTGTAAGAGCACTGGTGGGTGGGAAAAGATGTCATGTCCTTTCACCTTCTTTCACTGACATCTTTGTATCTGTAGTTAAGCATTTTTGGAGTGGAAAGCTGGCTTGGACTGGAGCAGGTGGTCATGAGCAGGGTTTGGAAGTTAAACCAGCACCTTTGGCAATGCTGGTCAGGCCTAGGCCCAACAGTCCAGGCCTAGTCTCTTCC
Source organism: Sciurus vulgaris (assembly GCF_902686455.1). Lineage (NCBI taxonomy): Eukaryota > Metazoa > Chordata > Mammalia > Rodentia > Sciuridae > Sciurus > Sciurus vulgaris. Next base: position 10,790,794 of record NC_136464.1, on the reverse strand, counting down.
ACTTGACACTGGTCTGCTGCTTGGGTGTCACAAGACCTCTGTGTTTTGAAAATATTGTCCCAAATTCTTCCATCAGCTGAAACTGCCCTATGGTGGGGTCTTACCTCACAGGAACTTCTGCTCGAGAGAGACTTGCTGTGAGTCAGCCGGAAGGGACTTTGAAGAGAAGACACTGCCACTTCATGGCCTTCTAAATGAATTCCCCAACTATAGCACTCCCATCTACTCTGTCACAGCTCTCTCAAAGTTAGAACACTCAGAGGAGGCACAACATAATTAACAAATATGGAAACGCTGACCCTTGATACGTCCAAGAAAACCAAAAATAACAGAGATGTCTAGGACTTTACAAGTTCACTGGAAACTCACCTTAGGAGTAACGCACCCCAACAGTGGTTTCACTATTAAGAGTCAGTAAACACAAAAAGTTACAAGCTGTCAAAAATAAAGGCCAAAACTATATACCGTACCTTAAATATCATCGGTCCCTCAAAACATCTGACTGGCTGCGGAGGAGGACTAGTTCACTTCTCATTGAACTTGATAATCTCATCCTTCCTCCGCAGAGGCTGTTCAGAATGATGTCTGCAGGGGCTGCAGACCGACTTACGGGCTCATTTAGAATGGTGGCAAATGAAGTCACCAGCTAGTGTTGCAGTTAGGAGTCCCAGGCCAGGGTACATGCTGTCTCCTCCCTTCGATCATTCAACGTGAGTGGGTTACCTGTTTTTGTCTGTCGCCCTGCACTTTCCGCACGGACAGGGTTCAGTTTCCCCGAGGAACGCCTCAACCATCCCTCTGTCCAGTGGTAAACGTGGAGCTGACCCCGCCTCAGGGGTGAGCATGTGATCGAGCCTGGCCAATCAGGAATCACCCCTTCTCTGACCCCTTCTTAGTGATTGGTTAAGGCGTGAACACGTGGCCAGTAACAGACCAATCAGAGCTGCTGAGACTCCGTTCCTGAACTTTTTATTGGAACCACAGGAGAGAGAAGCTGTCTGTTAGCTGCGGGTGTTGTGGGGTGGAACGGGAACTTGGGAAACCTGCAGCCCCCTTCCCAGCAGAGGAGGTGCTTATGCTTGGAGTCCCTACAGGGGAAATCGGATCCAAAACAGGGTGTGAACTGATAACATCATTTGGGCTCTGGACCCAGGGGTGAAAGAAACCAGTCCAACCTTGGCTTTTTAGCTACTTGAACCAATGCTTTCCTTTGTCTTCAGCACAGTGCGGTCAGATTTTAATGTGGTCTCTTCACTCAAAACAGTTTACCCAGATCCTGGATCCCATGTGGGTGAACAAGACGGATGGAGCAGTGAGCCCAGGTCCTGAAACCGTGGCGGTGCCCCTTTCCTCCTCTGCAGTGGAGTCTGCCTAAGCGGGCCCTTTCTTTCATGCCAGCCCCGTTTGCTCCTGGTCTGTCCCCTTGCTCGCTTTAGCCCTCAAGCCAGCTGGTGCACTCAATTCTTCCGAATCATGTTTGGGAACCTGTAAAGTGGAACTTCTTGGTATTCGGCTTCTCCCTCCTCAGCGCACTGTTTTCCTGTCTTGGTGAGTTGGGCAGAATGCCAAGCACTCAGGGGAGCCGGTTCACATTCAGTGACTGCCTTCAGCTGCCCGAGTGCTCATGTACACGCAGCTGGGCCACAACTGCAATTTCTGTTTGATGGCTCAGAGCCATAATTTTACCCTGTCATTGATGCCATTATGTCATTTTGGAAAATTTAGGGATATGGCCATTCGATTTCTCCAAATTATCTGTTATATAAATATATAAATATACATTTAAATCCACTTTTACTTGGATGTGATCTGAGGGAAAAAATGTGGTCTTTGTGGTTTGCTTTCCATAGAAACCAGAAAAAAAGTAGGTTAATGCACCCTCAATGTCACAAACAGTAATGAAACACTTGAAATACCATTTGTAAATTATTTTTACAATGTCAGTTTTCATGAAGAGTGTAGCAGTTACTTCCTGTCCTGAACAACATTGCCACTTGTAGACAAATGGGTGGGATCCTAGTTTCTGTTTATGGAAAAAGAAGCAGCACAGGTTGGTGGCAGCCTGATGTTCACTCCAAGGCCACATCCACCTGGGGCATGATGATGTGCTGGCTTGGGACTCTTACCAGAAAACTTCATGCTGATTAAATGCTTTTTCTCCCATCAACCACTACATTAAACCAAAAAGTTTGTCAACTGAATCAGACCAAGACTTGCCATGTGGTTCAGCTCTACTTTGTGTCCAGAAGTAAACTCATGTGTCCTGTAATGGAATGTCAACATCAGCCTCAGAATATAGTTCTTAACATTCTGAAAAAGATCCAAACATACTTGTTACCACACTCCTTAGGTAAATAGGACCCAAGATTCTATTTTTATGGAGCAAAAACCAATCCTTCTAGGAGCAGATTTGAATCAAAGAACTTCCAAGGAGACCATGGGGAACTGTGAAGGTATATACTGGTGTTTTTAAACAATATTTTCAAATATGTTCTTAATAAAAAAGAAAGAGAGGGAAGCAGTCAGACAGACAGACCCCCAAAAAGAGAAAAGAAGGGGAGAGAAAAAGATGTCCTGGGCAGAGGAGGGACCACCCTGAGTGACAGGCCTTGGGGAGGAGATGCAGGAGTTGGAGCAGGGCATGTGCGTCCAGAACTACCATCTGGAAACCTGAGTAGACTGCTTTCTTGCCCAGCAGACGGGAGTCTTAGAATCCGTAAGTAGGAGAGGGACGTTAGCTCAATGTTAGGAACTTTCTTAATGGGGAAATGGGCTTCCAATGAGACAGTGAGTTTCCTGACTAGAAATATGTGACCCAGCACACAGAGGGCATGTTGACAAAGGAAGTCAGACACCAGGGAGAATGTTGGGCTGGCTGACTACTCAGATCACGTGTGTTGCCTTTGACTCTTGGAGCCTGGGTGGTTATCTAACAGAATACCTGAAAGAAGTTCAAGCCATTTGGGAACAAATAGGTCTTGGACTTATGGAGGTTTCAGATGAGGGATAACACTAAGGCAGCCACAACAAAACATGCACCAAGTTCATGTTTTGCAGCAATGAGGAGGCAATTACTTCCTTCCAAAACCCCTTAGGGAACAATAATAGGTAGCAGTTAAATCACTGGCATTTCTCCTCATTATCTAGGAAATAACTTGAGCTGCCCTTCTAATTAGCATCTGTAGCAGCCCTGTGTTGCCAGCTCTGGAAAACTCTCAAAATCTAGTGAGATGGTTAGAAAAGTTGCTCAGTCCCAAATTGTGCATAGTCATTGTTGGCCAGAACACTGCCACCCACACAATGGCATGAGTAAGAGAACCGTAGAAACTAGTTACTCTCCAGGACATTCAGCAGAGTAATACTCAGAGTGCTTGCATGGTCTTGCAATTCGGTGAGTCTCAGAATATTCTGAGAGTGAATGAGCATCCTTCTTGTGGTTAGAGACTTCCTTTAGCACCCACATCTGCAGGTAAAGAGCAATGAGTGTGTGTGTGTGTGTCTAGGCAGTGAGGATGAAGACATTGAATATAGGCTAACATTTGAATGACATTTTTTAATGAAGCTAAGCAAAGTACATGTTCCCAAACTATCACCTACAAGTTCTGATGGAAAAAGCGCCCCGGCTGCCCACCCCACAATTTGCACCTGTTCTTGGCAAGCTCTACTCCGTGGACATGGGGACTGCTACTTTGTAGAGGTTAGCTATATAGCTATTTGTAAAATCATAGCTATTAATGAATATCGGGATACTTTCTAATATGCTTACTGAAGAACAGGAAGTGATTTGGCATAATTCCCCAGCAATAACAGAGAAAACCATAGCACTGTTCAAATAGAGTTCAGGGACATTTCCCTGCTTTCATCCTTTGGGTTCTCGTCAATATTTGCTGTGTAGTTTTCTCATTCTTTGGCTTTGAAACTGCTATAGGTGTAGGGTGGGGAAGTGGGAATGGAGACACTTTTACGAAGCCTAATGAGGCTAAAGAGGAAATGGACTCTCCACTCCCTGGGAGGAATTCATGGAGTATTTATTATTCTCCTGTGTCCTGGTGAACAGCTTTTCCTCATCTCATCCAAGCAAGCTCAAGTTCTTGGCCTTTCCAAGGCAGAGGATGTCTTCTGACATCTTAGGGTTTCTGTAAATGTTTAGTTAATTAGATGTCAAGAACATCAAGTGGGAAATAAACATGAGGGACTTCATATTCACAGAATCTGACAGGAGTAAAATTAATTGCTAATCATGAGAAAAGGGATTTGAATAAGACAAAAATATACCAAGGGATTTAGGTTCTTGATCTCTGTTTCTTTGGCCTGGTTTTTCCTCATCATTATAGGTCATTGTAACTTGGTATTATAGTAATTTTTAATTGTGTGCTGGACACTGTAAATTTCACTTTTTTGAGCATCTGGGTTTTTTGCTTTGCTTTAAATAAAGTTGAACTTTGCTTTGGCTGGCATTTAAATTATTGTTATTGATTTTTTGAGTTTGTTTGTAAGCTGTATGAGTGGTCCTAACGTAGCCTTTCTTCTAGGTCTCATTTAGTCCCACCACAATGTCATGGCTCTCCCAAAGTCTGCTAAATGCCCTGGGTATTTCATGTGGTCTTTTCACTCAGAAACATCTCCCAGCCCTGCATGAACTCCAGGAATTGTATAGTTCCCAGTTAGCTGTTCTTTTCTAGACCAATGGATTTATACTCTGAAAATGCAGAGCTTAGTATTTAGCCAGAGACTGAAAGGAATACCTACGCAGATTTCTGGAGCTCTTTGTTCGCAAAGCCCCCTCCCCTCCAGCCCTCTACCCTGCAGAGCTGCCTCAGCTTCTCAACTGTGGTCTCTGTCTCCTCAGTTCAGGGCTGTTCTGCTCTGCTGGGGATCCCTTCCCTTTCACTGGGGTCAAAGAAGGGCTTCCAGGCAGAAAGTTGGAGTGGTTCTGCAGCTGACCTTGCTGTTTCTCCTCCCTCAGGAATCATGGTCTTATGCTAGTGCTCCGGCATCTGCAAACAGTTGCTCCATATATTCTGTCTGGTGTTTTAGTAGTTTATGGTAAACAAGTAAGTCTGGTACCAGCTTCTTTGTCATGCCCAGAAATAGCAGTTCTTAGTTTCCCAGTTTCTGGATGCATCTGTTGCCCTGTTTCTGCTGCCATCACTTCCTCAGACAATACACAGCACAATAGTAAACAAGACCTGGAGGTTGGGGCAAGGAAGAGATTGCAACTCATAGGGTGTCAGTCAGGGAAAAATGTCCCCTGTGAGGGAGAGCAGCAAAGACCCACAGGTTGGGCATGACCTGATCTTCTCCCTCCAGGACCCCACACTAGTACCCCTATAAGCCTAGTCAAAAACCTTCTTCCCCCATCCATGTTTTCAGTTTTTTAATTTGTTCTAATTAGCTATACATGAGAGTAGAATGCATTCGACACATTGAACACAAATGGAACACAGCTTCTCATTTCTCTGACTGATCATGGTACAGAGTCACACTGGTAGTGTAGTGACACATGTATAGGATAATAATGTCCATCTCATTCCGCTGGCCTTCCCACCCCCACACCCCCTTCCTTCCCCTCACTCCCCTGCACAATCCAAAATTCCTTCATTCTTCCCTGCACACCCCCATTATAGATCAGCATCTGCTTATCAGAAAAAACATTTGAGCTTTGGTTTTTGGGGATTGGCTTATTTCAGTTAGCATGATATCCTCTTGCTCCATCCACTTACCTGCAAATGCCATAATTTTATTCCGCTTTAAGGCTGAGCAATATTCCAACGTGTGTATGTACCACGTTTTCTTTATCCATTCATCTGTCGAAGGGCATCTATGTTGATTCCATCATTTAGTTATTGTGAGTTGAGCTGCTGTAAACACTGATGTGTCTGTGTCACTGTAGTATGCTGATCTTAAGTCCTTTGGATGTAAACCGAGGAGTGGGACAGCTGGATCATATAGTGTCTCCAAATCCAGACCCAACTTGTCCCATCTCGTGCTTCTGAGAGATGGCAGCAGGTGCTAATCTTGATCTAACAAACCAGCCTGGACAGCGTATTTCCCCCCAGGGTCCTGAGTCCTTAGCCTCGATGCACAGGAGCAATGGTGCCTTTGTGCAGCTTGGAAGGCCAGCAGAGATGCTGCCATTAGCAGGATTTCAAACCAGAAAATAGTCTGTCACCTCTGCCAGCAGACAGCCTCAACACTAGCTCACTGCTTTTCTTGGCTGTGTTCTTTCCCCAACTCCCTGTCCAGAAAACACCCTCATCCTCTCTGCCCACCTGCCTGGCCTTGAAGTTCAGCTCCAGCCCACCCCAACCGTCAGCTGGTTGCATTGTGTGTGCCACAAGCCTGGCTTGGGTGCATGGTTTCTGAGCAGCAAGGGTTTTGTCCCTGGAGCTGCTTTCTAATCAAATAGTTGGGTCTTAGACTGTTGTGGTTTGTTTTGCAAACTTGAAAGCTGTGGAGAAAAAAGAGAAGTTTGCCCAAAGGATGAAACCAAGCCTGAGAAAAGGAAATGCCACAAAGCAGTAAAAATAATACATATTGATTAGAGTCAAATGGGATGTAACAGTGACTACTTGTTTGTAGTTTCAGTGCCTTTTTTTGGCAGGGGTGAGGGTACTAGGGATTGAACTTGGGGCACTCGATCACTGAGCCACATCCCCAGCCCTATTTTGTATTTTATTGAGCAACAGGGTATCACTGAGTTGCTTAGCACCTTGCTGTTGCTGAGGCTGGCTTTGAGCTCCTGATCCTCCTGCCTCAGCCTCCCAAGCTGCTGGGATTACAGGCATGTCTCACTGTGCCCAGCCTGGAATTTGATCTCTTAAGGGAGTTAAAAGTCTGGCTCCAACTCTGGGCTGCGTTTGCAATTCTGGTTGAAGAATGTCATTGCATCTTCATATGAAGGGAGCTTGCCACGTTTTCCCTGTGCATGGTGAGTGACATCTGGGCTGATGGCAGGATTGAGACCCAGGTAATGGGATCTGTAGCTGGATCTGCCCTGAGCCTGAAACCACCAGAGGAACAGAATCGTGATTTGTGTTTTGCCTTCTAATCTGGAAGATTTACTAAGGTAGAACTTGCAGCAATGAATTTGGTGCTAGTAATTCTGACTTTCAGAATCTTGATTTAACAAGTCTCATAAGGGCCCCCAGGTGCTCTGGCTATATACAAGGCTCTTCACTGAAGAAATTCCCAAGATGCCAAGAGGATGGAGAAGAAACAGATTCAAGTTAACTGGCTAGAAAGGCTCTGTGCAAGTGCTGACTCCTGACCAGTTTTTTCTTCTCAAGGAGCTGTTGAAAACACACACACACACACACACACACACCACATACTGCCACCAGCAATAACAACAGCAAAGTCTCAACCTTTGTAGCTAAAGAAATTGCTTGATCCACTGAAACTCTCTCCTCCCCATAACAGTAGAGACCCTTGTAAGTTCCAGGCCATTCTGAGCCCTCACACCACCCCTATGGAAATGTCAGCTAGGGCTGGGGTGTCGCCTGTGCAGATGCTCAGTTTCTCCTAGTACCACCTCTAGCCCCAAGCATTTGACAGCATGCCCTGCCTTTGGAAAGGTCGCCCTGTCCAATACACCCCACAGGATGCTAGCTGCTTGCTGGAAGAGGCTGGCAGAGGTGGCTGCTGTCCGCCTTCCCAGCACAACTCGTTTGCCTCTTTTTTTTTTTTTTCTTGGCAGCTATAATCTTGCTGTAGGTTATTCCAGTGGGAGGAGAATTTATTAAATCAACTTTATTGAAGTATAATTTACACTAGTAAAATGCACAGATTGTAAGTGCACAGTTTTATGAGTTTTGACAAATGTATACTTCTGTTTAACTGCCACCCCAATACAGAACATTTTAATCTCCCCAGAAAGTCACTTAGATGCCTTCAGAATTCATCCCAATTCCTCAGACAACCACTGATCCCATTTCTATCACAATGATAAGTTTTGCTGATGCTAAAATTTCATATCAATGCAATTAATGGCATGCATTTTTTCTGTTAGACTTATCGTGCTAAAGAGTCTATAAGCATAATCCCTGTGGTTGTAGGCTTCATCAGTTATTTTACTGCTGTAACTTTTTAGGGTCGGGGGTATTCCACTGCATGAATATATCATGATTTTTCATTCATCTGTTTGTGGACATTGAGAAACTTCTAATTTGGGGTGATGAAGCTGTACATTTGTTTTTAGGATTTTTGTTGATATGTTTTCATTTATTTGGGGTAGCGTAGAATTGTTGGTTCGTAGGTTAAGTATAAGTTTGACTTTTTAACAGTTTGCAAACTATTTGCAGCATTGACGTCCCTACTAGCAATGGAGAATTCTAGCTGCTCTACATGTTCTGCAACATCAGGACTGGTGATATTTTTAAGCCTTAGGTCTCATTGTGGGCAGGTGTTGGTACATCATTGTGGTATTAATTTGTCTTCCCTGATAACTAATGATATTGAGCCTCTTTTCGTATGCCTATTGACCATTGTGTGTGTGTGTGTGTGTGTGTGTGTGTGTTTTCAATTTTGCCCACATTTGTGTTTTTACTCTTCTTATATATCATGTCTTTTATCACAGATAGTTTCTGCAAATACTTTCTCCCAGTATGTCATTTAGCTTTCCATTTTCTTAACAGTGTCTCCCCAAGAATAGAAGTTTTAAATTTTGATAAAGTGCAATTTTTTAGTTTTCATCGTGTATGGTCGATGCTCTTTGCGCTCTATCAAAAAAAAAAAAAAAAATCTTTGTCTTCTTCAAGATGGCAACTTTTTTCTCTCGTTTTCCCCTAGACATCTATGATTCATTTTAACAGAGCTTTTATTTAAATGAAAATTATGTATTGTGGGTTGTATAACACACAGAAGAAACAACAACACATGTATAAATAAAACAACTATAACAAAAATAACAAATGGGATGAGGGTGAAAATACACAGTATTGAGTTTGTACTTGAGGTAGTATAATTTTGGGTAGGCTGCGATGTGTTCAACATATATTAAATCTTAGAGAACTACTTTTAAAAAGAGGAAGCAAAATGAAATCCTAAACATTCTCAAGTCAAAAGCAGACAGGAAAAAAAAAGGACAGAAAAGAAAAGCAAGATGGTAGATTAAATCCAACCATAACAATAATTACATTAAATGTAATGGTCTAAATTCTCTGATTAAAAGGCATAGATTATCAGAGTGATTAAAAATGTAAAACTCAGCTACCTGCTGTCTAAAAAAATACTTTAAGTATAAGGAAGATAAATTGAAAGGAAAGAAATATATGTACATACAAATACTAATAGTAGGTTAGCAAATACATTGAGAAGTTTTCTGTTTCAGCTTGAACTTAAGTAATCTTTCAGAGTTGTTTTACATTGTAATAATAAAAACAAACAAACAAATAAAAACTACAACCAAAGAACAAAAACAAAACAAATACAAAAAAAAAAGAACACTGAAGTGATCATGGTAAGCAGACTAATGATAAATGAGTCTGTTCACTAGGAAGACATGTCAAACACATTATGCAAAAACTGATAGAATTGAATATACAAATAGATTCAGAACTGAAGTTGGAGATCTTAACACTCCTCTGTCACTAGTTCACAGAGCAAGATGACAAAAAAATTAGTTAAGAATATAGAATATTTGAATAACATTGTCTCCCAACTAATTGGATTGACATTTATGGAACACTCAACCCCAAAATATCATAATACATACTCCTTTCAAGTACACATGGAAAATTCACCAAGATAAAACATATATTGGGCTTTAAAGCCTTAATAAGTTTAAAAGGATTGAAACTATATGAGGTTCTTTGATCATAATAGAACCAACTTAGAAACTACTAACAAAAGTATATCCAGAAAGTTCTCAAATGTTTTAGATTCAAAGATAACATAACCATGAGTCACAGAAGAAGCCATAGGGAAATTAGAAAATATTTTCAAATGAATGAACATACGAAAATTTATGGAATGCAGCCAAAGCAATAGAGAGAAATTTATCATAAATATTTATAGTTGAAGAAAGATATGAAGTCAATAATTCGTTTTCACCTTAAATAGATAGAAAACTAGCAGTCAAAGTAAGTAGAATGAAGGAAATAATGAAGATAAGATACTTCTTACTGGCAAGTAATATTTCAAACAATTCTTTTAATGTTCAACTAAATCCATAAGGTCTATCACGTAGTAGGTGCCTTGTTAAGTGTTTTTTAAAATTGGGTCAAAGCCTTCTGCTTTCTAATATAGGGATGGACAACAGTGCAACTTATAAAGAAAGCAAAATAGAGAACATGGATAGCTCAGGGTCTAATACCAGCTCTCTCATGTAAGGTCGCTGTGTGACCTTGGTCATAATTTTCTGAGCTATAACAGTAATAACAGAGTACTCATCAGTTATTGTAATTGTATATGTATAGTTGTAAATGTATAGTTGAGCTATAAATTTACTTTGCATTATCTCATTTGAATCTTACAACAACTCCCTGAGGTAGATAGATTTAATATCTCCCTTTTGGAGAAACGGTATCTCAGATGGTTTAGAAATCTAAAATCACACAGCTGGCAAGTGGTACTACTGAGACTCTAAGACAGGTTCATTTGATTTGGCAGAAGCCTCACACCATTCCAGAACATCTAGAACGCTTCAGTCTCTTCCTCTGTAAAACTAAGGCTGTGACCTGGTCATGTTGGGCACAGGGAGGGAGAGGGTGAGGAGTCTCCCAGGTGGGAGAGTCTACAGAGCAGGTCAAAGGTGCGGTTCAGCACTGGGGCCTGCAGGGAGGGAGGGCATCAAGTCATCTGGGTTGGGGCCTTAGCCTTTGCATTTATAAGCAGCTCTCAGCCGCAGTGCACTTCAGTGCCACCTGGGCTGTGCTGTGTCTGGCCTAGGGTGCCAGGCAGGTGGTGAGAATGAGTGAGGTGGCCGGTAAGGTGGCCGCTGGCACACCTAAAGCTCCAGCATCCCCCTGCTTCCGTCTTCTGTGGCTGCACTGGAATACGCCTCCAGTCTCTGGGGACCTTCTGATTTTTTCAGGAGGTGCCAGTAACCTGGTTTTTAAGTAAAACTTCTCAATCCTTAAGTCTGGATACTCCTTCAAACTTTCAAGGAAACCCCGATGGGACTGAATAGAGGATATATTCAGTTCATGGCGGGGGTCTGTATACCCAGGGTGTTTCCCGAAGCTATTGCAGAACCCAGAACAGCAGGGCTTGTCTTACCTTCCTGTGGATCCATGGTTCTGAAGCTCTGTGGGGCCAGCACTGTGTTGGGGACAGCACTGATGTTGGAGAGGTCTTTGGGGTGTGGTAACCTTGCCAGGAGAGCAAGGCCAGGGGAGAGCGTGGGGCGTGGCCCTCCACCTCCAGGGTGTGAACAGAGAGGGCAGGTGACTAGCTAGCCCACATCCACAGTGCCTAGCACTACGGGAAATATTCTCATCAGGTACACGGGGCCAATTTCCAGTTGCACCTGAAGTGGGGTAAAGAGAATGGTTTTCCTTTCTTAAAAAGAAACCCCAAAGAAGGGGTTCTCCAGTCCTTCTCCAGTGTTCACAGGCACACAGTCCCCTGGAGTCTGGTTCTAATGCAGATTCTGCAGCAAGGGGTCTGGGTTGGGGCCTGAGCCTTTGCATTTATAAGCAGCTCTCAGGTGCTGCTACTGCTGCTGGGTCCAGGGTCACATTCTAATCAAAAAGGGACAAGCAGAGCTTAACTGTGATTTTAGTGATAGAAGGTCCCTTAGAGGTCTTGGGGATGTCCAAACTGAGCTCAACCCTCTCTGCTCCTGTTACCCGAGGGTTCCTTGCCTCTGTGGTGGCTCCCCACCCAAGCCTCTCAGGTTGAGACCTGGGACTTCAGGCTCTTCCTTGGCGCTCACTCCCAGCCCCAGCCCCTGAACACAGCAGCCCCTGTATAATCTGTTGCCAGGTCTGTCAACTCTTTCCCACTGGGCACTTGTACCCACCAGCACCCTTCCCTGCCTCTTGGCCCTGCCTCTCACTTGGGGGTTTTTGCTTCTTAGATGTTCTCTTTGTCTCCTGTCTCCTCCTGACCTGTTCACTCCATGCAAAGTTCCCTAAGTGACCTTCCTTGCTCACTTGGGAGCCTTTCTGGAGACTCTCCTACCTGTGCCCTGCCCATGTCTGCCCTTCCCTCTTCCCACAACCCCACATTTATGGTGCGCTCTGACCTTTGCCCAAGCTGTTCTTTCCTCCAGAACATGCCGCACCTCTTGGCTGTGGAAATCACACCTCAAGGACTAGCTGCATCCTGATGAGACGGGATGGAGGTGCATCAAGTCCCTGCTTGTCTGTCCTTAAATTTATGCGGAACATACTTCACAGGCTGTGCTGTTTCCTTCATGCTGAGCCACTGCCCAGAAATTTTGCTGTGACCTATTGACCCTGCTGGTCCTGGAGATGGGCAGGTGCTCCTTCTGTGACCTGGAGGCATCCTGGCAGGGATATTGGCCCTTCCTGGGACCTCTCCTTTCCATCCCTCCCCAGAGCATGTTTCTTCGAGCAGCAGAGGGGGCTCCTCACAGCCTCTCTTCTGTCCTCCGAAATACTAGTTCCCTCATGTCTACCCTCCTCCCAGAAGAGGAGCAACAGTCCCCATTTATCTTCCAAAATAGGCCAGTGTTTTAAGGTCGGTCCTCCCCCCTCCTTTCCCAGCACTCTCCTCAGGTTTTCTTCCTGCCCTCTGTCCCCACTTCTCTGAAGAGGAGCCACGGTCTCTTTCTGGAGTGTCTGCTTCAAAAGGGACTGTGCCCTTGCCTCTCAAGAACTTAGGTGCCCAGTTGACTTCGGATGGGAGCTCCTGATAACAACCTGAACTCCACCCAACACCTAGCATGTGCTGGGTGCTCCGCAGCCGTGTCCCACTTCATCCACAACCTCATGACATAAACATCACTTATCATTCCTATTGTGCAGAAGAGAATATTGAGGAATAACCGTCTAAACTGTAGCAGAAGATGGCAGAGGCACCATTTGCATCCTTGATGCCAGAGCCAGCATTAGATGCCACTCCCTGCACCCTGTCATGGATTGCCATGTGTCTGTTTCCTGGGCCGCCATAATGAATTTCCACAAACGGGGTGGCTTCAAACAACAGAGATTTATTCTCTCACAGTTCTGGAGGCTGGAAGTCGGAAATCCAGGCGTTGGCAGGACTGGTTCTGTGGAAGAGTCGTTCGCAGCCTCTTTGCTGGCTTCCGGGACTGCTGCCAGGCCTGAGACATCCTGGCCTGGGGGGCTTCCTCCCCTTCTCCTCTTCCCGCAAATCATCCTCTCCTCTTGTTTTTCTCTTCCTTTCTCTTCTCATTTAAGGTTGTTGCTGGGTATCAGATCCACTCTCAAAATCTTTAACCACTCTTAAGAAGATCCTGTCCCCAATGCAGGTCACCTTCCCAGGAGCCAGGCAGGTGTGGTCTTTGTGGGGCAGGCATTCCGTCCGTCACACACCCTGTAGGAGAAATCAGTACAAGTTCTGTGGCCACCGCTGCTTCCGCCCTACCTGCAGGGTGCTGTTCCAAACATAGATCCATTTTACCCCTTCCCATTAACCAGAACCAAAGAGATTACTTTTCCTTTTAAAATTTCATGAGGGTAACAGGAGAAGTCATAGAAAATGAAATTCACGTTACAAACTGGCCTACACACACACACACACACACACACACACACACACACACACACACACACAGAGGCACACGACTTTGAATGCCACTCAGGTTTCATTAGTGTGGGAGGAAGTCTCTACCATTCTTTCTTCACAGGAGCAGAGAGAACCCAGTCTGAAGTATCAGGGACTCAGCCTCCCCTCTGGCCTGGATCCTTCTCCTCTGCCACTCTCTCTGCCCAATGGCACCCCACTTCTTTCCTGCTACCAAGTCTCATGCCCTCACCACAGGCTCTCAGACTTCCAGCTTGAGAGTCTTTCTTCTGAGCAACACTTGACCTTGGGACTATTTCTCCATGCCAATGTCACTGCGGCTCCTGTGACAAATTCCCACATCCTTGCAGTGGGAGTCCTGGCTGGAGGAGGACGGGCATGTCTGGGCTGTGACAGAATGACTCCACCACATGCCGTGGCAGCCAGGGGAGGGTTATGGCCCCCGGGGATGTTGTAGGAAATAAATCCCCTGCCAGCTGTGCTGCTGCTGGATTGATTCTCAGAGCCTACTCATGGCGGGAGCCAGTGCCTTACAGATCGCTACAGAGTCAGACCCCAAGAAATGTCTGCTGGGTTGGCAGCAGGACAGAAAAGTCAGGGGCTGGGCTATACTATGAGGCTCTTCCTGAACAGGTACAATAGCCTGTGCTCTGTGGGATGTTTGGGACCATCTCTAGCCCTCCATCACCTCCCGAGGACTTTGAGGCACCTGCTGAACCTACAGGAGCCTCTGAGTTCAGGACCAAATTGCATTCCCAAGAAAGAGGGAGAGAGCCGGGCTGACTTCCATGACGTAGACCCTTCCAGGGTTAAAATGTGAATATTCCTGCGCCAGTGGTAAACCGTCCCCTGGAGTCACCACCTGCATGTCATCCAGACACCAAGGGTTAACACCTGACTACTAGGAGCTCCAGACCCTGGGTAGGTGTGTCATGCTTGCATCCTGATATTTTAATATCACCCTGAGGAATGGGACAAACAGGAACGAGTGACACTGAGCTTGCTAGGCAGGAGGGCAAAAGGAGAGCTACCATGGGGCTGTGGCCAGGAGCGGGGGCAGGGGCAGTGTGTCAGTAGCTTGCTTGAGCTCGCGTGCCAGTTGCTACGGCTTCCGTTAGACCTGTCCTGCTGGGTCAGGATTCTTACTGGAGAGCGTGAAAGGGGCACAGACCTTGGCCCAGGCAGGGTCAACCTGCGGGGAGGGAGAGCAGCATGAACTTGGGACAGATGTCCTGGCTGTGGGCCGAGTGGTCCAAGAGACCTGCAGCTGTGCTCACCTGGGATGGGTTGTGTTCCAGTTGGTGAGTTCAGGGGGCAGGAAGGTACCGCCAGGTTCCCCAGGGAAGACAACCTATGCTTGCCACTGTAGGCGTGCGGATCACCTGGAGGAGGGCAGGTGTCACATTTAGCCATACTTACTGAGGGGAGAGCTCCGTGAGGGTCGGGGTGGCGGCGGCAGCAGCTTCTTGGAATGCTCTCTCCCCCGAGCTCCCCTTTCCATCAGGGGGACTTCCTGTTTTTGTGTGGACACAGTGGTTTCTGTGTCCCCAGTCAACAGCATTCTGCTCGGAGGCTGCAGAGATGAATGGATGCTGTCCTTGACTTTGAACCAGTCCCAGGCCAGTGGGGCATCAGCACATTCTTGCCAGGTCCTCTTTCCTCTGAGGGTTGATCTCTTCTGTCTCGAGCATGTTACACACCGGGGTGTGCCTCCCTTCTCTGCTCACAGAGGAGCCCTCTCCAAAGTGGACCTAGATTTTATATTCCCTGTCCAAGGGTCAGGTTCTCCCTGAGATGTAATATCTTCTCCTTTCTTATTCTGGGTTTTCTATCTAAACAAGATGCCAGATTCCTCACAGTTCCCTTTCCTAAGCCCCTAGACCTCAGTTTTCCTGTCTAGACTGCAGGAGTTAGGCTAGGAACTTGCAGTGTGGCCTTCTAGGCTGTATATCACTTCTTAAACCTTGCTAATAGTGGCTAGCCCACAAAGCTTCTTCCTCCAGGACAGAGTCCGTTCGTTCCAGGGCCAGCACTTGATGAGAAGAGTAAGGGCAAGACTTCAGCCCATACTTACACCTGTGGCCAGGTATTCTTGGGTAGCAAATAACTCATCCAACTATACCTGGCAGCCTTCTTACCCAAGTACCATGGGATACACAACTGCAAAGGACAAGTAGACAATGGTCATTGTCTTTGTTCAGTCTTCCTCTACCAGAGGTAATTTGGGCCTCTTCCTCCAGGGGACATTTGACACATCTGGAAACATTTTTAGTTGTCAAAACGAAGGAGCAGGATGGGAAATGCACGAATGCACGTGGCTTCTAGTGGGTAGAAGATGAAAAGGACAGCTTTCCACAACTGCTCACCCCCAAATATCCGGTGAGTGCTGAGGTTAAGAAGCCACAGCAATAATGACAATGCACAAACAAACTAAGAACCGTTCAAAGACAGAATTATAACAAATCTAGATCTTATTTGGCTTTATTTGTAATACTAGAATTGGGCATCCGTCCAGTCCAAAAATGGTTCAGACTGTTCCTGAAGTCAGATAGAAGAAATGAAAAAGGTAGAAGGAAGACAAAAGGGACACTATAACTTCAACCTGAAAGCCTTGTGCTAACATTCCTTACGCCTTTTTTCCCCAAGCCAGGTCTCTCCCCCAGGTCTGGTTATTCCCATGTTTCTGAAAAATCTACAGATCTTCGCTCACTATCTTAAAGTTACTGGAAATTCACTCGCTCATGAAATTTCCCTGTGCAATGTACTAACACACCTCTCTTTGGAATAGATAAGCACAGAGAGATATGATATCTTAAGACATCTACAATGCAGGGCATGTTCCAAACATGATCTCTTGGTCGGGTAATGGAGACGGGATCAGCCTAAGAATCCTGGGAACAGACCACCGTGAACTATTTTATGATCACCAGACTGATGTCGTCCCCACATGCCTTCCATGCCCTCCCCTCACAAAGTTTCCTTGAACAGAGTAGCCTGAGACCCCAAAAAGCATGTGTCACTCTGGAGTTAGCCCACACTCTCCCCGACTGTGTGCACCTTGCTTTCCAGAATTCTTCTTGTGCCTCAATCTAGCACATCTCAAAATTATTTTTTACAATGTATGCCAAGAACCCCCTTCTAAGTTGAGGTTCCCTCTCCAGGATCTCCTTGGACCCCATCTGGTGACACCCCTATTACCAAAAACTCTGTCCTTGTCCCCAAGGCCAATTCAATATCCAGGACACAATTTTGAAAAAACAAAAAAAACGGTTTATTGCTTTGCTAGCAAAGGAGAAGCAACAGGGACTCCTGTCCCAGAGACCGATTCTGCCCATCAGGGAGAATAGAGGGGTTTTAAAGAGATTTATTCCAGGTGTTCCCTCTGAAGAGCGGTGATTCACTTGTTAATTTGGGAAATGGCCATTTTTCTAGATCGTCGGGTGCCATCCTTGAAGTCTGTTCCCCACCCCCAGGTCAGGAGAGGGCGATGGAAAAAAGGAAAATAAGCCTCAGAGGCAGAGCAGCAAGGGCTGAATTCAAAGCATGCGGTGGACCCATCGCACCCCCCGCCCACCATGGGGGTAGGGTGTATTTCCAGCTAGAGACAAGGAGGTTGGGGGAAAATGTAAATGAGGCACAGAGATGGTGGATTGGTTATCACTCCCGTCCGTCTTATTTGAATGTGGTTTGTGATTGGCTGAGACTCAGCTACTTGTTACAATCTGTTTGCCCATCAGATTGGTTGACAGTTCACCATGTGGGGAGAAACCCGAGGCCAGACCTAAAGTATGTACAGAGGTAGCTTTAGACTTCAATTAACCAAAAATCTTCAAGAAGTAGTAGGAAAAATTTAAATTAGAAATCATTTTGGAACAATCACTTCTGAACAATGTTTTGGAGACTCTCTTTCGGCACATCTTTGTACAGGTTTTCCTTGAAAAGAGCAGCCTCAGCCCACCTCGCTCTGGAGACAGTCCCTGTTCTCCTTTGACTGTGTGCACCTTGCTTTCCAGAATCAATCTTTTCTTGTGCCTCCATCTAACATCTCTTAAAATTATTTTCTGTCTGCTCACCTCCTCTTATCTTCAACTCTGGCAAGAAGATTGAGTTCTCATTTGGAAACCCAAAGAAAAAAGACTCAAGTCAATGTCTCCAAGGATGACTCCTTTCTTTCTGGTACCTTTTCAAGCTAACGGAAACCCTGGCTAAATTGCAGGTGAGAATTACAAAGAAAGATTTAAATTAATACTTAGATATTACACTGTGAACTCAACTACAAATTAACCTACAATTGAGCCTATAATTTGAATATTCACCATACAAAAAAGCCCTAGGTAAAATGTTACTTTAAAGCTTTATTAAGTATTTAACTCTAAGCAGTACTTGAGAGGTTATTGACCTTCCAAAGATACTAGAGAATAGCAGTATCAGGTGTTTTATTATTGAAATTGCATGTTTACATAAATGGAGATGTGGATTAGTAGAAATTCAACTGTCAAATGGAAATCAGGCTGACTCTTGTCTCCTCCCAGTTGGTCTTGACTTGAAAGAGATTAAAAAATCAACTTCCAACTAGGATGTGGATGGAAAAAAAAGGCCTGCCTATGTACAGAATTGTAAGTTTCCTTGACCCAGGAGAGGGCTGAAAGGCCATCAAGCAAACTGCATTCCAAAGAGGGGCACAGCCCTTGAAGGGCAGGCAGGATAGAGCAGGGGAGAAGAATGAGCTGAACTGTGGGTGAGCTGTGTGTGGGCACGTGTGGGCTGATGCATTAGTGGGGAGAATGGTCTTGGCATGAGGACGTTCGTGTGCACAGCCCACTCTTCCTTGATGGCTTCTACCAAGTGCTGGTGAGAAGCTCAGTGCAGGACAGAGGCTTGCACGGTGTCTCCTCGGCAGGACAGGTGTGGAAAAATGATCCAAGTATGTGTGGGGGGTGTGGAGCAAACACCAACCCGCTCCAACTCCCCTCCTGGGAAACAAGAGCCCTAAACTGCTAAGTGTGGGGGCAGATGGCAGCAGCAGACTCTCCTTCATGCACAGGTGACAGTCAGGGGCACTGGGGGAGGTTAAAGGCAAACCCTTATCCTTGTGGAAGGACAGGAAGCTGTGTGAAGCCAGCAAGTCTTGCTACTGAAGATCCAACCTCGGACACAAGGCAGAAGTTTCTGAACAAAGTCTCTTCCTATGCCTCTTGAACCATAGGTTCTGGCTGCCATAGGGAGAAGGGACAGGGATGAGAAAGTGACTCTCCCAAGCCCAGGCACCTGGTGCCTACAGAAGAGTAAGGATGAACCAAGAGAACTGAGGACCACCTCCCTCTACTCACCCCCAGTCCCCAGGACAAGCTCAGCACTTGGTAAGGGAGCCAGAGCAATCTGCCCCTGTGCTAGAGGAGATAAGAGCATGGGCAGAGACCCCCTCTGGGGTATGGGTGTGTCAAGATGGTTGGAAGTCGAAGGCAGGCAGGACACCTGGGAAAGACCCTCTGTCACCTCAGCCCTCAGTCCAAGCACAAGATCTCACAGTTCTTGCCTTTAGAGGACCTTGGAAACTCTGACTCATTGAAGACCACAATGGCAACTACAGAAGCCAAACTCAGCTTAACTACTGGCACCAGTGCCCTGACAAAGGAAGAGGTAGAGCCACTTTTAGGTATTTATCTACCTCCATCTCTGCTCTCCTGTGCAATCACAAAATATGAGACACAGACACATACACAAAAGCATTGTCAAGGGATAAAGCCATCAACAGCAACAGATTCAGGGATGACCCAAATGTTGAGACTTTCAGAGAGGATTTCAAAATCATGATTGATATGTTAAAGGATCTGCAGAAACGGTAGACACACGCATGAGCAGCTGAAGACTTTCAGCAGAGCGACTGAAACTGTGAGAAGTTAAATACAAGCACTAGGAAGAAAGCCTCGCCTGAAGGAGGTAGAGAGTCAATAGCTTCTTCAGGCAGGGGTGTGTCTGTGCTGTTTTTAAGGGACTGGAGCTTACCTGCTCCTTCATGAGATGAGGACGATTTTAAGCATTTTGGTGTCTTAAAATTCAGGTAACAAAGAAATGATTATGTATCTCCAAAAGATTACGATATCAAAGGTAATTATAGTACTAGATAAACCTCCAAATTCAAAATAAGATCTCCTTAGCAGGAATCTGTGAAAATTATCTGAATTAAAATGAGGTCCTTTGTGTCAAAACCTAACCAAAAAAGAGAGTCAGAGGTTAGTAAGGGAGGTTCCTTCTACACACATGCCTGTGATAAAAATGATCACAGACTCCCCGGAGGGCTCTGAAGAACATATGCCTGTAACAGGAACTTTTCCCAAGGACACTCAGAACTGTAGCTTGCCCCATGAGTCACAAGGATAATGAGTCTGTGTACCATGTATGTCCTTGAGACTCTGTCCTCACTAATAAACTGAACTCAACTCCCACAATAAGCCTAATAACTATGTTCTCTTTGTTTTACAACAGATTATCACACTTCTCTCTCTTGATTTTAAAAGTTTCCCCTTGCCTCCACCTCCCCAGATATGCCCTGGGCTCACATTGCCATACGTACTGCAATGCCTCTACTTATTTGTGAACAGACCCATCATGTTTGAAGAATTTCTCTTTTTGTTGTTATTGGGGTTGACAAGTCAAAGGAAGACTCTCAATTTGAATGGATGCTAACAAAGTTGGAGAAAGAATTCTGAGACAGAAAACTCAGAACACTCAGAATTAGTTCAACCCCAAACTGAGTTTAGTCGGCTCTGTTATTTTACAGGGAGGAAAGAACCATCTTGGAATGTAGGTTTAATCCACCTTAAAAATAAGCAATTCTTCCCACAAGACTAACTCCTTTTAGTTTTGTGAACTACAGATGATGCCAAATATAGAAATGTTTGATCATCGATAGGTTTGGGGACACCTAAAATGTATGCATTCAAAAGAAGGTGGTATAGAAGGGTATGAGCTGTGGTCCCAGCCATTGTGCTCCATTTCCATTAACCTATAACACATACAGGCAAGTGTACATACCTAAGTGTACAGCTTCCATACCTTTGAAGCTGCGAATCCTCTTGCAACCAGTCCCAGGGTCACTGTGCCAGCTCCCCTTCATCTTTTCTCATTCCCCCTTGAGGTCTCTAACCTCCCCCAAGGAATCTCTTGCCTGTTTTATTCAGATGAAACTGAAATCCTACACAGACACTATTTTTCTTCTGGCCTCTTTTGCTCAACATATGTTTGTGGGGCTCATCCATATTGTGGAGTTGATTTGTTCTCATTGTTGGTATAGTATTCCATCTCCTGTTTACAGGCTATTGGGTTGTTTCCAGCTTGGAGTTATCATGACTAAATTGTGAACAGTCTCCCACTAGGCATTTGGCGGGCAAATGTTTTCTGTTCTCTTGGACAAACACCTATGAGTTGAATGGCTGAGGCATAAGGTTTGCAAAATGGTTATACCAGTTTCCATCCCCACAGCAATGTGTACGAGTTTGCTGCTCCTCCAGGGATATGAAACTTTAAGCAACAGCAAATAACATAATCAAAGATTAAGTACTTACGCTGCACTTAAATTGCACTTAGACGTAACTGTTCAGAAAGGAGAGGCATGAGTGAGGTGGAAGCACCAAAGAAGTTCTCCCTGGAGAGAGCAGTGATGGATGGTGGAGGTGCTCCTGAGAGACGACTTGGTTCAAGTCCAGGGTCTAAACTGGCCAGCTGTACGGCTGTGGGAAATTTAATCGATCTGAGTTTCAGCTTTACCCTCTGAAAGACAGAGGAAGTAATGATGCTGTTGTTAGGACTAAATGACATTATGCATGGGGGACAGTTAGGACAATGGCTGGCTCCTGGAGAGCTCTTACTATTTTATCACTCTGATAAATAATAAAGTGGTAGAGCAACTGGACTTTGAAAGACGGGTGGGACTGGTTAAGGGGATGGGTGATGGAGCTCTCTGGAGAGGAGAAAACAGGGTTCAGGCAGAGGGGACGAGCTTGGTGTTTTCACAAGACAGTGACCAGAGCCCAGTTAGGTGCTGAAGGTCAGATTATCCAGGGAGAGAGGGGCCAGGCTGAGGTCAAACCCCAAATGGACTTGACATGTAGGAAGCAGGAAATGATCTCAGACTTTGGGGCCGGTATTTTAGCAAAGTACCGGCTGCAGTCAGAAGGGTGGCAACTCTGGCAAAGAAGCCCAACCAGCCTCCAGGGCTCTTGCAATACCTGGGGACCAGGGAGTGACTCCGCACAAACTGGGCCTTGTTGGGAAAGTTTTATGATTTTCCTTTGAATGTCCCCCAAAAGCTCGTGGGTTGAAGGCTTGGTCCCCAGCGCTGCAGTGTTCAGAGGTGGGGCCTTGGAGGTGACTGGATCATGAGGGCTCATGACCTGAGGAGGTGGGCTCAGTGGGAGGAACTGGGTCACTGGGAGCTTGCCTTTGCAGAGTGTATTTTGTCCCCTGGCTCTTTACTCTCACTGTCTCTCTTTGCTTCATGGCCTGTGTTTCTTTGCTTTCTGGCCACCACATACCTTAAACTAACCAGGCCATGCAACTATGGATTGCAACTTCTGAAACCATGAGCCAAAGTAAACCTCTTCTCCTTTAAGTTGATTTCTCTCCAGGATTTTGTCACAGCAATGGAAAGCTAACCAACACAGAAGGGTGTGGACCATGGGATGACATTGCCAGGAGCAGGAGGTTAGTCCGAGGGCCCAGTCCAGAGAGGTAAAGCGTGAACCACAGACCCTCAGACGCTGTGCACGAGAATGGGAGAAACACAAGGCTTTTATTCAGGGAACCTGATCTTTATTTTAAAAGACCGAATTACAAAACAATCAGGTTGGTTTTGTAAAATGGAAAACACAGATATGTAGAAAGGATTTGAAAATTCTATAAGGTCACAACCTAGAGGTAGCAGCTCTTAACATGGCAGTACATTTGTCTCCTGTAGTTTATTCATATTTGTAAGTAGTTTCACACAATGGGACTGAATGGTGTCTGATCACTTGACCTCCTACCTTAACAAGACAGCATGAGCACCCACCTGTGCCAAGAAGAGATCACTCTTTATCCCTTCGTATGCATGAAACTCATCTCCACTTCCTTCCCCCAGCATCCGCCTGGCCTCCTTTCTCTTCCTCAAACACTCTTAAGCACCCTCCTACCCCGGGGCCTTTGCACTCGGTTTGCTGACCTGGAGATGCCTTTCAGAGCATCTCAACGTCATGTTCTCATTCGTTTTTCAGGAGTCTGCCTATTTTGCTCCCACAGAAAGGCCTTCTCTGACCACCCTAGCTAAAATGGAAGTTCCTGACCTTCTCTGTTTCACCCTGATTTTGTTTTCTTCATCCCACTTAATGACAGTCCACTATAAACCTGCTGCGGTATGTCTCTCTCCTGTGCTGAGTGCAGACTCCCTGCAGGCAGGCACTTCTGTCAGGTTCCACATTATGCTAGAGGCCACAGAGTAAGAGGCAGTCACTTCACCTGTCATTTGTGGTTAGCACAGGGTGGCCCACTCTTGGCACCCCTCCGAAGTCCCCCACCGGCCACAAGCCCTGAAGCACCGATGCTCACTTCTCTGATCACACTTACCATCTTAAGGAACTGTCAGATTATTGGCTTCTCTTTGTCCAGGCAATGGCTGACCTCCATGATAACGAGGTTTGTGACTCGCTGAAAACGTCAGGCTTCAGTGCCTGGAAGGGGGCTATAGTTTAATTCCCACAAACCATTATTAAAACATTTGCCACATGCCAGGCATTATGCTAAGTGACCTATGGTGTGGGTGAGGACAACTGTCATGGTTACCAGAAGTCAAGCAGTAGAAGTTCAGAGTACACCGCCAATAAGTGATGGAGAACAGAGACTTATGTCTTCCGTGAAATCATGAAAAGTTGTATTAAAAGACCACAAAGAGCTGGACTGAGAAGAAAAGTTTTAATGATATGAATGACAAGTGTAATAAAATGGAAGCTGTAGTGTTTACAGCCATGGTCCCGGTTGAAGGCCATCAAGATAGGAATCTCTAAGTAAAACTTAAAGTGCTAGGCTTGGGTTGGATTGCAGGCTGTGGCATCGTAAAACAATCTGTGCGTCTGTGTCACCAACTGAGGACAGAGCCAACGGGATCCATCTCCCAGTTGGGGGCATCCAGGAACTCCCCTTTCCTTCCCTGGCAATTGCAAGGCACGAGGGAAGAGAAGGTGGGATTTGGCAGGAGAAATGGAGAAAAGGAGCAGGCGTACACGCTGACCCACATTTGAAAATAAAACTCTCAGTTACTTCACGAAGTACCTGGCACTCAGCTTCTCTGGTGAACCCCCTCCGGGAATCCAGCAGGCTCCTGGAGACCTTAAGGTCACCTCGGGAATTAGGACGTTTTCCTTTTGAGCTAAAAACAAAACTGGAAGAGTCGAAGTTCAAAAGAAGTCCAGAGAAGGGCGAAGGTAGGAGTCACTGATGCTGAAGGAGGTGAGGCCGGCACAGGCAGGGATGAGCGCTGCCCGGCAGGCCTGGGGCAGGCCAGGTGTGTGGAACGTGGAGACATCCTCCTCAGCAGAATCCTGGGAAGACAGACAGGCTGGAGGGAGTGGTGTTTGTGTGTGTGTGGAGAGCTTCTCTTTGATGGGGGCCTTGACTTCTTTTTTTTTTTTTTAATTAAATTTTGTTTTATTTCTACAGACTGCATTTTGATTCATTGTACACAAATGGGGTAAAACTTTTCATTTCTATGGTTGTGCCCAATGTAGATTCACACCATTCGTGTAATCGTACATGTACACAGAGTAATACTGTTTCATTCTACTATCTTTCCATCCCCCACCCCTCCCGCCCCATTTTCCTCTACACCATCCCGAGTTCCTCCATTCTTCCTTCCCCAACCCCCACCATCCTCCCTCATTTTATATCGTCATCCACTTACCAGAGAAAATATTCGGCCGTTGGTTTTTTGGGCTTAGTCTCTTTCACTTAGCATGATATTTTCCAACTTCATCCATTGACCAGCAAGTGCCATAATTTTAATCTTCTTTGTGGCTGAGTAATATTCCATTGTGTATATATACCACAGTTTCTTTATCCATTCATCAATTGAAGGGCATCTTGGTTGGTTCCACAATCTAGCTATTGTGAATTGAGCAGTTATGAACATTGATGTGACTGCATCACTGTAGTATGCTGATTCTAAGTCCTTTGGGTATAAACCGAGGAGTGGGATAGCTGGGTCAAATGGTGGGTCCATTCCAAGGTTTTTGAGAAATCTCCATACTGTTTTCCAGAGTGACTGCACCAATTTGCAACCCCACCAGCAATGTATGAGTGTCTTTTTCCCATATCCATGTCAACACTTAATTATTGCTTGTGTTCTTGATAATAAACATTCTAATTGAAGTTAGATGAAATCTTAGGGTGGTTTTAATTTGCATTTCTCTAATTACTAGAGATGATGAGCACTTTTTCATATATTTGTTGATTACCTGTATATCTTCTTCTGTGAAGTATCTGCCCAGTTTCTTGGTTCATTTATTGATTGGGTTCTTTGTATTTGGGTGTAAAGTTTTTTAAGTTCTTTATAAATTTTGGAGATTAGTGCTCTGTCTGAAGTGTGTGCAGAAAAGATTTTCTCCCACTCTGTAGGCTCACTTTTCACACTATTGTTTCCTTTGCTGAGAAAAAGCTTTTTTGTTTGAATCCACCCCATTTTTTGATTCTTGCTTTTATTTCTTGCACTATGGGAGTCTTGTTAAGGAAGTCTGGTCCTAAGCCAACGTGATGGAGATTCGGACCTACTTTTTCTTCTATTTGGTGCAGGGTCTCAGGTCTAATTCCTAGATCCTTGATCCACTTTGAGTCGATTTTGTACAGGGTGAGAGATAGGGGTTCGAAACACTGCTTGGCAGAGCTAAGTGCCTTTTTTCAGAATCTTTTACTCGGTGTTCCTATTTGCAGTTGATAATTCCGGCAGCCATGAAAATGTTCCTCTTAGATCTCCACCAGTGCAGCCTGGCGATGGCCCCAGCTGAGGGCCAGTCCTCCGTTTGCCTCATGCTTCCCCCAAACACTGTTCCTGGCCAGTGACGGTGCTTGGGACAGATTCTAAGGGAAACCCATTCCTGCAAACCCAAGAAGCCTCTGACAGAGCCGTAGGCTGCAGGGCTCCAGGGGCTTTGCCAAGGCCTCAGAGTGACTGGGACGTCCCGTTCTCCCCCCTGCCTCCTCCTTCCTCACAAGCCCGACCTGTGTCTGGATCTGAGGCTCTCCCAGCTCCCACTGCCCACCACATCTCACGCACACCGAACCCCAAGCTTCTAGCTGCCTCTCTGGAGGAGGAGGCCTTCTGAAGGCCGCCTTGTTTGCATTTGTGCATTAGGTTCTTTATATGGGAGTTTAGTGAGAGGAGGTGAAGATTTTAATCAGAAGCTTGGGCTCAGGGGTCTGCAGGTGGGCATTCACAGGACCCCCCTGCCTCCTCCCAGCTGGGCAGTCTTGATAAGCTCTTTGACCTTGCTCCCTAGCAAAGCATCAGTGTTTGTATCAGTAAAACGGGAGTTACTGTCACCATATGAAAGGTGCCAAATGCGAGATCTCAGGCACATGCCAGGAGCTGCTGTCTACCGCTGGCTTTCCAGTGACTCGTGTGTCTCACTTCTTCTCACACTTTCCATGTGAGGCGTGCACTTATAACTACCACTTTACCCATAGGAGCACCGAGGCACGAAAGGGCTGAAATGCCGTGGAGATCAGACTGTGCTCTCCTCCGAGTGGCTCTGTGACGTCCAGAAGAATGCTTTCCAGACTGTGCCCAACCTCGAGTTACTCCACTTAGTAAAGCTGTAGTTTGCCATGAGTCACCCCAAGTGCCAAGGCACTTATAACCGTCTGCACGTTGTACAACTGGACAACCACCATCCACTCAGTACAACCATAAGGCACAAACTGATAAAAAAAAAGTGGATTTTTACAACTTATCAAATTAAACCAGCTACTTGGACATATCAAATTATAACAGAGGGCTGGGGAGATAGCTCAGTTGGTAGAGTGCTCGCCTCGGAAGCACAAGGCTCTGGGTTCGATCCCCAGCACCGCAAAAAAAAAAAAAAAAATTATAACAGAAACACCTACTCAGGAGCTTATCCACCTCACCAGACATATGCCCTTCACCCAAGGCCCAGAAAAGAAGGAGTACCCCAAGACTAACATGGGGCACAATGACCCTGCCACCTGTTCACTCATTACAATTTGCCTTGCCTAGGCAAATTACCACAGTGATGAACCTCTCTCTCTCCCTCTCTCTCTCTCCTCCTCTCTCTCCCTCTCTCTCTCTCCTCCTCTCTCTCCCTCTCTCTCTCTCTCCCCTCCCCACCTCTCTCTCTGTGTCCCTGGGCTTTAGCTCAGCATGGTTTCTCTTGTGTGTGTGTGTGTGTGTGTGTGTGCGTGTGTTTGAAGTGTGGTGTTTGACTTGAGTATTATAGGAATTAGTAATTAAGAGTGGAATCAAAGAACCTCTAATTGCTTAGTTCATGCCTACCAAGTGACCCATGAGTACCTGATGAATTACAATGGATGAAAGGGATGTAGCTTGTGATATATGCTTATTCAGTAAATTCTGACATTGTGGAAAGATACAGCATGTCTGGTCTATGCTAATGACATCACCCACTCACCAAAGAGGCAGGGCCAGAATCTGAACCAAGCCCCAGAGCCCAAGCTCTTCACTGCCCTGTCTTCTTCCCAATAGTGTCTGCTCAAAAGATGGTGGCTGTGAGTCCATCATTAGATCCAGTGATTTTTTTCCACTTTCTACCCAATGACCTTGGCAAGGGTCCTCAACTGAAGACAGTCTTGGGATAGTGTGAAAGTGAAATGAAGACATGTATGTAAAACTCCTGTCGGGTGCTTAGTAGCAGCTCGCTGAATTTTAGTTATCACTATGCTCATCGCTAGTGGGGGTGAAGGAGCTAAGGGTCATGTGTTCCCAGCTTTCCGATGCAGTTCTGCTAAGTGGCAGCTCAAACAGGTGAGTAATCACTCCAACATTTCATTACAACCTCTGTGAGTCTGCCTTCCTTTTGGAGAACGTTGTCCTCTCTGGTCCCTCTCTGGTTCAGTCTGCTGCCTGCCCAGGGCAATCAGTAATAAGTGTCCCTACAGACAGCTGAAGGACATTAGAAACAGGTGGTGCTGGATCCGAGTGCCCACTGGCATCTGGGTGTGGACTGTATTCAGGTCTGGTCCAGAGGCCACCCTGGTCCACCTACCATCTGGCAAGAAATGGGGTCAGCTCCACAGACAGCAGTTGTTGGGACATTCAGGGGAGCACTGGGCTGTCTTGCCTTTGTCCACCTGTTATAGACAGATGAGTCATCTCTTCCTAAGATCGCAGGGAGCCATGGAAGACGTGTGTGAGTGATTCTCTCTCCACCTGTCCTACTTCACCAGCAAGGTCACGCCGCAGACATTCAGGTGTTCTGAAACATCTTAGGTGAATTTACAGGCTGTTTGTTCCTGACGTCACTGCGCTCCCCTCCCCTTCTCAGTGGTCTTCACGAAGGACCTTCAGATGCTGTGACAAACAAAGAGGGACCTGGGGCAGGCGGCCATTTTGCCATCGTCCCACCAGAAAACACTCGCCCCATCACATGATGGAGAAACCCATTTCTTTTCCTAAGGGGAAGTTTCAGAGACAGGTCTTTCGGTAAACAATGGCAAGTGCCCAGGTGAAGACACTCAAGTGCCCAGGTGAAGACACTCGTGCCCACTGGACACATGCACCGTGCTCTGATGCCCGGAGGAGGCGTGAGACACAGAGGGAGCAGCGTGGCTCCTGCTCTCCAGAGCTCTCGCCAGCTTGGCGGGGGCCTCTATGGAGCCCCAGGATCTGCAGCACAGGGCCGCGCCTGAGGTAGGCCACGGGCTGGGCCCTGGGTGTGTCCCTCCAAGGCTCATGTTAAAACTTAATCCCCAAAGTCGCAGGTTAATGGTATTTGGAAATGGGGTCTGGAGTGGGTAATTAGGATTAGATGAGGTCAGGAGGGTAAGGTCCCCATGATTATATTAATGACTTCATAAGAGGAGAGACCCAAGTTAGCTAGCTTATTCTGTTTTGCCATGTGCTACCTTGGAATTCTGAGGAGAAATCCCACCAGCAAGAAGGCTTTTATCAGATGTGACCCTTAGACCTTGGATCTTCTAGCCTCTGGAACTGTGAGCTGAGTAAACCTTTATTGTTTATAAATCATCCCATCTTTGGCATTCAGTTACAGCAACAGAAAACAGAATAGACACACATTTATTCATTTGCTCCATAAACAAACATGCTATTATTATTCTAAGATCATTATTGGACACCTAAAAGAGAGGTTAGGAACATAAATGAGTAAGATACATCTTTCCAATTAATGCTCTAAATAAAATTAAACTTCTGGGTAAATTTGGTGGATTTTTAGCATGTATCTTTTTCCATTCCCTTTTGAAACCACACTAAAATGATAGAAAAAGGATTTTTCAAAAAGCATAAGCCTCCAAGGACAGGGAGGACAGGGAAGGTAATAGTAGCAATAAAAACTTGGAATCTTGGAAACATACCATTAGGAGTAGGAACTAGTCTGAATTCTAAACCTGCAGTGGAAAAATCAAGCCAGAATCAAGCCAGAAAGTTCTCAAATTGCTGTACGAGGCATCTCTGTAAAGGGAGGTTAAGGGAAAGGACTAAAATAAGGACAGGACAGTTGACCCCATGTCCCTCCTCCCCCATTTGGAAGGGTGCTAGAGTTTCCCCTCCTCGTGGAGAGGACAAAACAGGATCCACACCGGGCTGGACACAGGAGGCCCATACCCCAAATAAAGAAAGTGAGCATGAATCTTGAATGTGAAACCCCTAGCCTTCTTCCCACAACTTAAGTCTCACAGTGCTGACATCTAGGAACGCTCCTCCTCCCACACACAAAGCAGAGGATGAAGAGCGACCTAAATATCCTGTCCTCGGTGGTTCTCCAAGCAAAACTTCCCACCACTCGTGACTTCAATGACATTCACAACCAACCAGCCCTGTGCGCATGCGCAGAGCTCCAGTCCCGCCCTTTTCCATATGCGCTGACGACTGGGGCTCCCCAGACATTTGAGGGGAGCCTCGGACAGGGAAGATGGAGTCAAAACCAACAAAGCAAGACAAAGTTAAACTTGGAAGAATGAGCAATGTCGGAAAAAGGGGATTTCAGAAATCTTAATGTCCTTAGGGATATGAAAGGAGACCTGGGAACAAAAAAACAAGAACAAGATGTCATTGGAAGGAACACTCTGTCAACAACAACAACAATAACAACAACAACAAATTTGATAATAAAAATATAATAAAAGTGAAAATGCAGTATAACATTTGGAAGATAAAGACCCTGGAATGCAGAATATAAAAAGTCAAGCAAAAACAAGAACAGTGGGCTGGGACTGTAGCCCAGGGCAGAGTTGTTGCCTAGCATGTGTGAGGCACTGGGTTTGATCCTCAGCTCCACATAAAAAAATAATAAATAAATAAAAGCATGCTGTCCATCAATAACTACAAAAAAATTTTAAAAATAAAACAAAAGAGAAGAAGATGGGTCTATAGGCACAACCTCTAAATAACTGGAGGTTTAGAAAGAGAAAAGGAAGAAAACAGAGGCGGACACATAGTTGTTCTTTTTAAATTCTTCAAGAAATGTAGCAGAAGTTAAATGTGCTCACTGAGTGTTCCTGTTAGGTTTCCTGGTCAGACTCCCCTGATAGACCCAGAGACCCAGGGACCATGTCAATTCAGCTCTGTGTGCCGGCCTCCAAGGTCCCAGGGCCTGGCACACAGTGGTGCTCCATTGGTGCTTCTGAAATGCATGAAGGAAGGACTGTGTGACTACACAGGTGCACCAGGGCCTGTGAGGCAGCTGAGTAAGAGCTGAGGAGCTCCTGAGGCAGCTCCCAGGCTTGCTGAGGGGTCTCTGAGGCAGACGGGGCAACGGCAGAAGTGGGGAGGGCTACACCCAGGCAGGTGGGTGGCTGCACAAAGGCAGAGGGGTGTGAGAAGGTGTGTGTACACTCACACACGTGTATGTGCATATGTTTAAAGACGAGGACCCAACTTGACTGTCATCAGAGTCTCTGCACCTGTTTCAGGGACCTAGGCCACTAGCTTCTTCTTGCATGAGAGTTGAGGGTTCCCAGAGCTGATTCCATGTTGGAATCGTCAGGTGTGCATTGTTAACACACACGTTCCTGGGCCTCACCCAGATAGAGCACAACCTCAGGTTTGGGATGGAACCCAGGGACTGTATTTGTAAGGAGATCCCCCAAGGGTCAGGGGATGAGCTGGGACCGGGGGAGGGCACTGGGAGGGCCAAACCTGAGCTTCAGAGTCAAAATTCATACAGAACCTTTCCTCAGATGCAGAGGAAATGGATTTTAACCTACTCGAATCAGAAAAAAAAAAAGAACTCTACCTTAGTGTTGATTTAAAACACAAACATTACAAAGGAGTTGTTTTGTGAGCCCTTCATTATTACAAATTGGTTGAGTTATTGCTGAAATGAGGTGATTTAAATATGGAAAGTTAAGATTGATTTCCTGCTTTCATTACTGAAATTTAATAGGTTCTCTAATTTTCTTTCTTCTGTATGTTAGGAACAGTGAAATAATTCGTAAGGTGAGCTAATGCATTTTATAACTAATAAGTGATATTGGTGCCATTCAAAATATCCAATTTTACTGAGGGAAAATGCTTTCAAATGCCCTAATGAAATGTCATTCCTGAAATATGCGTTGTTTGATTTCTATCCTGATGTACATTTATTTCAGTCTTACTTTAAAAATCAACCAATATCACTAAATTCCTACTCTGCACAAGACCTGGATTTGGGGAGCAGGGAGCTGACCTGTTGTAGGGGGTTTGAGCGACCAGAAGCCCTGAGCCCTGCTCAAAGGCCTAGGAGCTGTCTGGGGAGGAAAGAGTACCATGCATGAAATGTTCCTAATGAGCCAAGGCATCACATGCTGAGGGCCACTGGTGTGGACACCACAGTCATAGGGATCAGGTGAGGGGAGCAAGCCATGGACTTGGTGGGTCCAAGGAGGCTTCCTGGAGGAGGTTACCATCTGGCCTTATCTTGGAGGCAGGTTGACATTTCACTGGACAGAACTGAGGACAGAGACTCATGACTGCAGATGGGGACAGATGTAAGACCTGTTCAGGAGATAGTGCAGATCGAAGGAAGGGCCTTGTTTGAGAATCATTGAAGGTGAGGCCAGAAAGGGTGTTCGGAGCATGACCGTGGAGGACCTTGGATGCCAAAGTTCAAAGCAGTGGATGGCAGTGAAGATTTTTTGATTGGGTTAGAGAAGTGGAAGGTGAACATAGAACTTTGGGAATGCTCATCTGGAAGGTGAAGGAAACTTTGAGACTGGTTAGTTACTAGCTCTTGTAACAGGACTGGAGATTCCGAGGTAGGCCTTGGGATCAATCTTGACAAGAGGGAAAACTATTAACACAAGAGGGCGATGGAGGGGGCTCATAGTGCCCGAAAGCACTGAAGGACAGCAGAACAACAGCAGTGGGAGCGACCTAGCCCCACGCACAGCTCCAGGGGTCTGGAACAAACTCAGGATTGTCTTTTGAGGGTCCTGCTCTCAGGATGACTTAGCCCCAGCTGGCCTCCTTCTTACTGGGTTTTCTCTAGAGTCAGGGCAGAGTTGAAGGCTCAGCTCAGCTTCCCTTGGGCCCAGGAAGAAGCCACTGTGGTTGGCAGGGCCCCCAATCCCCATGAGAGGCCATCCTCTCAATGGAAAACTGGGAGGAAGAAGGGTCAGGAGGAGGCTGTGACCAGGAAGCCTGGGTCTGGGACCCAGACCTGCACAAATTCTTGGGTTGGTGATGGATGCGTAGTTTTGGACAAAAAACACTTGGATCATAAGTAAAGCAGTTCAAGATTCTTCTCAGAGAAAATGCTTCAGCTGCTGAAAAGATAAATTGTCACCATGGTCATGATGTAACTTGCACAGATCCAGCTTGGTGTGATGGCCAGCCATTCCCCTGAGGCCCGGTTTCCAGGTGAGGCTCCGTACTTCTGCTGAAGACTCCAGGCCCTGGATGGCCCCAAATAAGGACTAACCTCTCTATCTCTATGTTGTTTTCAGGTTGCAAATTTCTTTAAACTCTGTTATGAGGCCTTGTTCTTCAAGCATAACCCTCAATCACAGTATAAACTTGATTGAAGTCTCAGCAACCCATCATTTATCAAGAACAGCTGGTGTCTTGCTGTTCCACTGGTCCATGGGCATATGGGTTACTGTCTTTCTTCCCCCACGGACCTGCAGATATCACAGCTTCATCTCAATCTCTTAGAAAAGCAACTGAAGCAAAAAAAAAAAAAAAAAAAAAAAAAAAAAAAAAAAGCCACATACGCCACAGCCCTGGAGAAATGGGTCTGAACTAATTAGCTTTTCATGCACACCTGCATCAGGAAATGAGGTGTGGTATGGTATCTTAGGAGTAAGGCTCTTAACCAACCCCCACCCCAGAGTACCGGATTCATCCATAACAGGATCTGCTTCTCTCTCTGGGGTGAAGGATTTGTCATACCTAACTTCAAAATTGAGCTTACCAGGTAGTTTTATACACTCCTAAATTGATTTAATTGTACTGGTCATGAAGGATTGTGCAAACTTGCCTCAAAGACCATTAATATATAATCCACACAGATTATGGAATGCATCACTGGGCAATTCATTTCTCCTTCATGATCCTTGCTGCCCAAGTGCTTCGTCTGATGCATAGATTTTCAGTTTTTCTGATTATTATCGTTTGCAGACCTCGCTTACTCTTCCTCTTGGGGTCATAGATCTGGAGGCTGCAAGGGATCTTAGAGATAATGCATTCCCTTACTATTGCAAGGCCACAGGATTCCTGAGAGGTTAAGTGAATTGCTGCAGGTCACAGGGCTGAGGATTCAGGTTCCTGGCACCCACCTAGAACCCTTCACACTTCACAGTCTGCTCAGAAGGCTGCAGGGCCATCTTGCTCAAGAGTGAGGCAGGGAAGGATGGTTCAGGAGGGAGGAGAGTGTTATCAAGTGAGGGCGGGTTATAGACTCACCAGGAAGTCAACAACAGGATGCGGGAGGCTTACCTAGACAGCAGCATGGGTTGAAGATCAGTTCAGCAGCAGTGTTTCTGTTTCATATTTTTATTGGTGTACTATAGTTGTATATCATGGTGGCATTCATTGGTACATATTCATGCATGCACACCACATAACCATATAATTTGGCCAGTATCATTTCCCAGTATTTCCTCTTTCCCTGCCTTTCTCCCTTCCTTCCTCCCTCCCTTGGTCCCTTTCCTCTATTCTACTGATCTCCCTTGTAGTTTCATGAGATTCTCCCTCCTTTATTTTCCTTTTTCTTCTCTTGCTTCCACATAGGAGAAAAAACATAGGACCCTTAACTTTCTGAGTTTGGCTTATTTCACTTAACATAATATTCTCATGTTCCATCCATTTGCCTGCAAATAACATAATTCCTTCTTTATGGCTGAATTAAACTCTGTTGTGTATATACCCTACATTTTCTTCATCTATTCGTCTGTTGATGGATACCTACTGGTTCCATAGTTCGGCCATTGTGAATTGTGCTGCTAATTAACTTGGGCATGCATGTATTGCTGTAGTGTGATGGCTTTAATTCTTCAGGATAAATACCAAGGAGTGGGACAGCTGTGTCCTTTGGTGGTTCCATGTCTAGTCTTTTGAGGAGCCTCCATACTGATTTCCATGGTGGGTGTACTAATTTACAGTCCCACCAACAGTGTAAAAGCATTTCTTTTTCTCCACATCCTCTCCAGCATGTATTATTGTTTGTATTCTTGATGTCAGCCCCTGCTTTCTGAAATTTCAGCAATGAATTATCTATCTGTTTCTGAATCACAGTAAGATGTTCTTGAGCACATGTGGTATTTGAACTTAACAGGGCTGAGAGTTACTCTCATAAGCCTGAGGGTGA
This sequence comes from Sciurus vulgaris, assembly GCF_902686455.1. Lineage (NCBI taxonomy): Eukaryota > Metazoa > Chordata > Mammalia > Rodentia > Sciuridae > Sciurus > Sciurus vulgaris. Next base: position 10,756,094 of record NC_136464.1, on the reverse strand, counting down.
TGTCTCTCTTGGGCCAATGAGCAGGTGCCTCACACCCCATGCAGGGACAGCTTGGTCTCTGTTCAGGTTCTTCAAGGGAGGGACAAACCGGGGTCAGGGCAGGAGTGTCTCAGGCCTGACCAAGGGCCCCGCTCAGCAGGAACTCACTCAGGGAGCAGGGGCAAAGGAGGGAAACAAGAACAGTCCTCCTTTCTGTGCCCAAGAACCAGGGGGCTCGGCACAGGGAGGGGTCCTGTCTGGAGTGCCCACACCGGTTCTCTGGGAGCACCCTTGCCACACGGGTAAGGTCTTAGTCCCATTCTATCCCCTTGAGGTCAAAGTCCCGGAAAGCCTTGCCAGACCCTGGGTCCCTGGAATCCATCTTGGTAGCTCTGTGCTTTCCTTTAGTGACCACCTCTCCTCTGCTCTTTTTCTAGTTTGTCATATCGCATAAAAAATTAACACTACGTGGAACCTCAATGGTTGTGTGTCTTAAAGCACATGCCACTAATGAAGAACAGATGGGTTCTTCTGGACCACGGGGCTGTCATCTGTCAGGTGCCAGCAACCCTGCACCACTCAGATGCTCTCCAAACACCCCCCACCCCAGAAAACTAAAAAGTCAAACTGAAACTACCTCCCGCCCCCCTCCCCTAAAGAAGGCCCTTCTGGATTGTTCTCCTGGAACACACCTTAGATTAGAGAGAGGGGCTCCGGGGAAGACCTGTGGTAATAGGATTTGGGGTCTGTCTACATGCCCCTGACCAGTGTTTTCTGTTCCCCTAATGATTCCTCATACAAATGGATGAGGTGAAGCCAAGGGAAGCTGGTGATGAAGAGTCCACTCACCGCTGACATCAGTCATCCTGGATCTCTTAACTGGCCACAGAAGGCTGGAGCAAGGAGGAAGTGGGGGATATGGCAGCCATGGGTGGTGGGACCCCCCTTAGGTGGTGAAGGTGTTAGAGAACTCAAGAACAGCATTACTTCCGTGGGCCTCGGGGCAGCAGGGACTTCCTGGGACGGGCCTTGGGAGCGATCCTCTGAGCACTGCTCATGGTAACTGTTTCTGTCTCCTCCAATGTGATTTCTTTCTGTGGTTTCCTTGTAGGACTGCAAAGGAGGCCAGGCTTACAAAAGATACAATCCACTCTTACTGGTTGGTTGATTGGTCGATTGATTGATTGTGAAATATAAACTTCTACACCCAACACAAATGCTTAAATTTATTTCTCGAATCATTCAAGAAATAAAATCAAATTCTTTATCCTGGAATACTGGATTCCTGTCTGGACCTGGTTTGAAACCTCGCTTTAGATGAAACAACTTGTTCACAGCAATGCAGCCTGCTGACAGGGGGGTGAGCAACTCACCTCGGAGAGGCCAAACCCACACAGCAAGAAGCTTTCCATTAGTGCCAGCCATGAGATTGCCAGATAGGTAGCATCTGCACAGAATTCACCACTGAAATTGGAAGGTTTTCTTTCCTCCTGATCATGGCCATAGGCTCTGCATGGCCCAGTCCAGTGGCAGTGTGGCCTGGTGGCAGGATCACCACACAATAGAGTTTATAGAATCTATTTAGAGCCCATATAAACTTGGCCAATTCACTGACCCACCCTAACCTCAGTCTCCTCCTCTATCATTTGAGAGCATTTACATCCCTTGCTGTGTTGGAGGATTAAAGGAAATGACAAATATTATGCCAGACACAGAAGCCATCCTCAATGATCAGTACCTCTTCTTGAAATTTAATGGGCACGGGTTGGCAAACTATTGCAAAGGACCAGATAATAACTATTGCGGATTTTTTTAGAACATACCGTCTCTGTCATGACTGCTCAACTCTGCCCTTGCAGTGAAAGCAGCCAGAGACGGCGTGGCTGTGCCCTTTACCAACGAATCATCATTTCTGAAAGCAAGCAGCGGCTGGGTTTGTCTGTGCTGGGGAGAGTCCAGGCCGGCCGGCCCCTCCACGCCTGCTGCAGTCCTCACCCACAGCACCACAGGAGTGGCCTGGGCGCTCCGCCAGCCCTTGTGCTTCGTTCTGGCTTCTGGGCTTCTTTCACGCAGCAGTAGAAACCTCATTCCTCTGTCATCTGGGAGGTTTCCCCAGAAGTCCAGAAGCCCCGGCTCTATTGGAAACTCAGGTTCTCTGGCCAAATGGACCTCTGTTTCCACAGAGCTGCAGTTTCCTGGATCTGAGCATCACGGGTCATCTTTAGACCAGGTGTCCCCTCTTGAGGTGGCCCAGCTGCACCTCTGCTGAGGTCTCCCCGGGGTCCACTGCCAGCTGTCCTCGTACTTGCAGTTATGTCCCTCTCCCTAGGCTGCCTTGCTCATTGGTGTCACCTGATGTGTCCTGCAGGTATTTCGGTTTGCCACTCCAGCTCAGAGGGATGGCCCTCTGGGTGGCTTGCTCAGCTCCTACTGTGTGCTAGGTCTTGGGCCACACACTGTGGCCGAGACAACGAGCTGCCTGCTAGAGCACACAGCTGTCCTCCTTCCTGGGAGGCAGCCTCCCAGCCTTGGGCAGCATTTTCCAGCCTTCCTTAAATGCAGCACAGTCTGAAGTCTCTTCCAACAATACAGTGAGTGGGGTATAAGGTGCCTCTTCCGGACCAGGTTTGAACCGCATGTCCCTCTTCCACTATTTCTTCTCATGTACCTTCAAACACAGAGCCCTAAGGAATGGTGGGATCATAGCACAGGACCCTGGGTGCCACATAGAGCAAAGCCGTCTGCTGACCGTGCACTGCCCCGCTGGGCTGGTGAGTAATAAAACAGTCCGCTTTGTCAAGACGTGAAAAGGCTGGGGCTCATTTGCTGCAGAAGCCAGTGTTGACTGGATTCAGCCCGTCGTGTGCTGTGGCACTTCATCCTCACTGTGAGCCCATTATTAAGGGAGGCGTTCTTTCCCATTTTATAGCTAAGGTGACCAGGTGCAGAAAGGAAGGCCACCAAAGGCCCAGGAGGAGTCAAAGTGGACGGGGCTTCACCCCGGGAGCCAGTGAAGCTTCAGCCTCATGGTCTTGTTCTTGAATACTCTACTTCAAAATTCTGGAAGATGTTCATGTGTTACAGATTTTTGTAAAACTTGCAAAAGAAGGAATTTTGTCTTTAATTAGTTAAGGCCCACAGTCTCTTTCCACTCTAGTCTCCCATCCTGCATGCTTGGTTTGGTGTTGAACTGGCCATGGGCACATTTGGCATCTGGCTAAAGGAAGAGCGAATTAGGTAAATTTGGTTTTATTTGTCAGATTTTGTGTGTGTGGTTTGCATTCACTTCTGCTTAGAATTAAATTATTGTTTGCCTTCCGGGTATAAGATCAAGTGCTGGAGACCTCTGACCACCTGCCAGCTCCCCTCGAATCATGACGGGTTGTGTCTGACATCTGACGCCAGAATTATGTAACAAGAGAAGATTTGAACTTTCTGAGGCTGGTTTATGGGAAATTCTTCCAAATGCTACATCACAATTACACAAAGAATGTGAGAGAGTCTGCCCGCATTTAACAATCTGAAGACTATTGCATGCTGTCACTGAGAACAAATTGTGACAGTTAACTAAATATTTCTAAGTTATCAACAAGTGAAAAACAAATTTTGATCAATCATGCAAGAGCACACACTGGATTAGCTTTCTATTTTCCTTTATCAAAAAATGTTATAAAATCATAGTTACATGAACAGATCAGAGAATAAATAGCAAAAGAAAAAAGTGGGAAAAATAGAAGTCTGGTTGTGAATTAATAAAATGATCATGCTATTTTCCCAAGTATTAGACAGTGGTATTTGTCAAAATTTTGTTGAATTTGAAATTTGATGTAATTCCTTTTTGCATTCCAAATAAACTTTATCATTTTCTTTTTCGTTCTCTCATAAGGAAAGTTTTTAAAAAATTATATGAGCTTTAGGCCCTGCCCATACTCTGGGGTTGTATCCAAAGACTAGCTGTTTTCTCCATCCTCTCCCCACCCATTGGATTGGGTTGTTTTTGAGGCTGTCTGGAACCCCTGGGGCATGTGGGATGTGTCACCACTGGTTCCATACCCAACCCAACAGCTGTTATGGCAACTGCCTCCTCTGCCCCCTGCCTGTGCTGCTGGGACCACCTGCGGGTGGTGGCCCTTGCCAGGGGGTTTCCCTGCAGCCTCCTGAGGGGCAGGAGTGGGCACCTGCTCCATCTCTTGTGAGCCCAGAGCCCGCAACGTGGCAGCAGCTGACAGAGCCCTATGCAAGTCTGCCCCGAATGACTCTATGAGCCCTGGAGGAGCCAAACCCGGGGTCCCACTCCACACCCTGTCCCTTGTGCCTGAGCACAAGCCCCAGCAAAGTCTTTGATGGAATTGCTGCCTGCCTCCTTGTGATGTCTTGTGTTGAGCAAAGATGCCCAAGGCTGAGCTGCTAGCACCAAGAGCTGGGAGCTCCTAACATCAAAAGAACTGCATTTAGCATTTCATAATTTCCATCCAAATAGAGCAAAAGAGCCCTCAGCTGATGGGTGACAGGACCATGCCAGAGTGGATCTCGGTTGTGGACCTGCCTCTGGAAACACCTTCCTCACATTCACCTACCATTCTCCATTGCATTTCAGCTTCCGGGCCAGCACTTCTCCATCTGAGGCTCATTTGAAAACTTCTGGCTGAGGGGTCTGTAAGCTCTGTGCCTGCTTTTACATTTGTTCCTGCAATCCCATCATGGGATTATTGTTTTGTTTTTATATAAAACAAAAGTCTGGGGTGCTAGAGAGAACTCAGTCTTCCCAGAGGAGCTTTCCCTCACTGTGGATTTCTTGGGTCATCTCAGGTTTCCTCATGCAGGGTCACTAGCTGCAGGGGCCTCTGGGACTTTCTGCCTTCTCCATCGCCCTGTGTCTCCCGCCCACCCTGGACCCACCAAGTTGTATCGTCTGCGGTAATGGCAATGTCATTTGGGAAGCAAGGGGAGGCAGGGGGTGTGCTGGGCATGCATACCAAGCTTCCTTTCCCACAGTTCTCAGTTTTGCTTTTTAATTTACGGTTGCTGAAGTAATTTTTGTGTGTTTGGTATTAATTCTGTCACCTCTCCTTCTCTGCTCTTGGAGATGTTTTAGGATGGGAGAGGCTTGGCTGGGTTTTCTTTCTATGCCTTGGTTTTCTCTTCTTCAGCAAAAATCTCAGCATGGTTTGTTTACCTTTCTTTCCTACTGTGAATGAAAGTGATACATCTTCTTTTAAGTCTCTTAAAGAATATTTAAACTACAAGCTCTGTCATTATTAAAGACAGGAGCAAAAGCATACATTCTGACTTAGTCAAACAAAAAGAAATATTAAATATGCTTTTATGCACTCCATTCAGGTTTTTGGAATATAGCTTAGTGATGAGAACTCTTGTTCCAAAACATATTTGTGTTTGAATTCCTCATCTTCATTCTCTGAGAAAGGTTGTCTTCACAATTACTTGAGCCATTGGGTTGTATTTCCCAGTGTTCATCTTTGCTCCTAAATTCCCTGAGATAAAGCCTTCTTTGAATGTGGGTCCCTAGGACTCTATTCCTCAGTCCCAAAAACCCAATGGTACAATATCAAGAAGGTTGTTTTCTTGGTCTGTCCGATAGCTGTTTGTTTGTGATCTCCCCGAGGGAGACATGTACTCTACTACTTTTAAAAAAAAAAATATCTTTTAAAAGCATAGTCCCAACAATGTGACACTTGAGATTTTGAGGTCCAACTTTACAAGGTGTGTAGAGCCATCCAATGAATAGTCAGGAGCAGCGAGTCGGCTGGGGAGGGAGCTGCTGCTCAGTGGGTGCACAGTTTCAACTGTGCAGAGTTCTGGGGTTGGATGGTGACCACGGTGGCACAGTAATGTGCTTGATGCCATGGAGCTGAGCACTTCAAGTGGGCTGAGATGGCAAAGTTTATGCTGGTCACATTTGACTGCAAGGAAAATTAGTTTTAAAAATGATAGGATAAAATGTCTAGAAATAATACTTGTTGAATTTGTGTTAGATTTATTTACTTCATTTTTTTTAAACTGAGTTTATCAGTGACTTTTATCAATGATTTGGATCCAGGAAAAGTCTAGATGGAGCCTCGGCATCTGCATTTTTAGAAGGGATTTGGGTAATTCTGAAACTGTGTGGTTGAGAATCTGCATTCCATTCGCTTTGACTAGAAAAAGCTGAGGCAGTGGAGTAGGACTCTGCTATTGTCTGAGAGTGGTGTCCTCAGTGAGCCCTGGGGAAGGGGAGAGTCCTGCTGGCCCCCTGCGTTCCCTGCAGCATCTAATGAAGGGCTTTGAAAATAGAAGGTATTCAATAAACAGGTCGAGATGGGAGTAAAAGCTAATGCATAAATATTCTGCATACTGACTTGTAGAAGCTCTGTGAAGGCCAACAGCTTTCCATTTCCCAGGAGACCTTAGCCAGCTGTGCTCTGCCGCCAAGTGTCTCTGGCCTCTCAGCATGAAGTATGTCTTGGGGGCGACGGGACATGAGTTGTTACTGACATCCTCATCAGAGAGACTTCCTAGGTGTACAGCCTCACACGAGGGAATGATTTGGGTTCTGTGAAAGTTTAGAAGCTATAAAACAGAGCAAAGCAGTTTCTCTCACCAGATTCTTGAGCACCTTATTTTCTAGTGAAACGAGACAAAGGTAGGTGCCTCAAATGATGAGGGTGACAGAGAAGCACAGCTTGTGCTGAGGAGGCTGCTCTGCTGCATGAGAGGTAGCCAAGACCCTGGGACTTGGGTGCCATGAATCCAGCAGCACAGAGTCAAAGGTACAGGCAAGGGACTTGTCTGCAAGAGGCTGGGCCTTGCTCATCTGAGAGAAGATATTTTCAAGGAAATAAACGAAGACCTATCCGTTCAAAAAATGCTTTTCTATATTCTGTATTCCCCAATTTTCTGTTACTCATGTTATAATCAGAAACAGAAGTAAGGATTATTTAAAATCAAGATCCCTAATTTCAAATCTTTTTGAAATTTTTCTTATGAGCTATAAGATTGCTCGTCTGTAATGCCCAAGTCAGAGTAACCAACTGGTTCTTTAAAAAGCATTAGGATTCTAACTAACTTGGCGGTACAAGTAGTAAGATCAGATAGTTGCCTGGGCAGGGACTAGTTTGCCTGTTAAGTCATTCAACTAGTAATTATTGCATGCCTACTGTGTGTCAGTAACTATGAGAAATGCTCTAGCCCAAATGGTGACCAAGAGCTTGTCTCCAACACCCACAGAAAGTGTGTGTCTCTGTGACTGACAGACCCTGAATGTAGGTACACAGTACATTTTGTATTATTTTTTTGTACCAGGGATTAAACTCAGGGCACTCACTCACTGAACCACATCCCCAGCCCTCTTTTGTATTTTATTTAGAGACGGGTCTCACTAAGTTGTTTAGTGACTCCTGGTTGCTGAGACTGGCATTGAACTTGGGATCCTCGCGCCTCAGCCTCCAGAGTTGCTGGGATTACAGGCCATGGTACACTTTTTAACAAACAGATTTACTAAGATGTAATTGACATGCAATGTCCTGCACATTGAAAGTGTTCAATTTAATAACATTTGACATATATATCCCTTGTCTCACTATCCTCATGATCAAGTCAGAGAATGTATCCACCACCTCCAAAGGATTTCTCCAGGCTTCCATAATCCCTTCTGCCCACCTCTCTTTACTTCTCTGGTTTTCGAAGAACAGTGAATCTGCTTTTTGTCACTATAGATTAGTTTGCATTTTTTATGATTTTGTATAAATAGAATCAGACACACGTCCTCTGTGTCTTCTTTCACTCGCAGTTATTTTGAGCTTCATCAATGTTGGGTGCCTCTGTAGTTCATTCCTCTTTATTACTGAGTAGCACTCCATTGTGTGGATATACCACAAGTGGTTTATTCTTTCACTTTTGATGGACATTGTGTTTGGCTCTTCCCAATAAAATTTCTTTGAATATTCATGCATAAGTCTTTGTATAGATATACTCATTTCTCTTGGGTCAACACCTAGGAGGACAGCAGTTAGATTGCACACTATGTGTATACTCAACTTTTAACGTTCAAAGTGGTTGTACTGTTTTATACTCGCAAAAGCAGTGTAGAAGCCAGCACAGTGGCATGGACCTGTAACCCCAGCAACTCAAGAGCCTGAGGCCAGAGGATTGGAAGTTTGAGGCCAGCCTCAGCAACATACGGTACTGAGACTCTGCCTCAAAATCTAAAAAAGAAGGCGGGAGATGCTGGGGATGTTGCTCAGTGGTTAAGCACCCCTGGGCTCAATCCCTGGTACTCCCCCCCAACAACAACAACAAAAAAGCAGTGTAGGAGAGTTCCAGTCCTTTCTTCCAGTTTGTTCACTACTTCGCCAACACTCGGTACGAACAGACTATTAATTTTAACTATTCTAATAGGTGTGCATTATGACCACCTCATATGGTCCCCTTTGTATTTCCTCAATGCCGAATAAATATGATTATTATTTAATTATGGTTGAGAAAGCCTTGACAGAAGCCACCATAACCGTGTGTAAGCAGGAAACCAGGCTCAGCTCTTCAAGTGCATTTTCTCCCAAGACTCATTATCACACCGTTTCTGAGCCCCATTCTTATCTTTGCAGTGGATTTGGTCTTTGGATGAATTTGACAGTCAGTCGGGAATGTGTGACATTTGGCTACTCTCAAGCTTTTTTAATGTCATCTAGTGATCTTCATGGGATGCAGATATGCCTGAACATTGCTCTGAACTGGGCCACTTCCAGCTCAGTGAGTTTATGGGTGTTTAAGGGATGACAAAACTTTCCTCTTGTCTGTCCCTCACCCCTCACATTCCACTCTCATTCGTCTTTCCTAAAGAGTCTTTGTCTTCAGCATTGGACCAGGGCAATATCTTGCTTTTGTGTTCTGCTGTGATTTGCATAACAAGGTCACCAACACAAAGAGAGCCACGGGGAGTGAGAATATTCAATTGAGTGACAAGTCAGGGAAAGAGAGGAAGGACACAGAGGTGTCCTGTGCTCAGGTGCCTTAAGGCCTACATTGATACATTGCAGAGTGGTTTGGCTCTGTGTGTGCAGGACCTGGCCTTGCCTGGTTATTGGAGGACAGGATGCAATGGGCCTGGCCTTGCCTGGTTATTGGAGAACAGGATTCAATGGGCCTGGCCTTGCCTGGTTATTAGAGGACAGGATACAATGGACCTGGCCTTGCCTGGTTATTGGAGGACAGGATTCAATGGGCCTGGCCTTGCCTGGTTATTGGAGGACAGGATACAATGGACCTGGCCTTGCCTGGTTATTAGAGGACAGGATACAATGGACCTGGCCTTGCCTGGTTATTGGAGGACAGGATACAATGGACCTGGCCTTGCCTGGTTATTGGAGGACAGGATGCAATGGGCCTGGCCTTGCCTGGTTATTGGAGGACAGGATACAATGGGCCTGGCCTTGCCTGGTTATTAGAGGACAGGATACAATGGGCCTGGCCTTGCCTGGTTATTGGAGGACAGGATACAATGGACCTGGCCTTGCCTGGTTATTGGAGGACAGGATGCAATGGGCCTGGCCTTGCCTGGTTATTGGAGAACAGGATTCAATGGGCCTGGCCTTGCCTGGTTATTAGAGGACAGGATACAATGGACCTGGCCTTGCCTGGTTATTGGAGGACAGGATGCAATGGGCCTGGCCTTGCCTGGTTATTGGAGGACAGGATACAATGGACCTGGCCTTGCCTGGTTATTAGAGGACAGGATACAATGGACCTGGCCTTGCCTGGTTATTAGAGGACAGGATACAATGGGCCTAGCCTTGCCTGGTTATTAGAGAACAGGATTCAATGGGCCTGGCCTTGCCTGGTTATTAGAGGACAGGATACAATGGACCTGGCCTTGCCTGGTTATTGGAGGACAGGATGCAATGGGCCGCTCTGCTCCTGAGTCAGATATGAGCAGCCAGATGGCTGCCTCCAGGGCCTTCCTTGCTCTCCCTGGAGTCTGTAGCTCCCTAAGAGGAAGGAAGCGGGAGGGGGAGGCAGCACATAGAAGGCTGCCCCTGGCTGCTTTGTATGGATTCCATTTAATCCCTTCAGCTTGTTATTACTTGGCCAAAATTAAAATTCCATATATTATTTCTTCAAATATTTAAAATAATTATCTACTGAGGCCCAACAGATAGGAAGGAGGGAAAGAGAGGGAAGGGGAGGGGAGACGGGGAGAGGGGAAGGAAGGAGACAGAAGGAAAACCAAGAACAAAAGTAAGTCAATGTCCCTCGGGGATGTTTGCAGGGAAAGCAAAGACCCCGGGCACTCCTGAAAGCCCTTTCCGGCCACCTCGTGATGACAAGCCGAAAGTCCCTGGCACGGCACCAGGAAATTACAACCCACGCTGTGGAGCGAGCCCCCCACGTCTTCTCTATACCAGCAGTTCAGCCTGTCGCTGCGACTTGGTGCCTTCTCTGCTCTCTCCAGCCAGCCTGTCTTAGTGCTTGTCCCTTGAATGCCCATGATGTCACTGAGTGTGTCTGGATTTAGGATCCTTCATCTCTGACTTAAAGGTGCAATATCTTTCTCATCCCTACGAACAGTCACAGTACTTATTTTTAAAGTTATATGTCTAAATTGGTTTTACTTGGTAACTGCTGAAGAAGCTTGTGAAAGGGCCTGAGACGGTGTGACCTCTAGGCCTGAGACATGTTCTCCTGGAAAGAGGATCAGGTGGGTTCAGTTTGACCTTGGGAGTCCATCTTTAGTCTTACTGAGTGGCCAGTGAGCAGCTTGGGCATGTGGCACACACATGACCACAGGTGTCACCTCTGTGTGCCCTTGAAGAAAGGGGAGGGACAATAGTGGCCATCCCAAACTTGTCTGCTAGGTGTTGGGAAAGTCACATAGACACCCAGGTTCTTAGGAGGCTAATGAAGCAGGCTTTCTACTCCCTCCAGAGGGGATAATTTTCCTCCTGAAAATCAGCTTTTTACACATCAGACAACTTCTTTCCTATTCATTCCTAATTCTTCATTGGAATATTTTAGAGATTCAAGGTACTCTCCACTTTCCAAGTAAGACCAGTTCACCCACCAGACTGCATCCGAGGCTTGTCCTGCAATTTGTACCATTGGCATCAACCTGGTTGCTTGACTGCAATTTGTACCATTGGCATCAACTTGGTTGTTGTAAAGGTTTATTGAGTGACAGGGAAGGTGCCAAGCATCTGGTTTTTTTCTGGTTTTTTTTCGATTCTTATATAAAGATAGACGCATTCACTCTCCCGGTATGGTGGATAAAGTTATGTCACTTGCCTACAGTGACACAACTGGCAAGAGGCCAAACAAAACTTATTCCCCATCCATCTCACCCCAAGGCCCTGGCTTCAAAGCACCATGCGGTAGCGCCTCTCATGGTTTTTTGATGATTCCGTTATGGATCCGTCACCTCCTAACCAGCAAATGTCTCTCTCCATCTGGTCGTGACAGTCATTTGCAGCAAACTGATCACAGGCAGTGGCTTCAGCTCTTAAGTTCTTACGCCCTTGCCCTACGCACGCTTTGTCTCTGGACCATCCTTGTGCTCCTTGGAAGATTTTGCGAATTATAGGATAGATAGTGCTTTCCTGAGGTCCAAAGGCGGGGGTGGGGCGAAGAACCACAGCTGTTCTCCAATAGCCCAACAATACCCTGTATCTGGCAGGAAATGTGGATTCAAAGTGAACCCCTCCTCAAGCAATTTCTGGTGAGGTCTCTGGCTACAGAAGCAACTTGGAATATTAGATTTTAGGGCCCTCATTATGCACTAATCTTATTTTTTAAAAATATCAAATGCCGAAGCTTCCATTTCCATCTTGATTTGGGTTGTAAATGACTCTATTTAATTATTTGCCATCATCTTTACTGACACAGCTGTAAAAGTTTTAGTATCATTTTAGGGACCCAGCTTGATAATTCCTGTAATACGACTTGTTCTCTCTGCAAAGAGAGACTGCAATTATTTAGGACATGTAAATGTATCACCCCTCATTTCATATGATGAGGAATATTCATGAGGAGGCTATCAATATCCAAACAGGATACATTAAATTTCGTTCCTGGGGAAAAGCTGCGCAAGGGTCAAACATGCAATTAAGAGCTTGTCTGCTTTTAAAAGGGATGATGTTTACGTTCCTCCTGCAAGGAACATTCCAGATGGAAAGCAAGATTTACAAAAGATGAAACTGCTCCCGATTCCTCTCTTCAGGGCTGATGTTCAGCTTTTATTAAGTCCTAAGATGTTCAAAAGATACATGTTCTGAAAAATTTCTCAAAGATTTATGACAGTACTAATGTCCGCCTTCCTCTCTCCCAAATCTGAGAGGAATAAGTGAATATTTTCTCTGTTGAGGCATTTAGAATCGGTAATTGCTTTCATGCCAGGCATTTTTTGTGAAATCAGATAATAAACAGGGTCTTAAATTCTTTGTTTCCCTCAAGTTGCATGAGCTTAGGAGAATTTCTATGGAGAATTTTATTTCTTATGCTGCAACTTTAATAACTTCATTAAGATTTTCTCTTTCTTACCCTGATCCCCAGCTGTGTATATTTGGGTGTAAAATGTAATTTTCTCTGGCCACAGCGAGGAGGAAGCTTCTTAAAATGTTCAATTTCTTCTAAAACGTGAAACACAATCAAGTTTCTCCTGGGAAGATAATGGCATTTATTGACTAGCTCAGGGGTCTACAAACTTTTTCACTGAAGGGCCAGTTAGTAAATATTTTAGGCTTTGCAGGCCACAAAGTCTTTGCTGTGACTCTCAGGTCCACCCACGCGGTGTGAAAGCAGCATAGACAATACCCAGGAAGCTGTGTTCCAAAAATCTTTATGCGCATTGACATTTGAATTTCATACAAACTTACTTCTCATGAAACGTTATTACTATTTTCCTCCCTCCACCCCCCAACCATTTAAAAATATAACCACCATTCTTTGCTCAGGGTCCATAACAAAAAGAGGCAGCAGGACATGTTTGACCTACAGATCAAAGTTTATTGACTCATGTACTACTCATTGAGTCGATACTTTTCAGCAACACTATGTACATGGAACAAAACAGACATAATACCTATTATCCTATTGCTTATGGAGGAGAAAATAATTTGAAAAAATTGAGAAGTAGGAAGCATTAATGTTTGGAAGAAAGGATGGCTTTTACTTAATTATGTTCCAAGCAATGCCTCCAAAAATCTTGACCTAAACAGTTCTGTCTTTCACTACCAACTGAGGAGCAAAGGGTTGTGGTTAGTCCCATACTTCAGAAATGTGAACTGGTTTTCATTCTGTGAAATACAGGGATGTAACATCTCTCCACAGATTCCTGCAAAAGAAGGCAAGTCACTCAAAAGCAGGGCATTGGACTTCACCTTATTCCTCTCATAGACACAGGTCAACACATGGAGAAATGGACCTCAGGGAGGTCCATCTTAGTAAAAGTACTAAGACTTCCCTAGAACTGCACTGTCCAATATGGTAGCCATTAGTCACTGTTCCTAGTTAAATTCAGATTTAAATTACCTAAGTGCAAATGCAATTACAAGCTCATTTTCTCTTTTGCACTAGCCACATTCAAGCACTCAATGGACAGTGTGGACATGGATTCCCATCACCATAGGGAGTTCTCTTGGACAGAGTTGTTTTAGAACAGTGGAATATTTATTTCCCTATCTGACACTTCGGTGTATATTTATCATGAAAGTTGAATTCTGTGATCTCACTCTTCCTTGGCAAACAGTGAAGAGACATTTTAGAATGTGAGAAAGAAGGTGGCAGCATGGTAGGATGGACACCGGGTCTCCCTGAAATAGAGGACAGAAACTAGACACAGAACCGGAAACTCATGGTCCATATAAGACACACAAAAACACTAGGTGAAAAGGCATGAAGCCCATAATACAAGCAGGTGGAGACAAACCTGCCAAGTCACAAGACCTGTCTGTGCAGAAAAAAGTGGAGGGAAGCAATGAGGCGTTTGAAGGTCCGGAATAAGGACACCCCCAAATACCCAGCAGATATTCACTGGAGCTCCAATCTTGCCAATTTGGGAGCAATGGATAAACGAATAAATGGAAGGATGAATGGACCAGTTCGTTGCAGGTTCTGAAAGGCACGAAGCATGTGAGCTTTCCAGGAGAGAACTCATACTGAAGACAAACAGCGAGGAATGGAATACAAATCAAACTGGATATTGATGGGGGGGGGGGCGGGGGGACAAGGAAAGCAAAAGTCTAGGGCAGAAAAAGTTCTGGGACATTTCAGAAAGTGCGAGATTATACTTTTGCAAAATTTAAAAACAACAAAAACCAAAAGAAACTCTGAGAAGTCAGAAAAGTTATTCTGCTTCTTGCCTCCTACTAAAGGTTCAGGGTAAAATAACTTCATAGAAAAATGAGGAACAGTTCCAGGTGAAGTCCATTTAGAGATATTGTAAGGAAAAAAGTGAAAAGGAGAAGAATAATACCCTTAAAGACAATGAAATCAAGCCAGAAAGCAAGCACAGGAAAGAAACTTGCTATTTCAAAGACAGCAAAAATAAATTTGGAAAATGATACATGATGTAAAGAACCATATGAATTAGATTTAGAAAAACTCAGGGAACAGCAAACTTAGGAAAAAATAGGAACAAAAATTTGTAAATGAAGATCATTTAAAATTATTTTCAAAAGGAAGATTAAACGTATGAAAAAAGAGATTAAGAAATTGTAAAAATAAAAAGAAAAGAGATAAAATGACAGATATCAAGGAAGGGCAAAGTATATTCAATATATACTTTCTTGGAAAATAATAGAAAATAAGGAGTAGAACAAAAATCAGGTAGAATTCAAGAAGTTTTTACTAAATTAAGAAAAGATAATTTAAGTCTATGTATCAAAAGGCCATAGGACACACTCGAGAATATTAACTTAGAATGCCCTGAGTTGAGGTGTTCTCTAATAAAATGACCAGACCTTAAGGGGAAAAAAATCCTTTAATCATCAAAAAAAATGATTTAGAAGAAAAAAATTACATTTATCAGATTTTGACAGCCATCTTTATGCCAAAAACAAATGGAGTAACAATGTTAATACACTCAAGGAAAAGAATGTGAGCCCGTTTTCCTACCCAGGAAAACTGACTTCAAAGTACAAGGTGCAGTGTACCATCATCAGGTGAGAACTCCATGAAGATCGTTTACATGATCCTTTCTGGAAAACACCACAGTGTGAACTTCAGACCACCAGAGAACTAGGCAGGCACCGGCACTGGGGGAGAGGGGTCTGCCGGTAGCTGTCTGCAGAGCTAAAGCTCAGGGAGGTTTGGAAGGAGAGAGCAGCATAGCTACGGGCGACTGCGAGTTATTAAAAGCCCGCAGTGGAGGGGGCATCTGTGAGAAAGTAATTACTGTAATAGCACAGGTTAGCTGTAGCATTTGTGTTGTTATTCTGAAGCTGTTGGGTATATATGGTAAAACTAAGCAAATAGGTCACTCCCTGGTTCTGAGGATTTCACCAGGATTCTTCAGGTGGAAGGAAGGAGATACTGATCCTATGGGCTTGCATTTAAGTTAGTATCAACTGGTGAAGTATTTTATGCTCTAAGTGCAAGCATCTCAACAGGAATGTGTGTGTGGGTATATATCCAATTATATCTATAGCTATCTATCTATTTATCTATCTATATGTTTATGTACCTAAAATTTAATACATAATGTGTATATGTATATACACATTATGTATATACACATTATATATACGTGTGTGTGTATGTGTGTGTGTGTGTGTGTGTGTGTGTATAGTCCCAGCTCTTTATACTTAAAAGCTGGGGAAAAAACGACCTACCTACTTGTGGTTTTAAAATGCTATTTCCTATTTTAAAAAATACTATTTCCTATTAAAAGAAATCAGGGCTAATCCCAAGTGTAGGGCAGAAAAAGGTCAAAAAATAAACCTTGACTATATCAGCAGACCAAATGGTACAAAAGTTATCAAAGACCACCAGGCTCAGGTTGGTTCAACATCAGGAAATCAATAAATATAATTCACTATATCAACAGACTTAAAGTAAAAAATCACATGGTTATTTCAATAGATGCAGAAAAAGCATTTGATAAAATACAGCACCCCTTCAAGCTCAAAAGACTAGAAAAAATAGGGATAGTGGGAACATTCTTTAACATTGTAAAGGCTATCTATGCTAAGCCCATGGCCAATATCATTCTAAATGGTGAAAAACTGAAAGCATTCCCCCTAAAAACTGGAACAAGGCAGGGATGCCCCCTTTCACCACTTCTATTCAACATTGTCCTTGAAACTCTAGCCAGAGCAATTAGACAGACCAAAGAAATTAAAGGGATACGAATAGGAAAAGAAGAACTCAAACTATCCCTATTTGCTGATGACATGATTATACACTTAGAGGAACCAGGAAATTCCACCAGAAAACTTTTAGAATTCAGTAAAGTAGCGGGATATAAGATCAATGCTCATAAATCTAATGCATTTTTATACATAAGTGATGAATCTTCAGAAAGAGAAGTTAGGAAAACTACCCCATTCACAATAGCTTCAAAAAAATAAAATACTTGGGAATCAATCTAACAAAAGAGGTGAAAGACCTCTACAATGAAAACTATAGAACACTAAAGAAAGAAATTAAAGAAAACCTTAGAACCTATCCCATGTTCTTGGATAGGCAGAATTAATATTGTCAAAATGGCCATACTACCAAAAGTGCTATACAGATTCAATGCAAATCCAATTAAAACCCAATGATGTACCTTACAGAAATAGCGCAAGCAATCATGAAATTCATCTGGAAAAATAAGAAAAGCTAAAGCAATCTTTCGTAGGAAAAATGAAGCAGGGGGTATCGCAATACCAGAACTTCAACTATACTACAAAGCAATAGTAACAAAAATGGCATGGTATTGGCACCAAAATAGACAGGTAGATCAATGGTACAGAATAGAGGACATGGACACAAACCCAAATAAATACAATTTTCTCATACTAGACAAAGGGGCCAAAAATACACAAGGAGAAAAGATAGCCTCTTCAACAAATGGTGCTTTGGAAATCCATATGCAGCAGAATGAAACTAAAACCATCTCTCTCACTGTGCACGAAACTCAACTCAAAATGGATTAAGGACCTCGAAATCAGACCAGAGACGCTGCATATTATAGAAGAAAAAGTAGGTCCAAATCTTCAACATGTCAGCTTAGGATCAGACTTCCTCAACAGGACTCCCATAACACAAGAAATAAAAGCAAGAATCAATAACTGGGATAGATTCAAACTAAATAGCTTTCTCTCAGCAAAGGAAACTATCAGCAATGCGAAGAGAGAGCCTACAGAGTGGGAGAAAATCTTTGCCAATCATACTTCAGACAGAGCACTAATCTTCAGAATCCATAAAGAACTCAAAAAACTCTACACCAAGAATACAAATAATCCAAAAAAAATGGTCTAAGGAAATGAACAGACACTTCACAGAAGAAGATCTACAAAAAATCAACAGACATATGAAAAAATGTTCAACATCTCTAGTAATAAGAGAAATGCAAATCAAAATCACCCTAAGATTCCATCTCACCCCAATTAGAATGGTGATTATCAAGAGAATACAAGCAACAATAGGTGTTGGCGAGGTTGTGGGGAAAAAGGTACACTCATACATTGCTGGTGGGGTTGCAAATTAGTGCAGCCACTCTGGAAAGCAGTGTGGAGATTTCTTAGAAAACTTGGAATGAAACCACCATTTGACCCAGCTATCCCACTCCTTGGCCTATACCCAAAGGACTTAAAATCAGTATACTACAGAGATACAGCCACATCCATGTTCATAGCTGCTCAATTCACAATAGCCAGATTGTGGAACCAACCTAGATGTCCTTCAGTTGATGAATGGATAAAGAAACTGTGGTGTATATATATATATACAATGGAATATTACTCAGCCATAAAGAATAATAAAATTATGGCATTTGCAGGCAAATGGATGAAATTGTAGAATATCATGCTAAGTGAGATAAGCCAATCTCAAAAATCCAAAGGACAAATGATCTCCCTGATCAATGGATGATTACACACAGTGGCGGGTGGGAAGGAGGTAAGAATGGAGGAAAGTGGAACTGTGTAGAGGGAAAAGAGGGGTGGGAGGGGTGGGGGGGAAGGAAAAAATAACGGAATGAATCAAACACTATTATCCTCTGTAAAAGTATGATTACACAAATGGTATGCCTTTACTTCATGTACAAACAGAGAAACAGTATGTATCCCATTTGTGTACAAAAAAAATAAATTAAAAAAACAACAAAACAAAACAAAACAAAAAGACCACCAGGCTCATGTCCAAGGATTCATCAGTCAACTTGAATAGGCTCCTACTTTCCAGAGAGAGCACAATTTTTGCCTTAATAAGGATAATCATTGAGATGAATGAAACTTCATCAGATAAGTGCATGCACACGTGCACACACACGCCTCACTATAAACAAAGGGAAAGAATGATGCATTTATCCTTTTTTCCCTATAAGAATGGGACCACTGAGAACTAAGCCACAGAGAATGGAAAGCATCTCTGAATAAAAATATCCCAATTAAAAGAAAAAGGGAATTATGGGATTAGAATATCACCACTTGGAAGTTCCCACTCAACAGAGCTAGGTGTCATGGACTAATTACTACTAACATCACAAAAAAGACAACTGGGCATTGATTGCCTCCTGATGAAAGAACACAGCACACCTCTAGTTCTTGCCAATGGGATCAGATCTAGGTCTGATCCAACCTTTGAATCTACCTGCAATTTGCAGGAATTATCTAGGAAAGAGAGGCATTCTGAACTGCACAACCAGCATGTGATCAACAATATCCAGACCGTTAGAAGTTGCAGTTTGAATGGCCTCGGTTTTTCTTCATGCAAACGAAAGAGAAAGATAGAAGTAATCCTGGATATTAAAGGAGATTTTTTAAATTTGTTGGATAATTTTTAAAATGGCAAGATGAAGTTAATGTTTAAGAACAGACCCTGGGTGAAAGTCAAGGAATTTGACTATTACAGAAACCAGGAAGGGAGGGGCTGCGATGGGGAAGGGCCCAAGGAGGAGTTCTGGGGTGGCTGAGCACACCTAGTTTCTTGACCTGGCTGGTGGCTATTAGAATAATCACCTTCTTAATAATACATTGAACTATACATTTGCTTCCTGTGTTTCTTTGAATGTATTTGAATGTATTCCTATTTTTTTACAAAGGTACTGATACAATTGTTTCAGAGAGGCTGGCTTGGCTATGTCAGGACAGGGCACTGTCTCCTTAAACCCCAATCAAATCAGACCCTGGGGGCAGCCCACGTTGGCTGCATTCTACAAAATCCCTAGAAGATTCTAATGTTCTCATGCACAGTCACGGTTGAGAAGCATTAGCCCCGTGGTAGTTCTTTAGAATTGGACCAGCAGCTACAGACTCAGCTGGAATGATTATAAAAAATGCATGGTCCTTACCTGAGAACTTGCTAGAAATGCAAAATCTCACACCCATTCCACCTACTGAATCAGAAACTCTGAGCGTGGTTCACAACTCTCTGTATTTGAGTAAGCCCCTCCCAGGGGTTCTGAGGCATGCTCTAGTTTGAAAACCTCTGAGCTGTACCAAACACAGCCTTTGCCTCCAATTTGTCCCAGACACA
This sequence comes from Sciurus vulgaris, assembly GCF_902686455.1. Classification (NCBI taxonomy): domain Eukaryota; kingdom Metazoa; phylum Chordata; class Mammalia; order Rodentia; family Sciuridae; genus Sciurus; species Sciurus vulgaris. The sequence goes on along the minus strand of NC_136464.1, from coordinate 10,736,450 downwards.
AGCCTGTGTCGGATGAACACAGGCTCCGGGAGGTGGCTGGTCGTGCTTTTGACTGCATTCATCTGCAGAGACCCCTGGCCTGTCTTCTCAGGATAGTAAGTACCAGAGAAAATGCAAATACATGTTGGGCTATTTTTCAAATTATGGCAATCTAGTAGGGGCCTCTCTGCCCTGATAATGTAATATATGGAGATGATGATTATTGCTTAGAACAGGCATATTTTCAACTCTAAGCTGGTTCCATTACTGAACCTTAATGAATCTTAATGGCCACATCGTTGAAATCTATATGTAAATTTAATATGCAGAAATCTTCCATTCTGAACAACTTAACAATAATAGCAACAAGAAAAAACATGAATCTGTGCTCATTTGAGTTCTGAGAGCAAAGCCATGTCTGAGCCCGTCTGGAAGGAATCGCAGTGGAAGCGCATCCCACCCCAGCTTAGGGTCTCAGCCAGGAAAGCCATTGCTTTATTTGTAAATGCTGGGCAGGTTTTCTGCAACCTTCATCTAGACGGTGTGTTAGTGGAAAAGTCTGAAAATTGCTGTTTCTCTCTGAAAGTGCCTTCTGGAAGATAGGGCTGTAAAACTGGGAAGCGTCAATCCATTTGATTATTTGCAAAGGGAGATATTTTAAAAGTGATGTCAGGGAGAGAACATAATTAATTGCTCCCTCTGGGTCGCCTTGGCTCTCTGTAGTGACTCACTTCCAAGGGTTGGCTTTGCTCTGTTGACAGTGCACCAGAAAGGCACAGGCTCTGTGCTGCTTCTCCAGGTCAAAGGGATTTGCATTCATCCATCAGACGCAGGAACTCTTCTGGGTCACAGCTCTCCTGCTCCAGCTGTGGCCCCAGTCAGAACACCACTGTGCAGCAGGCTCCTAGGCTCTGTTGGTTCCAGTGATGGTTGGATAGCATCTGGTGGTCTTGGGATGTTTGTTCTAGAACGAATCATAAATCTAGGGAAGGGGATGTTTTCTCTAGAACCATTCATACCTTTGTTTTCTGATCCCTGACACAGGGGCACAAGTGTGCAAAAGGCTGTCTGAGAACAAAGACTGAACAAGGACAATGCAGGATGATTATTCTGCAGAAAGTTAGTAGGAAGGCAGACGGGTGGTGGGCGGGTGTCTGGCTGGAGAATCAGCTGTGGCAAAGGTTGGGCAGTGTAGACAGCATCCAGCTCTCTGGTTCTGCATGTAAACACAAGGTGGGAGCGATGCAGACCAGGGTGAGCAGACCCTGTGTCCTGTGAGTTTCCATCCAGAGTGCAAGGAGGAGACTGGAGAGCTTGAAGCAGTAATCCTAAGACTTATTCTCAGCCTTCGTTGGGTCTACAGCAATCATATGCTAAGCACTGCACAAAGCAATTCAGATGAATCTTATAGTAACTCTATGAAATAAATATTTATCTCCTCTTCTACATATGAGGAAAATAATTTCAGAAAAAATAAGCAGCTGACTTAAGAGGACACAGTTAAGAAGCAGCCAGGTTCTGACCGAAACCAGGTTGTTCTGACTCCAGTCTGTGCTCACAAATGCTTTGGCATTGTGGGATGTAGTGTATCCTAATTTGTCACTAACCTGTGCTCACAAATGCTTTGGCATTGTGGGATGTAGTGTATCCTAATTTGTCACTAACCTGTGCTCACAAATGCTTTGGCATTGTGGGATGTAGATGGTGGGGAGTGGGCAGGACCAGATTGCTGGGCCAACTGTCCCACAGATGTAGCTGTTTTCAATAATGAGCATGCCTCATTAAACTATGGGGAAAGTACCCCTGAAGCACGTGTTCATTCCTCACCCATTCAATCTGCTATATACCAAGCACCGTGGCAGGTGCTGGAGACTCAGCGTGAACAAGACAGACATGGCTTCCCTCTTTCCTCCCAGAGGCTTACATGTGAGTGGGGGAGGCCATCATTGATCAAGTAATTACACAGACAATTTTGTGTTAATAGCCAAGACCTGTGCTCTGGGGTCAGGCTTTTCTGAGTTTTAGGAACAGGTAAGGGGAGAGTTTGGGTGGAGATTGAGTCTAGGGGAAGAGACCCCAATACAGTAAGAGCAGAGGCAGGGCAGTGGCTGAGAGGTGGCCTGGCTAGGTGATGTTCCCCACAGGTAGAACCACACGTCCTGGTAAGGTGTGATGACAGGTGAGACAGTAACTGAGAGACGGAAAGCAAGCTAGCGTGGAGGGACAGGAGAGGAGGTTGGGGAGGAGCTGGTGTGCAGGTGGAGGCTGCCCCGTGGGGTCTCACAGCCGTGACAGGATCGGGGTCTTGGGGTAAAGCATCAGTCTTGAGCTAGGTGCACGTGGGTGTCACCTGGCGAGCTGTAAACATACCGGGTGTTGGGCCTTGCCCCAGTCACCTGATTTCCATTGGTCTGCACTCTGCCTGGGTGTCAGGATATGAAAAGGTGTTCTGGAGGGTCTCATGTGAAGAAGCCTGAGAGGGGCTGAGGTACCGTGGTACACATGCATCATTTGATTTCCATTTTGTAAGACCTGGCCATCATGTGGAGGACCGAGGGGCCAGGCCGGCAGGCGGGGAGGAGACCCCGCGAGCAGACTAGGGGGGCATCCTTGGCTCTGACTGACCAGGTCCTGCAGGAACATTTCATTCTCTGTCCTGGCAGCCAGCGATGTGTCTGTTACAGATAGAAACTTGAGAAGGGTAGTTGCGCTTCTGTTTTTCTTCTTTTTCTCCTTTTATTTTTAAAATATTCAGCTCAATTTGCTTTCTTAAAATTTAAAGACATTGGTCTAATTTTTCCTTGGGACAAGGCAGAAGGGGCTTTCTCCCTCATCCACATGACAAGTTTTCAATAATGGAAGATTATCTTACCCTGGGGCCTCCTTTCGGTTTTGAATTTGTAAACAATCTCTCATGGCATGGGTTCTAGATCCATCTGCTGAGTGTATCCTAATTTGTCACTAACCTGTGCTCTTAAAATCTACTACTTACTTTCCCTCAATGGTTTCTCTTTAAATTTTACTTTAATAAGCCATTTCAGTTACAAAGGAAAAGAGAGAAAAATACTGTGCCAAGAGCACAGCTTTGATTTTTAAAAAATCACCCAATTGTTTTCTATAACAAATGATATTTAAATTTTATATATATATATATATATATATATATAGGCACTTAGAGTTTTACTCTTGGCCACGGAAAGAGTTGAAGTCAGCGTTTGAAAGTCTCACTTTGCTATTCGTTCTGAATGACTAATTAATATGACTTCTTTTTTAGCAGTGAAGTGTAAGCCTCAGGGGACTTTCCCCTCTTTTTTTCCTCACAAATTTTAAATTCTTCCACTGGGGAACTCGGCCCAAAGGCGATTTTTCTCTAAGTGTGGAAGAGCACTGTCAATCAGCATTGCTACCATTTGTTGAGTGGCTATTGCGTCTGGCACAGAGCTCTGCAATCTGCCTGTCGGTCACCTTTCTCAGTTCCCATCACAGACCAAGAGGGACGCATGGTGGCTGCCTGTAGATGAAGAAGGGGGAAGTTGGGCAGCCTGCAGAAGGCCACAGCTCAGCAACCACCACATCTGTTTCTCCAGCACAACGTGGAACCCTCTGACTCCTGTCTTCAAGAGCAAGTTTCCGCCTTGGTTCAGGGGCCAGGGCCAGCTTGTGTCCACGTTCCTTCCTGAACTTTCCCAGATGACCTAGCCTATATGTGCACACCCTTCTCTGGGTGCCACGGCAGCTGCCTGTTCCCCAGGAGGCAGTTAGGATGGGGCCTTTGGTCCTCACCTTCACACACTGGTGTTGACCGTTGAACGACTCAACTCCTTGTCCCTGCGTGGCTTTGTCTCCACCTAGACTGGGCATTTCTTGGTGAATAACTGTTTTTTAATCTTCTTTCTCAGGTGCTCTCTCTATATGTAAGGCGATCAATTGACTTGAATTAAGGAATAAATGAATGAATGAAGAATAGCCAGTTTTTCATACAAACCTTGGGAAATCTAAAAAGCTAAGCAGGGAGGAGGAGGGGCCTAGGGCACAGGCAGAGGGACTGCACACTTGTGGCCTCAAGTGTCAGCTCTGCACTCGCCAGCTCTGTGACCTTGGGCTACAATGGTCCCTCATCTGTGAAATATGGGTAAAAACACAGAACCTGGCCCTGAGACTACTGTGAGTGTCAAACGAGATCATGTGTATAAATCCTTCGGCCTCATTCCTAGCCTGTGGTCACAGTCACGTGAATACTGGCGGTCATCATCGGACCAAACCTCTGAATCATGCTTTATCATTTAGTAAGAGCTTCATGAACGTTAGCCCGTGCGATTATTGACAGATGCTTACAGCACACTACTATGTGCCAGGCACAGGGTGGTGACGCAGAGGGGGCCCCCGGACACCGCCAAACCTTCCCCAGGCCAACGCAGGTCTGCAGGAAGGCTTAGTCTCCCCATTCCACTGACAAGGCCGGAGCGTCGAGGGGCCCACCCGAGGCTGGCCACTGGTGGCTGGACACTCCAGCAGTGCTGGCCCTGCCTCACAGATGCTCTCCTTGGGCTCTGAAGTGTGTTCTTTTGAGAGCAGTGCTGTTCATTTCAAGTCTGTTCGTGCGCTCGGATGTTAACTTAGCTCCGGCCATTAGCTCTGATTTGTTTGATGTTAAATAAACCTGAACAAACATACACAGTAGGAAATGAAGTCTGCTTGGTTCCTCCATGTATCTGCCGTTAGCGCCAGTCATAAGGACTGCAAAGGTGTTATTTGCATTTCCATTTATGTGTCCAGACCGCTAGAAATGTGCAAAACCGTTACACTGTTTAGCATGTTCTATTATGAGAAATTTATTTTAAAACTATTTCTAAGATGAATTCCACCAATAATATCTTTCCCCCATTATATACTAGGCATCTAGCTTATTCTCCTTTTAAATTCTCATTTTAGCAATAAATCGTATGTGTGTTGCGTTATTCTCAGCGTCGTCTGTTTTTATGACTTACACAGTTTTGTAGAGGAACTCTACCCATAATTATGCCTGCTAGCAAATGGTCCCCAGAAGGAACTCCAAATGTAGATTCAGATTTTTCCAAATTCTGCCAGTTTAGAATTTCCTTTCTTTCTTCCAGGGTTCCGATGAGCAAGGTTTATAACGTCTCCATAGCCAACTCAGATGCCAGGTTGGTCTCTTTGAGAGAATGAATGCTCACTCTATGCTCTTTATGGCCCCTTTTAAGTAGATTTAACCCACAGATAGCCGCAAACTGCCAAAATTATGCTGTAATAGTGAAAAGGGGTTCAGAAACTTGGGGCCCTGACTCTTTGACTCTTGGTTTCCTTGTCTGTAAAATACAGATAATGATGCCTCGGGGCCCTTGTGATAGTCGCTGGAATCCTGCTGTGCACTCCCCGGGGCTCTCCTGAAGCTGCGAGGGGTTGGCCAGTTGTTGCGCATTATCGGTCCCTGACTCAGAGGCAGGGAGGTTCCCAGGAGGCTGGCCCACCGCATGTTCCCCTGAGCAAGCAGCACCCAGCCTCCATCACAGCCTCAGGACAGCCTCTGTGGGTGAGGGGGACTGTCAATGCAGTGCCCACTAACAAGCAAAGCAAAAGAAAAGCTCAGCACCACCCCAGGCAGGGAAGCGAGTGCAAGGGTAGCAGGAAGGAGGAGGGCAGGAGCGGAGGTTTTCACCTGGCTGTTTTCTCAGATTGCAGCAAACATCTGGAAAAGACCCAAGACCTAAAACATCCTCCTCCTTTCCATCTCACTTGCAAATATGACGGGATTTACGGATTTAGAAGGCTGTGTAATAGAGTGCTCATGGTCGGGTCTGCATGGACAGCAGGGCCTTAATGTGATGACGGCAGTAGGGACCGTGGCAGCTTCCCCTCCAAGCCTGGAGACGGTACTTACAGGGATGCCTCACACAGCCTGGCCTCTCTACTGTGTTGGCCACCACAGCAGATTTTGAGGCTGGGAGTGGAGTGTGGCCAAGCCTGGCAAGTAGGGGTACGGGCAGGTTCATCCACCCAGGCATCGTGAGACAGGTGACCTCTCTGGGGATAACCCAAGTGTGGCCAATGCATGTGATGCCGAGCGTCTCTGAGCACCACTGAGCTCTGCTCCTGGCTCTCAGGTGACGGCCTCACTTGTTATACATCTGAAAATAAGTACTTCGGCCTCTTCTACGTGTGATTTTTAAATTTTATTTATTTGTTCTAATGACAGTAGAATGCATTTATACATTTTGATAGATTACACATAAGTGGAGTATAATTTTCTCATTTTTCTGACTGCACATATTGTATTATCACATGGGTCATGCAATCATAGATATCATGAGGTAATGCTGTCTGATCACTCTACTGTCATTCCTACCCCTACCCCTTCTCTTCCCTTCACTCCTCTCTACCTAATCTAGAGGAACTCTGTTCTTCCCTAGCCAACACCCCGTTACTGTGAGTTAGCATCCGCATATCAGAAAAAACCTTTGGTTTTGGTTTTTTAGGTTCGGCTTAATTTGCTTAGCATGACATTCTCCAACTTCATCCATTTACCAGCAAATGCCATAATTTCATTCTTCATTAAAGTTCAGTAATTGTCCATCATATATATATATATATATATATATATATATATATATATATATATATAAAACATCTTCTTTGGAGGTTAAAAGTTGTTAACATGAAAGTCTAAATTCTGGAAGAAAATTTGGAAACTATAGAAAACGAGAAAAATTATTTGTATTATGTTGCAAACCTTTAGTTCTATTTTCTATTTAGCCTTTAAAATATGCAGACAGATTTTAAAGCAAAACTGAACTTGGGCTGTATTTTTACTTTTCTATCTTGATTTCTCATTGGTAGGTTGCAAACATTCTTCAGGAATGAGATCTTTCCTGTATGCCAGGGTGCTCTTATGGCAGCCGCTAGCATGGAGTGTGGAGTCTGAGGACGTTGCTGGGCTGCGCTATTTGCACGCCAGGGAAGCAGTGCTTATTTTCAGTACTATGGTGCACAGATGCTAATTCAGCTCAGGCCATTAGCTCTGATTTATTTGATGCACAGGAGTCCCTGGTATGAATGTATCTTTGTAAACCATTCCTCTATGGTTGGTCATTTAAATTCCTTCATGTTTTTCACCCCAAATAAACACTGCACTGCTTTATTTAATGTTATGAATAATAACAATGAAACAGATTAGGTCTTGTCTCATAAAAACAGTGTGACTATGATGTAAAAATCAACCCACAGAGCAATGGACTAGGAAAGATAGTTAAGGCAAAGATCCTAATGTATATAATATGTAGGATATTAAAAAAATCTATCCTAAGCCAGCAAGGGAGGAATATTATTTAATAAGTAGTGCTGGAAAGTCCTAACCTCATACTGTATCAGCAGGATAACTTCTACATAGCATAATGAAGTAGATCTTTACAAACTGAAATCATAAACATATTGGAATAAAATCTTCATGACTAATTGTTCCCAGCATTTAAAGAAACTAAGCATTAAAGCAATAGAAGAAGTCAAGGGAAAATGATACATTTGTCTACATAAAAATAAATAAAACAAATACAGATAGAGTGAAAACAGACATTACCTTATGTATATGTATGACTGCATGACCAATGTGATACTATAATATATAAAATGAGAAAAATGAGAAATTATACTCCATTTATACATGATCTATAGAAATGTATAAATGCATTCTACTGTCATGTACAACTAATTAGAACAAATTTTAAAAATTAAACAAGTACACATGTATTTTTTGCTCTGTAGGAATCGTGGGATGAACAGTGAGTAAAACAAACCTATTCTTCTCAAGGTGGTCACATTCTACTGGAGGAAGGTAGGCAATATTACCCTATGTGCATATATGATTACACAAATGGTACGAATCTACATTGTGTACAACCACAGAAATGAAATGATGTACCCCATTTGCATAAAATGAATCAAAATGTAGTCCGTGCAAATAAAAAATAAATAACTATATTTAGAAGAATAAAGTCAGAGGTAAGGGAGAGAGAATGGGCCTGCCTTTCCTCTATCAGCTGTAGATACCCAGCAGGTGTTCTTCCTGATTTTCAATCTTTTGGTAACTGTCCTCACTGTTTTTTCAGACACTAAGTTATGGTCCTTTCATGGTCAAAGACCATCCCTGAGGGTGTCTTTTGCTTCCCTGCTGTGAAAGATGGAAAATCTCCTACCTTTCCCTGTACCCTTTCACCTCTGACTTTCTGCTCTCTGATAATCAGGCTGTGATTATGTGCCTGGATGACATTATAAAATTACTGTTTCATTTTCTTTTCATAAACATATTTGAAATTTTTATTTTTGAAACCAGGTTTTCTTTTGAATCTAACTTTTAATTTTAGGACTCACTACAGACACTGGTACCAAGATGTTCCCATAGCAAGTACAGATGTTCTCTGACTTACAATTTATTTGACCTTGTGATGATGTGAAAGAGACAGTTGTTCAATAGGAACTATTCTTGGAACTTTGGATATTTTCCTAGGCTAGTGATATGTGATACAGTCCTCTCTAGTGACGCTGGGTAATGGCAGTGACCATATGGTCACCAGGGTGAAAAACCAGTACTCAACAGCATGCTGTACTGCTGAGCTAGGATGTTGGGGAGATTACTTAATTAAATGTCTTTTCCATCTGATTTTATTTTCAACTTTATTGGGATGTTAGTTCATTATAGGTTGAGGAGCATCTGTGCTTAATTTTTGTTCTTACCTTAATATTGATAAAACTGATGAACATCCTCAAGTGTTTTTATTTTTTCAAAAAAGTAGTTTCCCCCCTCTGAGTTCTTGCCTTTGTGATAATGCATTTCTCTTAGTTTTGCACATGAACAACACTAGCAACCTGGCCATGGAAAGTGCTTGGGAACAAATCTTTGTTCTCCTATCTCTTTAGTTGCTACCTCATTCTCTTTTGGCCTTTAGGATTATAGAAGAAAAAGTTCATATCAGCACAGTTTAAAATCTTTTATAAATAAAGGCTTTTTTTTTTTTTTAAGTTTTGTTTGTTTGCTTGCTTGCTTGTTTAAGTGCCTGTGGAATTTTGAATTAATTCCTGCAACTCAAAAAAATCACCACGATATTTTCAGATGTATGTCTCTTTTCATTAATTTTAATACTGCAGCCTGGTAAATCTCCTGTATGTAAGGATGTGTAGTCTTGCACCTCAGGAAAGTTCATTTCTTTATATATTTTTATTATTTTTGTTTTGGTTTTTTCTTCCATAGGAAAACTTTCAGCTTGTTGGCTCACTCTTTATCTTCTATCCCTCGTGTCTTTTCTTTCATTAATTTGGTCTCTGTCTTTTTCTAAGGTTTCTAGAAAAATAACCCATTTTTCCTAAATAGCCCTAGTTTAGTCTCTGTGTAAGTTTTGCTCTTCTTGTCTCCAGCGCAGGTTTTAATTGGACCTGCATTTCTTTCTTAGCTCATCTGATTCCCTTCCTACCTCTGCTCATCCTCTCCTGTGGCCTTCTATTTCTGTTTCAAAAGGACAAGTCTTTTTGTGAATTTTTGAATACGCCTAATCTCTATAAATGTATTTTGACATGTGGTGTGATTCTAAGTGACATTCTCTTCGTCTTTCAGAACAATTTTCCTTCTTACTCATTTTACGGTTTAAAAACATCTTTATGTTTGATTGTGCCTCTATTTGTCTCAAAGCAAGGGCAGAGCTCTGCAGAGCTGGTGTTCCTGTAGACAGGCCTGCTGTCCCTGCCAGCCCTCTCCCTTCACTGTCCACTGGGGCTTAGCAGATCTGTCTCAAGACTTCAGACAAAGGTCAGGCTGCACAGACTCCCGGCTCGGTCCAGGGCTTTCATCTGCAACAGTCCTGCCAAGGTGAATGGAACCAGCTACTTCCCCTACTTACGTTCCACCCTTCAAACAGACGCTGTAAAAATACTGTCATACTATATATATCCTGCTGCCAGGCTTCTGTCTAAGCCCTGACTAGCGCTTTATTCAGGAGTGACAACAGGTACAGGACAATTCCCACTTCCTATTTTTCCTGTCTCCACAGTAATATTTGTACCCTGTTATTTTCTAGAAGTTTCATGGAATTCTTTGGTTCATTTAAAAGGAATCTTGATGGTGAGGGCAAGGAAGGGGCCACCCTTGACCACATAAAAGGCAATGCCTCAACAGCAGAAGGAAGGCCGCCCATCTGATTGGTGTCAATCTTCCCTGCCAATTAACAGACACAGGTGATGCAAATTAAATGCACGTGGATCACATTTAACTCAGAGGCAGTGTGCAGAGAGCTCTTGAAAACAAGAATCGGAACCTGATTCTTCAGATGGATTCTCCACCCCGTGCAGCTGAACATCAGCTTAGCTCGTTCTCTGAAGTGTTTTTCAAAGGTTTCTTAAGGCACATTCTGGTCCTTTAGAAGCACTCACTGCCCTTGGAGGCCTGGAAATCGTGAATCAGAATATGATTCTTAAAATGTGAGTTCTCTACAATGTTCTTCTAGTGAGTTCAACGTTCGCTGTACTATAGTGGGAACCTTTGGATCAATCCATTTCTTGAAGTGGTTTGCATAAAGTTCTTAACCAGGCACATATGGGCCCTTTGGATGCACTACACTTACAGGCTTGAAAATATGAATCAGAAAATGGTTCTTAACATGTGTTCCAAATTCTTGAAACCTCGGTCTCTTGGGTTTGCTGAACATATTTCCTGTGCTCAGTAGCCACACATGGCTGGTGGCTGCTGTGCTGGTCAGCACACTGAGAAGTAGCCTCACCCCACCAAGTTCCCTTGGATGCACAGACACAGGGCTTGGTTCTGGTGGGGAGAGAGCTACACAGGCGGTAAAAAAGAAAGCATTTGTTTCTTAAGGTTGATGTTTTTCTCCATTTAATGCAACAAAGCACGCGTCCTCTGGGTGCTAGGCAGCCATTCACCATGTAGATCTCCTGGATGGCAGGAATTCCCCCGGATCCTAACAGTGAATTGATTGCCAGTTTGTTTGTTTGCTTGCTTTTTCAATGTGCTATGAGCTTTAATTTGTCAGCTGTGTTTCTGATAATCTTTCAGTGAGGAGTAGAGAGAGGCTACATCAGGAATTGCTGACTAGACAAGGTACTTAGAGAACCTCCAGACATGCAGTACTTTTCTTGAAATTGAATGCTGGTAGTGGAAATTTTGAAAACTAAAGTAATGTGAACGACCAAATGCTAGCCATTTCTCCACCTTGTTGATCAATTTCCTATGATTTCTGGCCATTCCATCTCACTAGGGACAAGGTCTTTGCTTCATGGACCCATGTCTCCCCAACAGCTGTAAATTGTTGGGTGGACCACATGACATGTTTCAGCAGGGCAGTTGCTCATACTTTTCAATAGCTTGTCACTTAATCCCTTCTACTTTTCTCCCTGTCTGCTCCCCGGCCTTGCCTTTCTGGATTCTGATGCCCTAGATCCTCCTCTCTACCTCCCCTAGCCTCAGTCTTGCCAATCTCTGAGGTCAGAGAAATGGGCTCTGCAAGTTGGTCCTGCTCTTATTTTTCTCTTGTATTATTAAAACACTTCTTGAGGCTTTGCCCTCTTCAGCATGGGTTGAGAGGAAGAAAATTGGCCCTGTCGGACTAGTAAGATACGAAAGAAGGGGAAAGTGCATAGAACTGGCACAACCATACTCTGAGCTCTAACCCTGCCTCACCAGCCAGCATCTCTGGTCCTGTTGCCTAAAGAGTATTATTGTGTCAACATATTTTTTTGTAGTTGTAGATGGACAGCATGCCTTTATTTTATTTGTTTCATTTTTGTGTGTGGCTAAGGATTGAATCCAGTGTCCACAAATGCTAGGCAAATGCTCTGCCACTGAGCTGTAGCCCAGTCTCTGTGTCAACATTTTGATCCATTTCTTCTATTTTTATGTAATATGCATTTGTATGCTAGAGAATAATTTTTTCTGCATAAAAATTATTACTATTATTGGTGAAAATGAGAAAGACTGACAATAGCAAGGATTGGTAAAGACTTAGGAACTCAGCAACACAGTTGATAGAGTGAAAATCAATACAACCACTTTGGAAAACAGTTCACAAAAGAACTAAAGTTGAATCTGTACAAAGTTTTTGCCTTAGCAACTTGCTTGTGAGTTTATACCCAGAAAAACGCTGACATACAGATGTGGGAGCTACACATAAGGCTGTGTCATGGAGCATTACTCAACAAATTCAGTGGGCACCCAATATGTTCCAGGCACCAGGAACATGCAATCTGTAAAACAGGCAAAGTCCTTGTCCTTATAATGTCAAAAAGTAGGGAAAAGACAAGAAAACAAATAAATATACCTGACGGGAGGTGGTAATAAGTGACCTGCATAAGGCCATAAAAGAGAAAGGGGGAAGGTGGATGTTTTATATAGGGCAGTCAGGACAGGCCACCAGGGCAAGGTGACAGGTGGACACTTGGTACCTGTGGGGCTGGGGAGACTTTCCTGGAAGACAGACCAGCCTGTGCAAAGGCCCTGAGGTGAGAATGCACCAGGTATGTTTAAGGAACAAGGAGGAGATGACTGTGTCTGGGTAACAATGAGAAGGGGAGAGGACAAGATCAGAAAGGTGATGAGGGTCTAATCGCATAGTCTTGTGGGCAACATAAAGACTTTGAATAAGATGAACAGCCATCAAGCTTTATTATAACCTCACATAAAATTATATTGGCTGACATAAAAATTATACTACTTATAGCAACAGTCTCCCCATCTTCTGGCCTTACTTGCTGCCTATCCCTTAGCTGCTTCCCCCTCAGATGTGTTCCTTTGTCTCTTTTCTTCTTGCCTGCATGATCTTGCAAGGGCAAAGGCTTTTGCCCACGTGGTACATTGTCATAATCCCAACACCTCAGCTTATTCCTGATGCCTTTTCTTAGGATTGCTCTGGCTGCATGCTAAGAATACAGCCTGTGAGAGTCCACGGGCAGGAAGGCCATGTCAGAGACTAAAACAATAAGCCAGGTATGTGAGCACCTTTGTCACCATGACATACACCTGAGATAAATCCACTGATAAAGGGAAGAAGGTTATTTTTGGCTCAGTTCTAGAGGTTTCAGTCCACGATCAGTGACCCCTTTACTCTTGGATCTACAGTGGGAGAGCACATCATGGTGGAGGGCTCACAGCAGAGGTCACCTCATGGCCAGAAGGCACGAATGAGAAGAAGGGACCAGGACTCCACCGTCTTCATTGTGGGTGTGTCCCAGTAACCTGAAAACCTCCCATCAGGCCCTACCTTGCCAGGTCTGACCACCTCCCTAAACCATCTTGGGCTGGGGACCCACCTTTACACGTGGACCTTTGGAGGACTTTGCAGACCCCAACCACAGCACACGGCTAGTGTGGTGGCTCAGACCTGGCTGCCAGTGGTGGAGATATGGGAAAAGCTACAGTTTAATCTTAACTTTGGATATGATTCCAGGTCAGTGGAGAAGGGGTTATAAGTCCATAATCATATCAAGTAAATGCCTGGGCTTGGTGACAGCTGTGCTTCTCACATTCTAAATATCCTCTTCCTTTTCTAATCAGTTGAGGCTTTGCTGTATCTTAGATGACCCATCAGCCAGAAACAACCTCTGCCACTCAAATATTGGAGTGTACCCTCCTGTGTGGCTAGATTTTGAGTTCTGGCTCATACTCACTTCTTTTGTTTAGTAAAGCTAAGCCTTCATTTTAAATCTCAGCCTTGTCTCCTCACCTGATATCCCCAACACATAGGGCACTGCCTGGCACATAGTAGGTACACAATAATTATCTATGGAATGAATGATTGGGTAGGAAAAGCAATTCAACCAGTCTGCATTTTGGATTTATGCTCTAAAAACCTTGCGCTACTGAAAATAAAGAAGGAAGAGAGTTTCATTGCTTCAGAGAGCACAGATCAGGTAGTGGGTTTTCCCCCTGATGTATTTTCTGACAATTTCCACTGTCAACTTCTAGGAGACATTAATTAATCTCACAAAAGTCTGGGTCACCTGTTTCCATGAGAATCTGCCTTGCTCAGTGCCCTTGGACCTTTGTCTGGCTTGAGAGATGGCCTTAGGGAGGCTGCCTCCCTCTGGCCCATGGCTATGGTTTGACCTGGTACAACCAGTGTGAGCAGCTGCTTGATTCAGTCAGGAGCAGGCTGCAAACCAAACATCACCAGGAGACTCCGGGAGGCAATTTTTTGTTGAGGAGGATGAAGCCACCAGAACCCACCCAGCAGGACCAGAAGGAGAAACAGAAGCCGTGTGTACCTGGAGGGGCTTGTGTGCTTTGTGTTGTCACAAGGAACAGTTTCAAAGGCTTGTTTAGGAAGGTAAAGATCTGGCAGAATCCCGTCTGCAGCGAGGCCTGCTCTATGCTGCCGCCTGTTCCCACACATCTCCAGGTATCTTTGAGAAGGTTCCCAGCCTCCCTGAGGAAAGCATATCCAGTCGGTGGAAGGGCTCTGGTCTCCAGGAGGAGCTTTGATCAGCAGAAGCAGCCTGCATCTGGGCTTCACAGAATGCCCAGCTTCCCCTGCCCCAGACTCCGGAGCTACCTTGGTATGTGGCCTGATGAATAACAGAGTTCTCCAAAATAGCTTTGCCCTGAGGGCAGTTTCCTCAGGTATCAAAACAGGAAACCAAGAATAGCTCCCCTGCACCAAAAATAAGACACCTCAGGATTCGAAAGGCCCCATGATCCATGAGCTCCAAAGAAAGACTGGTTGGTGCCGCTGGGGGAAAGAGCTTATTTTATAATCAGCCTCTCCCATTTTTAACTTCAGGTGTTCTGGCTTTCGTTTTGATGAGGGATTTGGTCTTCAGACACTCAGCCTGGCCCATTAGATTTCCCAACAAATGGCACACCAGGAGTGGGCGTCTCCCGGCAAGCTCTGTAATAATACTTCCTTTGGGTTTTGATTCTGCCTGAGATGTGTGAAGCTCAGCCGTGGATCCCAGCTCTGCTCAGAGACTGATCTCTGAGATCAGGAACTGCGTTCAAGTCTGGGCAGGAGTGAAAAGCTCTGGGTGCCAGTCCTGCCTCTGGGTCCTTCCTAGCGTGGCTCCACACTGCACGGCCTTAGCTCCCCACCGCAGGCCCCCTTATGCCAATAGCCGTTTGTATTTTCCTTCCTCTTCCATCTTAAACCCCGGCAAAACTGGGCAGCTGGGCACCACCTCCCTTTTCAGCTGGCGTTTGAGTGGGGTCAAGAGAGGCCCTCTGCTTGTTTCCTTGGCCTGGGGTAGCCTCTGCCCCTCCCCCATTCAGCTGTCAAAATATTTCCAACCACTGTACACATGTTAGAATGACCAAGATCCAGAATACCAGCAGCACCAAGTGCTGGCACAGATGTGGAACTGGGAATTCTCATTCTAAATTCAAAATGGCACAGCCAGCTTTGGATGGCAGCTTGGTATATTTTCTTACAAAACTTGACACACTTACCATACAATACAGCCATCCTCCTGCTTGGTACTCACCCCAAGGAGTTGAAAACGTATGTCTACGGAAAGGGCCCTCGTGCGGATGCTTAGAGCAGCTTTATTCAAAATTGCCAAAGCTCAGAAGCAATCAAGATGTCCTCAATAGGTGAGTGGCTAACCTGTGGTATATCCGGACACTGGAAGGTTATTCAGCATGAAAAAGAAATGAGCTATCGAATCACGAAAAGACATCCTTAAATGCATAGTGCTAAGTGAAAGAAGATTCTCTGTGAAGGCTACAGACCGGGTGATCCCGATGATACATGCTGGAAAAGGATAGGCCCTGGAACCAGTAAAACAACCAGGGGGTACCAGGAGTTAGAGGGAGGGAAGGATGAACAAGCAGAGCTCAGTGGATTTTAGGGCATTGAAACTGCTCTGTGTGACAGTATAGTGAGAGATGTCATTATACGTTTGTCCAAAGCCATAGAAGGCACAATACCAAGAGTGAGCTCCAAAGTACACTGTGGACCCTGGGGAGGCCCCACTCTTGCCCAGGAGGTGATGGACATCTGTCCGCTGCTGGGCAGCCTGGCCCACGCCCTCATGCCCCACCCTGGAGCCCCTTCCTGCCTTTGTGCAGCTCACTTTGACTTTCTTCCTTCCTCCTCTTCAGCCACAGAACCTCTGGTTAGGGAGGTGGCTTGAACTGCTGGCCCTGTCTCGATCACATAGCCACTACCACCTCGGCCACACTGAGGATGGACTTCCCTCTGCTCACATCTGGGTTTCCCCAGGACAGTGTCCCCTCACAAACAGACCCAGGCGGATTTTCTCCTCTTGGGCTTCGGGGCAGAGCGTGGAATTTTAAATTCTGTTCCTCTCGTACTTCCGTGCAGCAGCACTCTCCTCTCTTGAGGTCATTTTCCATCCCCCAACACACCCCTTACGTATTGAGACTTCCTGGCAAGCTGCACCAAGAAACAGAGTAGAGCTAAAGATCATTATACGATTTTAGGAAAGTAAAGGCCCTTTTATTGGCATTTTGCTGATTTTTTTTTTTCTTCCGAGCGCCTATTATTTGAGTTATTTTTCTAGGCGGGGTTGGGAGCATGCTGGTTTCCGTCCCAGCAAGAGTAGAGAGCATGCACGCTTGGACCCTCTTCACGGTGAGAGGACCGCAAGGCTGCCCACTGCTTCCGCTCCCACGCTCGGGCCCTGCTCATGCTCTGAGCTGCTGCTGTGGCACATCTGCTGCTACCCACTTCCCAGACCTCTGTCTCCACCCCACAACTCTTTCAGCTGCTTGCCCAGGCCGAGCCGTGTCCCTCCAGATGGTCCTGCAGGTTCGGGCTTGCCTTCTTACCCCCGTCCATTTTCTCCTTGTAGCCAGAGCGATCTTCCACACACAGACCTCCTCGTGTTCTGGGTGGGCCCTGGGGCAATCTATTCAGGTTCAGGGCCACCCACTGCCGTGAGGGATACTGGAGACACTGGGACAGCTTGACTGTTAAATACTGGGCGGTCCAGGAGTAGAGACAAATTAATTCCTTGACCAGAGCGCTATAACAGGAAAAAAAAAAAAAAAATTACCACTTATTAAATACTGCGTATGTGCCTGGACCTGGGCAAAGTATTTTGAGGTATAATTTTATTTAGTATTCAATAATCACAGGAGGCAGATAGCAGTCTTGGTCAGTTTTACAAATGGGGAAGCTGGGTTTAAAGGTTGAAGATCTTGTTACTGATTTAGAGAACTTGTTTTCAGTTTTTATCTGCTCAGTATTCACCTTGGCTTGGGTTTGTCATATATAGCCTTCATAATGTTGAGGTAGCTCCTTCTCTCCCTAGTTCCTCTAGCATTTTTAAACATAAATGGTGCTGGATTTATCAAAGGCCTTTTCTTCATCTATTGAGATCAGCATGTGATTCTTGTTCTCAATTCTATTTAAGTGGTGAATTACAGTTATTGATTTGTGTGTTTTGAACCAGGGAATAACACCTACTTGATCATGGTGTATTATCTTCTTGATGAGAATTTTTTTTTT
Source organism: Sciurus vulgaris (assembly GCF_902686455.1). Lineage (NCBI taxonomy): Eukaryota > Metazoa > Chordata > Mammalia > Rodentia > Sciuridae > Sciurus > Sciurus vulgaris. The sequence continues at coordinate 10,718,994 of NC_136464.1, read as the reverse complement.
TTTTTTTTTTTTTTGGCAGGGGTACCAGGGATTGGACCCAGGGGTGCTAGCCACTGAGCCACATCCCCAGCCCTTCTTATTTTTTATTTCTATTTTAGTCTCACCAAGTTGATTAGAACCTCACTAAGTTGCTGAGACTGGCTTTGAACTTGCAGTCTTCCTGCCTCAGCCTCCCAAGCCACAGGGATTACAGACATGCACCACCATGCCTAGATGAGTTTTTGAATGTCATTTAATAATATTTTCTTAAGGATTTTTGCATTTATGTTCATCAGTGTTGTTGGTCTATAGTTTTCTTTCCTTCATGTGTCTCTGTCTGATTTTAGTATCAGGATTTTACTGGTTTCATAGAATGTATTTGAGAGTATTCCTTCCCTTTCAATTTCATGGACTAATTTGAAAAAGACTGTTATTAATTCTTCTTTAAAGGTCTGGTGGAACTCAGCTGAGAATTTATCTGGTGCTGGGCTTTTTTTTTTTTTTTTTCCATTGGAAGACTATTTTAATTGATATTTCAATTAAAATTGTATGGTCTGTTTAGATTTTCTGTTATCTTCCTGGGCAGGTCAGATATATCTAGAAATTTGTCTGTGTTTTCTAGATTTTCTAGCTTGTTGGAATATAATTTTCAAAAATAGTTTCTAATAATCCTCTGGATTTCAGAAGTCCTGTAGTGGTATCTCCTTTTCATTTCTAATTTTGTCCATTTGGGTCTTTCTCTTTATTTGGTTGCTTTTGCTAAGGGTTTATCAATCTTGTTTATTTTTTCAAAGAACCAACTCTTTTTTGTATTGATCCTTTGTAATTATTTTTTTGTTGTTCTCAATTTCATTAATTTGACTCTGACCTTAATTATTTCCTGCCTTTTACTGATATTGGCATTGGTTTGTTCTTCCTTTTCTAAGGTCTTGATGTGTACCATTAGATGGGAATTTATTTATTTATTTGAGCTTTGTAGTTATACACAGTAGTGGGGTTCAATCCTGACAATCTCATGCACGCATGGAAATTGGTTTCCGTTCATGATCCCCACTTTTCCTCCCATTCTCCCTCCCCTCTCCCATTCTCCTCCTCTACTCTCAATTTTTAAAGTAGGCACTCAGAGCTACCAACCTCCTCTTAGAGCTGCATTCCTGCTGTTCCAGAGATGGATGCTGTGTCTCTTCTCATTTGTTTCTAAGAAGTTCTTCATTTGTTCTATGATCCATTTCTCATTTTTGAAAGTTTTGTTCACTCTCCATGTGTTATGTGGTTTCTGTGATTTTCTTGCTATTGATTTCTGGGTTTCCATTATGATCTGATAGGATTCATGGAATTATATTCATTTTTTTTTTTTTTTTTGTATTTGCTAAGACTTACATCATGACTTAGAATATGGACTATTTTGGAAAAGGTTTCTATGAGCTGCTGAGAAGAAAGAATTCACCTGTTTGGGGGGTGAAATATTCTGTAGATGTCTGTTAAGTTCATTTGATTTATAGTACTATTTAGGTTGGAAATATCTTTACTGATTTTTTTTTTTTCATTTTAATGGGTTTTTTTATAGTTTAATAAATAGTTCTCTTAATGACCACAGATATGTAAGGCTATTTGGTAGTATTCAGAAACATCACAGTAATGGTGGTTTTCCTGATTGAGTTGTAATCTAATAATTATAAGGAATGTAAAACTGTTATCAAATCAGTAAGACTGCATTTATATATGCATCATTTCAGGATTATTTGGTAACTGGGGCATATTTCCCCCAAGTAACTTTGCTTCCTTATGTTACAAGGCCTGACTCACTCACTTTCATCTCAATGACTGTACCTTGGTAATAACACCCATAACCTTTGGTATACAGTATGGATGATGGATTTTTTTACATACCAAGTATTGGTAGGCAAAAGGTGGCTTTCAAGCTGGGCACAGTGGTATACACCTGTAATCCCCAGCATCTTGGGAGGCTGAGACAGAAGAATCTCAAGTTCAAAGCCAGCCTAGCAACAGCATGTGCTAAGCAACTCAGTGAGAACCTGTCTCTAAGTAAAATACCAAATAGGGCTCAGTGATCAAGTGCCCCTGAGTTCAATCCCCAGCACCAAACAACAACAACAAAAAGGGTGGCTTTCAGTTCAGGATGTGTTACGTGGGCCTTCTTGAAACATAAGCCCACTGGCCTAATGAATCTTTCCTATTTAGGTGGTCTTCTTGTAAAGCCGTCTTCAACAAAGCAGACTTCAGTAACAGTCTCTTCCAGGCCTTCCTTTTTCTCTTTGAATCACTTTTAATATTTCTGTTCCTCCCTGGGCACGAACCTTGGAAAGGAGGACTTCCCATTTTCCCACCTTCTCTTCTTGTTTTGTTGAATCATGTTGGAAAGTACTTTCACTCGGTGTCTGTCACTGTCTGTCCAGGAGACAGGCAGGTACTGCTCCTGTGGAGTCTTTCAATTGTTCTTCTGTTTGTGTTTCTCTTTTTGTGCATCTTGATAGTCTTTCTCACTTGCATTTTCTCGGCATGGTGCTGTTTATGGTAGAGTGTAGTCTTCAGACCAATTTTTTTTTTGCCTTCTTTGAATGTTCATGAGCCTCTCGACTTCCTTCTTTCCCATATTTCCTCAGAAGCTGTAGTAGGATTTCAATTAAATTTAAACTTGGAAATAAAGTATGTCCATTTGTAGCCTGATTTAAAGGGAATAATGTTCAGATTCAGGCATTGGTTTGTTCTCCTAAGGAAACAGCACACACCTTGGGCTTGGGCATCTCCTGAATATCCCATTTCTATTTGACCACTATAAACTGAGCACCTACTGATTGACTTGATTGCATTCTCTCTCTCTCTCTCTCTCTCTCCTCTCTCGTCTCTCTCCTCTCACCACACACACACAACACACATACACACACACACACCCCACATACATGTAGCAACACAGCACAGTCATTGTTCCTAACTTTTGGAGAATTTTAACCTTTTACAATCTGATGTATCTATGTACCCTCTCCACACAAAAATATATAAATAAATAAAATTTAGTATACACCTCAGGAGCAGAGACCAAATTCTTCTGAATGCATCCATGGAACATGACGGAAGTGTTTCTCAGTCCTGGCTATGGACCAGAATCATCCGAGATTTACCCAGAACCTGCCCCAGATATTCTAGGTTGATAAATATAAATTGGGATCCCAGGGTCAATGGGGAAATCTTCTACACTGCTACACAGCTAGTTTTTAAGCACCTAAAAACCCCAAAACTCTAAGGGTTTTAGGTCAAAGTAAGACCCTTCCCAGTAGGAGACCTAGGAGTTCAGGGCAGCTTTGAGCTGGGGACCAGCACTGAGGACCTCATTGAGGAAGTAGGATTAGAGCCGAGATTTCTGGTGGTTTTATCATGCATTTATAGGGGAAGAGAGGGACAGGCATAAACCAAGGTACAGAAGTAGAGAAATATGGGGCTGGGCCAAGGAATGGATGGATTCACTGAAGGAGCAATAGGCAAGGTGTTGTGCACATGGCTTAGCATTGTTTTTGGTTCAAAAACCAAAAATGGATGGCTTAGAGATGGGGGAGCTGAGGGCAGGTTAGCCAGTCCCCTCCCACTATGGACATGTGTGATGAGGGCCCTGCCTAGGAACAGGAGGAGGAAAAAGGGTCCAGATGAGAAGATGGACTCTTCACGAGGTACCCCAGCAGGACCTGGCAATGGACTGGCCATGCAGAGCTGAGTTGAGGAAATGGGAACAGCTGTGTTCTCTGTCAGGTTGAAAGTTCCAGATACTGAGATTATTTATTGCATTCTTAGCACCTGACAAAAGCATAGTGGGCACTCGGTGCATATGTTTTGGTAAAGGAACGATCATGTGGAGATAAGGGGTGGGAGGGATTCTGGAGAGCTCTTAAATCCTCAGTGTGGGTCATGGGAAAGAATGGTGCTGCTCTTCACTGGGAAGTGGAACTGGCTTTGGAGGAGAAATGAGAAGTTGCACATTTGTAAGCAGTGAGCAGAGTCTGTTGATAGCAAGTGATCTGGGACCTCTATCAAAGCAGGTGGAAACAGGCGAGAGAAAGAACAGAGTAATACCTGAATGAGCACCAGGAATTCAAACTGGATTTCTGTTTTATCCACCAACTGGTTTGCTTCCCTTTCCTGGGTATTTTCTTGCCTGTTCGTGAAAAAGGTTGCTTTCTGACTCGAGAATTGCTGGAGGGCTAGAGTTGTATGTTGCCTGGGAATCCATGCCGGATAGTTTGGTTAGTGATGCTCAGGATGGCACTTGGGAGTCGGGCAATGATTGGGTGAGGCAGGTCTGTCAATGACAATAAATAGCAAATTCAATGCCACGGGGTGGTGGGCTCATGGATAGCTCTCTTTCCTGGCTGTTGCTTTGAGGGCAGAACATGGTAGAAGCCTTCCACTGCAGAGCAAGCTGTATTTCTCTACAACTGTGTTCTGGAAGTGGATTGTTAGTAGATCTTCATACACATCTGCATGAGGTTCTATGTTCAAATAAGTTTGAAAAGCACTAAAATAAATAATTAAAAAACTCTTTAACTGGACTTTTTAATAGCCCTTAATATGCTCATTTTCTCTCTGGGATGCTAATGTACTAGATATACTTCCTTCAAAAAAAAAAGGAAATTGCAATCAGGCAAATCTCAGCATGCATGATGGGGGCCGCTGACTCCCTGCAGGCTTATTGAGAGCCCTCCATGACGATGATGCCTTTCGATGCGATGGCCCCCGGTGGAGTCACTGAGGACAAAGATCAGTCCAGCAAGACATTTAGTACAGCAAGACATTCTCTTGTCCCCTTGGCCCCAGTAACCTTACCAAGACTAACGGGAGCTCTTCTGCCAATCTGGTGCGTGCATCTGCCTAAGAAGTGATCTGAACACAACGGTGTCCCAGCTTCCAAGTGTGTTTGGCTTCCATAGGGGAAAAAACTGTTAGCTACTTGCCTTTTTCACCTCCAAATCCACATCCTCCTCTCTCCCAACCTGCCCCTTTGTTCCATTCTTGTTCTGTGGGCATGTGTATTTTTGTAGCAAGAGATAATGAGGACTCTGAGGACTTCCAGCTCAAAAACCTGGGACTGATGGAAAACCTTTGTCACCAGGCAGCAGGATTCCCACGTGGCAGGTTGCCGTCGCCTCCCGTTTAGCTGAAGACTTGCTGGGGACGTGGTCTTTCGTGCCCTGAGCACACGGGGATGGACATCTACCTGCTAACTGCGTCGCTGGGTCGTGGTCAGTTTCACGTGGGGTGAACGCCATGAGTCAGACAACACTCCCTGCCCGCGAGCTGTGCGCGGAGTCCAACCAACAGTCCTGGCCAAAGCGCTTCCTGAAGTGGTCCCTGCTCTTTCTCTCTCAACCTTTCCCATTGCGAAACTGTCCCTCTTCTACTTCATGCAATTCCAAAAGCTACTCTTCATGATTCCTGTCGCACTCTGGGAGGGAGAGAAGCCTTTTTGGGGTTGGAAGGCAGACAGCACTTAGAGAGAGGAGCAGCTGTGACATCTGGTGGGACACGTGGGTAGGCCAGGGCCGGAGGGACGGAATCCTGCGCATTGCCCTGCAGCGGCCCCGTGTCTAGTCCCAGGAGAGGACTTGTATCAGACACAGGCCCCACTTGGTATCTGTGGTCACCCTGAAGGCACAGCTGTGTCCAGCTCTATGTCCCCTAGCACCGCCACAACAGGAGGGGGTCACAGATATTTAAGCACCAACGACTAATGATCAACCATTTCTGGCGTGCTTCATGTTGGGTACGGTGACGATGATGTCAGCTTGACCCTGCTCCCCGTGCAGTCTCCCCCAATGTCATCATCTCAGATTAGGAAAGAGGGCCAAGAGCACTGGTGTCACCTGCTGGGGAGCAACAGCTGCAGACGGCAGAGCTGGAGAGGGAGGTAACTAAGTTTGGAGTGAGTGCTCTGGGCCATCACCCTGGCGGGAGCCCTTGGGAAAGCCGGTGGGAGGACAGGTCTCTTCCTTAACTTGGTTAGAGGTCACCAGCAAGGACACAATGGCCAGACAGGGGAAGCGGCCCTCCTGGGGCACATGTCCGAACCCACGTCCCCCTCTGGAGATTGCCTCCTCATCCGGGACCCCAGCACCTGTGCATTCTGGCACAATGCACAGTCCCCAGCTTAGGCCTGTGATATTTCATGCCAGAGTTTGTAGGAATCAGTGTGGGGCCAGCCCCTCCCTTGTTCCCCACAGGAGGCAGTGTCCCTGCTGCAGCTCAGGGGTGAGGCCTTTCCAGAGGAACGCTGTCTGAGCTGCCGATGGAGGTCTTTATTCCTCCTGGATGTGGGACACTTAAGTCAACATTGTCAGCAGTGAAGATCAAAGCAAAAGGAAACTACTTGCCCACATAATTCTTGCCAGATAGCAAAGATCTCCTGAATTACACCAACTCCAGTTCAGTACCTCATTTTATCCAACTGAAAATGTAATAATGCAATTATTGTCTTTCTGTTCACTGAGTTTCCATAAGGGCATACCAATTTGGTCAGAAACTCATTTACTTTGTTAATGGGCCTAACACATCTTTAAGAAATATCCCCTCAAATGTTTTTCAGTTATTATTGTCATTAAGCTTTTACTTTGTTAGTTTTAAATAAAATAGTCCTAAATTAAATAAAAATAGCTTTATTTTAGTTTCGTTTGAAATTTTGTTCTATTTAGTTATTAGAACGTCTAGATAATGAAGGCCCTTCCCACTGGAAAAAGTAGTTAAAAATGATCACCAAGGCCCCAAAGACATAATAATAAAATGATAACCTGGAGCAATCCCTTTCTAGGTAAGTCAAAGATATAATGAGGATTTTCCTCCTTTTTTAGAAGGAGCTGTCTACAGAACTCTAATGGGAAGTGTTGGATTTTTCCATTAGTATCCCTGCTTCTATGCAGCAATTTTCTGTTTTAGAAGGATAGAAAGGAAATGGTTTGGATACAAATGTATCATTGCATTTAATTTCAGAGTTTGCATCCTGTCCTCTCCCTACTTCCAATGTATTTTATGCAAGAAGATGCCATCAGAGTGACTTACGTTAATCTATCTTTCTGGATGGGGGCATTTCTAACAGAACAATTACTTATTGCCTGGACTAAACATCCATTTCATTTCCATCAGGAGCCTTGTTCACCTTGCTTACCAAGTGGGAGATGTGAAATTGGTTATCTCAGCTCTGAGAACAGAGTATGTGTTTAAATTACATAAAGGATCCTTCAGGCCAAGGCATCCAGACTGACAACCACCAGAGCAACCAGCCAGAGGAAGGAGCTAGTGTCAGATCAGTCCCATCTCAGAGTGAGTTATATTCTATTTCCTCTTCCTATTACAACCTTTCTCATGAAAATGAGTCTGCTGACTCATAATGTATCCTCTTTTTGATTGTGTGGTGTTCTTATGACAGAAAAAAAAAATCTTAACAAAAGAAAAACAGGAGTCAAGTATATATTATTGTGTTGTTAACATAGTAAGGGACAGAAAATAGCACAGGGTGATTCGATTTTTAAGATCTTTTAAATTATAATCAGAAGCATAAATAGGGTAAAACAAAATTAGTTTGGGAGATATAAAACCTCCATTTCATAGTTATCACACACTTGGAAAATGGTCCCATAATAGTAGCAAAATTAGATTTCACCACTTCAACTCAGCAAAGCACAGAAACCAGAAGGAGGGGCTGCGATGGGAAGGCCCAAGGAGGAGTTCTGGGGTGGCTGAGCACACCTAGTTTCTGACCTGGCTGGTGGCTATTAGAATAATCACCTTCTAATATACATGAACTATACATTTGCTTCCTGTTTCTTTGAATGTATTTGAATGTATTCCTATTTTTTTACAAAGGTACTGATACAATTGTTTCAGAGAGGCTGGCTTGGCTATGTCAGGACAGGGCACTGTCTCCTTAAACCCCAATCAAATCAGACCCTGGGGGCAGCCCACGTTGGCTGCATTCTACAAAATCCCTAGAAGATTCTAATGTTCTCATGCACAGTCACGGTTGAGAAGCATTAGCCCCGTGGTAGTTCTTTAGAATTGGACCAGCAGCTACAGACTCAGCTGGAATGATTATAAAAAATGCATGGTCCTTACCTGAGAACTTGCTAGAAATGCAAAATCTCACACCCATTCCACCTACTGAATCAGAAACTCTGAGCGTGGTTCACAACTCTCTGTATTTGAGTAAGCCCCTCCCAGGGGTTCTGAGGCATGCTCTAGTTTGAAAACCTCTGAGCTGTACCAAACACAGCCTTTGCCTCCAATTTGTCCCAGACACAAGCCTGTGTCGGATGAACACAGGCTCCGGGAGGTGGCTGGTCGTGCTTTTGACTGCATTCATCTGCAGAGACCCCTGGCCTGTCTTCTCAGGATAGTAAGTACCAGAGAAAATGCAAATACATGTTGGGCTATTTTTCAAATTATGGCAATCTAGTAGGGGCCTCTCTGCCCTGATAATGTAATATATGGAGATGATGATTATTGCTTAGAACAGGCATATTTTCAACTCTAAGCTGGTTCCATTACTGAACCTTAATGAATCTTAATGGCCACATCGTTGAAATCTATATGTAAATTTAATATGCAGAAATCTTCCATTCTGAACAACTTAACAATAATAGCAACAAGAAAAAACATGAATCTGTGCTCATTTGAGTTCTGAGAGCAAAGCCATGTCTGAGCCCGTCTGGAAGGAATCGCAGTGGAAGCGCATCCCACCCCAGCTTAGGGTCTCAGCCAGGAAAGCCATTGCTTTATTTGTAAATGCTGGGGCAGGTTTTCTGCAACCTTCATCTAGACGGTGTGTTAGTGGAAAAGTCTGAAAATTGCTGTTTCTCTCTGAAAGTGCCTTCTGGAAGATAGGGCTGTAAAACTGGGAAGCGTCAATCCATTTGATTATTTGCAAAGGGAGATATTTTAAAAGTGATGTCAGGGAGAGAACATAATTAATTGCTCCCTCTGGGTCGCCTTGGCTCTCTGTAGTGACTCACTTCCAAGGGTTGGCTTTGCTCTGTTGACAGTGCACCAGAAAGGCACAGGCTCTGTGCTGTCTCCAGGTCAAAGGGATTTGCATTCATCCATCAGACGCAGGAACTCTTCTGGGTCACAGCTCTCCTGCTCCAGCTGTGGCCCCAGTCAGAACACCACTGTGCAGCAGGCTCCTAGGCTCTGTTGGTTCCAGTGATGGTTGGATAGCATCTGGTGGTCTTGGGATGTTTGTTCTAGAACGAATCATAAATCTAGGGAAGGGGATGTTTTCTCTAGAACCATTCATACCTTTGTTTTCTGATCCCTGACACAGGGGCACAAGTGTGCAAAAGGCTGTCTGAGAACAAAGACTGAACAAGGACAATGCAGGATGATTATTCTGCAGAAAGTTAGTAGGAAGGCAGACGGGTGGTGGGCGGGTGTCTGGCTGGAGAATCAGCTGTGGCAAAGGTTGGGCAGTGTAGACAGCATCCAGCTCTCTGGTTCTGCATGTAAACACAAGGTGGGAGCGATGCAGACCAGGGTGAGCAGACCCTGTGTCCTGTGAGTTTCCATCCAGAGTGCAAGGAGGAGACTGGAGAGCTTGAAGCAGTAATCCTAAGACTTATTCTCAGCCTTCGTTGGGTCTACAGCAATCATATGCTAAGCACTGCACAAAGCAATTCAGATGAATCTTATAGTAACTCTATGAAATAAATATTTATCTCCTCTTCTACATATGAGGAAAATAATTTCAGAAAAAATAAGCAGCTGACTTAAGAGGACACAGTTAAGAAGCAGCCAGGTTCTGACCGAACCAGGTTGTTCTGACTCCAGTCTGTGCTCACAAATGCTTTGGCATTGTGGGATGTAGTGTATCCTAATTTGTCACTAACCTGTGCTCACAAATGCTTTGGCATTGTGGGATGTAGTGTATCCTAATTTGTCACTAACCTGTGCTCACAAATGCTTTGGCATTGTGGGATGTAGATGGTGGGGAGTGGGCAGGACCAGATTGCTGGGCCAACTGTCCCACAGATGTAGCTGTTTTCAATAATGAGCATGCCTCATTAAACTATGGGGAAAGTACCCCTGAAGCACGTGTTCATTCCTCACCCATTCAATCTGCTATATACCAAGCACCGTGGCAGGTGCTGGAGGACTCAGCGTGAACAAGACAGACATGGCTTCCCTCTTTCCTCCCAGAGGCTTACATGTGAGTGGGGGAGGCCATCATTGATCAAGTAATTACACAGACAATTTTGTGTTAATAGCCAAGACCTGTGCTCTGGGGTCAGGCTTTTCTGAGTTTTAGGAACAGGTAAGGGGAGAGTTTGGGTGGAGATTGAGTCTAGGGAAGAGACCCCAATACAGTAAGAGCAGAGGCAGGGCAGTGGCTGAGAGGTGGCCTGGCTAGGTGATGTTCCCCACAGGTAGACCACACGTCCTGGTAAGGTGTGATGACAGGTGAGACAGTAACTGAGAGACGGGAAAGCAAGCTAGCGTGGAGGGACAGGAGAGGAGGTTGGGGAGGAGCTGGTGTGCAGGTGGAGGCTGCCCCGTGGGGTCTCACAGCCGTGACAGGATCGGGGTCTTGGGGTAAAGCATCAGTCTTGAGCTAGGTGCACGTGGGTGTCACCTGGCGAGCTGTAAACATACCGGGTGTTGGGCCTTGCCCCAGTCACCTGATTTCCATTGGTCTGCACTCTGCCTGGGTGTCAGGATATGAAAAGGTGTTCTGGAGGGGTCTCATGTGAAGAAGCCTGAGAGGGGCTGAGGTACCGTGGTACACATGCACTCATTTGATTTCCATTTTGTAAGACCTGGCCATCATGTGGAGGACCGAGGGGCCAGGCCGGCAGGCGGGGAGGAGACCCCGCGAGCAGACATAGGGGGGCATCCTTGGCTCTGACTGACCAGGTCCTGCAGGAACATTTCATTCTCTGTCCTGGCAGCCAGCGATGTGTCTGTTACAGATAGAAACTTGAGAAGGGTAGTTGCGCTTCTGTTTTTTCTTCTTTTCTCCTTTTATTTTTAAAATATTCAGCTCAATTTGCTTTCTTAAAATTTAAAGACATTGGTCTAATTTTTCCTTGGGACAAGGCAGAAGGGGCTTTCTCCCTCATCCACATGACAAGTTTTCAATAATGGAAGATTATCTTACCCTGGGGCCTCCTTTCGGTTTTGAATTTGTAAACAATCTCTCATGGCATGGGTTCTAGATCCATCTGCTGAGTGTATCCTAATTTGTCACTAACCTGTGCTCTTAAAATCTACTACTTACTTTCCCTCAATGGTTTCTCTTTAAATTTTACTTTAATAAGCCATTTCAGTTACAAAGGAAAAGAGGAGAAAATACTGTGCCAAGAGCACAGCTTTGATTTTTAAAAAATCACCCAATTGTTTTCTATAACAAATGATATTAAATTTTATATATATATATATATATATATATATATAGGCACTTAGAGTTTTACTCTTGGCCACGGAAAGAGTTGAAGTCAGCGTTTGAAAGTCTCACTTTGCTATTCGTTCTGAATGACTAATTAATATGACTTCTTTTTAGCAGTGAAGTGTAAGCCTCAGGGGACTTTCCCCTCTTTTTTTCCTCACAAATTTTAAATTCTTCCACTGGGGAACTCGGCCCAAAGGCGATTTTTCTCTAAGATGTGGAAGAGCACTGTCAATCAGCATTGCTACCATTTGTTGAGTGGCTATTGCGTCTGGCACAGAGCTCTGCAATCTGCCTGTCGGTCACCTTTCTCAGTTCCCATCACAGACCAAGAGGGACGCATGGTGGCTGCCTGTAGATGAAGAAGGGGGAAGTTGGGCAGCCTGCAGAAGGCCACAGCTCAGCAACCACCACATCTGTTTCTCCAGCACAACGTGGAACCCTCTGACTCCTGTCTTCAAGAGCAAGTTTCCGCCTTGGTTCAGGGGCCAGGGCCAGCTTGTGTCCACGTTCCTTCCTGAACTTCCCAGATGACCTAGCCTATATGTGCACACCTTCTCTGGGTGCCACGGCAGCTGCCTGTTCCCAGGAAGGCAGTTAGGATGGGGCCTTTGGTCCTCACCTTCACACACTGGTGTTGACCGTTGAACGACTCAACTCCTTGTCCCTGCGTGGCTTTGTCTCCACCCTAGACTGGGCATTTCTTGGTGAATAACTGTTTTTTAATCTTCTTTCTCAGGTGCTCTCTCTATATGTAAGGCGATCAATTGACTTGAATTAAGGAATAATGAATGAATGAAGAATAGCCAGTTTTTCATACAAACCTTGGGAAATCTAAAAGCTAAGCAGGGAGGAGGAGGGGCCTAGGGCACAGGCAGAGGGACTGCACACTTGTGGCCTCAAGTGTCAGCTCTGCACTCGCCAGCTCTGTGACCTTGGGCTACAATGGTCCCTCATCTGTGAAATATGGGTAAAACACAGAACCTGGCCCTGAGACTACTGTGAGTGTCAAACGAGATCATGTGTATAAATCCTTCGGCCTCATTCCTAGCCTGTGGTCACAGTCACGTGAATACTGGCGGTCATCATCGGACCAACCTCTGAATCATGCTTTATCATTTAGTAAGAGCTTCATGAACGTTAGCCCGTGCGATTATTGACAGATGCTTACAGCACACTACTATGTGCCAGGCACAGGGTGGTGACGGCAGAGGGGGCCCCCGGACACCGCCAAACCTTCCCAGGCCAACGCAGGTCTGCAGGAAGGCTTAGTCTCCCCATTCCACTGACAAGGCCGGAGCGTCGAGGGGCCCACCCGAGGCTGGCCACTGGTGGCTGGACACTCCAGCAGTGCTGGCCCTGCCTCACAGATGCTCTCCTTGGGCTCTGAAGTGTGTTCTTTTGAGAGCAGTGCTGTTCATTTCAAGTCTGTTCGTGCGCTCGGATGTTAACTTAGCTCCGGCCATTAGCTCTGATTTGTTTGATGTTAAATAAACCTGAACAAACATACACAGTAGGAAATGAAGTCTGCTTGGTTCCTCCATGTATCTGCCGTTTAGCGCCAGTCATAAGGACTGCAAAGGTGTTTATTTGCATTTCCATTTATGTGTCCAGACCGCTAGAAATGTGCAAAACCGTTACACTGTTTAGCATGTTCTATTATGAGAAATTTATTTTAAAACTATTTCTAAGATGAATTCCACCAATAATATCTTTCCCCCATTATATACTAGGCATCTAGCTTATTCTCCTTTTAAATTCTCATTTTAGCAATAAATCGTATGTGTGTTGCGTTATTCTCAGCGTCGTCTGTTTTTATGACTTACACAGTTTTGTAGAGGAACTCTACCCATAATTATGCCTGCTAGCAAATGGTCCCCAGAAGGAACTCCAAATGTAGATTCAGATTTTCCAAATTCTGCCAGTTTAGAATTTCCCTTTCTTTCTTCCAGGGTTCCGATGAGCAAGGTTTATAACGTCTCCATAGCCAACTCAGATGCCAGGTTGGTCTCTTTGAGAGAATGAATGCTCACTCTATGCTCTTTATGGCCCCTTTTAAGTAGATTTAACCCACAGATAGCCGCAAACTGCCAAAATTATGCTGTTTAATAGTGAAAAGGGGTTCAGAAACTTGGGGCCCTGACTCTTTGACTCTTGGTTTCCTTGTCTGTAAAATACAGATAATGATGCCTCGGGGCCCTTGTGATAGTCGCTGAATCTGCTGTGCCTCCCCGGGGCTCCTCCTGAAGCTGCGAGGGGTTGGCCAGTTGTTGCGCATTATCGGTTCCCTGACTCAGAGGCAGGGAGGTTCCCAGGAGGCTGGCCCACCGCATGTTCCCCTGAGCAAGCAGCACCCAGCCTCCATCACAGCCTCAGGACCAGCCTCTGTGGGTGAGGGGACTGTCAATGCAGTGCCCACTAACAAGCAAAGCAAAAGAAAAGCTCACGCACCACCCCCGCAGGGAAGCGAGTGCAAGGGTAGCAGGAAGGAGGAGGGCAGGAGCGGAGGTTTCACCTGGCTGTTTTCTCAGATTGCAGCAAACATCTGGAAAAGACCCAAGACCTAAAACATCCTCCTCCTTTCCATCTCACTTGCAAATATGACGGGATTTACGGATTTAGAAGGCTGTGTAATAGAGTGCTCATGGTCGGGTCTGCATGGACAGCAGGGCCTTAATGTGATGACGGCAGTAGGGACCGTGGCAGCTTCCCCTCCAAGCCTGGAGACGGTACTTACAGGGATTGCCTCACACAGCCTGGCCTCTCTACTGTGTTGGCCACCACAGCAGATTTGAGGCTGGGAGTGGAGTGTGGCCAAGCCTGGCAGTAGGGGTACGGGCAGGTTCATCCACCCAGGCATCGTGAGACAGGTGACCTCTCTGGGGATAACCCAAGTGTGGCCAATGCATGTGATGCCGAGCGTCTCTTGAGCACACTGAGCTCTGCTCCTGGCTCTCAGGTGACGGCCTCACTTGTTATACATCTGAAAATAAGTACTTCGGGCCTCTTCTACGTGTGATTTTTAAATTTTATTTATTTGTTCTAATGACAGTAGAATGCATTTATACATTTTGATAGATTACACATAAGTGGAGTATAATTTTTCTCATTTTTTCTGACTGCACATATTGTATTATCACATGGGTCATGCAATCATAGATATCATGAGGTAATGCTGTCTGATCACTCTACTGTCCATTCCCTACCCCTACCCCTTCTCTTCCCTTCACTCCTCTCTACCTAATCTAGAGGAACTCTGTTCTTCCCTAGCCAACACCCCGTTACTGTGAGTTAGCATCCGCATATCAGAAAAAACCTTTGGTTTTGGTTTTTTAGGTTCGGCTTAATTTGCTTAGCATGACATTCTCCAACTTCATCCATTTACCAGCAAATGCCATAATTTCATTCTCATTAAAGTTCAGTAATTGTCCATCATATATATATATATATATATATATATATATATATATATATATATAAAACATCTTCTTTGGAGGTTAAAAGTTGTTAACATGAAAGTCTAAATTCTGGAAGAAAATTTGAAACTATAGAAAACGAGAAAAATTATTTGTATTATGTTGCAAACCTTTAGTTCTATTTCTATTTAGCCTTTAAAATATGCAGACAGATTTTAAAGCAAAACTGAACTTGGGCTGTTATTTTTACTTTTCTATCTTGATTT
Source organism: Sciurus vulgaris (assembly GCF_902686455.1). Lineage (NCBI taxonomy): Eukaryota > Metazoa > Chordata > Mammalia > Rodentia > Sciuridae > Sciurus > Sciurus vulgaris. The sequence continues at coordinate 10,703,896 of NC_136464.1, read as the reverse complement.
CTCATTGGTAGGTTGCAAACATTCTTCAGGAATGAGATCTTCCTGTATGCCAGGGTGCTCTTATGGCAGCCGCTAGCATGGAGTGTGGAGTCTGAGGACGTTGCTGGGCTGCGCTATTTGCACGCCAGGGAAGCAGTGCTTATTTTCAGTACTATGGTGCACAGATGCTAATTCAGCTCAGGCCATTAGCTCTGATGTTATTTGATGCACAGGAGTCCCTGGTATGAATGTATCTTTGTAAACCATTCCTCTATGGTTGGTCATTTAAATTCCTTCATGTTCTTTCACCCCAAATAAACACTGCACTGCTTATTAATGTTATGAATAATAACAATGAAACAGATTAGGTCTTGTCTCATAAAAACAGTGTGACTATGAGTAAAAATCAACCCACAGAGCAAGGACTAGGAAAGATAGTTAAGGCAAAGATCCTAATGTATATAATATGTAGGATATTAAAAAAATCTATCCTAAGCCAGCAAGGGAGGAATATTATTTAATAAGTAGTGCTGGAAAGTCCTAACCTCATACTGTATCAGCAGGATAACTTCTACATAGCATAATGAAGTAGATCTTTACAAACTGAAATCATAAACATATTGGAATAAAATCTTCATGACTAATTGTTCCCAGCATTTAAAGAAACTAAGCATTAAAGCAATAGAAGAAGTCAAGGGAAAATGATACATTTGTCTACATAAAAATAAATAAAACAAATACAGATAGAGTGAAAACAGACATTACCTTATGTATATGTATGACTGCATGACCAATGTGATACTATAATATATAAAATGAGAAAAATGAGAAATTATACTCCATTTATACATGATCTATAGAAATGTATAAAGCATTCTACTGTCATGTACAACTAATTAGAACAAATTTTAAAATTAAACAAGTACACATGTATTTTTGCTCTGTAGGAATCGTGGGATGAACAGTGAGTAAACAAACCTATTCTTCTCAAGGTGGTCACATTCTACTGGAGGAAGGTAGGCAATATTACCCTATGTGCATATATGATTACACAAATGGTACGAATCTACATTGTGTACAACCACAGAAATGAAATGATGTACCCCATTTGCATTAAAATGAATCAAATGTAGTCCGTGCAAATAAAAAACTAAATAACTATATTTAGAAGAATAAGTCAGAGGTAAGGGAGAGAGAATGGGCCTGCCTTTCATCTATCAGCTGTAGATACCCAGCAGGTGTTCTTCCTGATTTTCAATCTTTGGTAACTGTCCTCACTGTTTGTTTCAGACACTAAGTTATGGTCCTTTCATGGTCAAAGACCATCCCTGAGGGTGTCTTTTGCTTCCCTGCTGTGAAAGATGGAAAATCTCCTACCTTTCCCTGTACCCTTTCACCTCTGACTTTCTGCTCTCTGATAATCAGGCTGTGATTATGTGCCTGGATGACATTATAAATTACTGTTTCATTTTCTTTTCATAAACATATTTGAAATTTTTATTTTTGAAACCAGGTTTTTCTTTTGAATCTAACTTTTAATTTTAGGACTCACTACAGACACTGGTACCAAGATGTTCCCATAGCAAGTACAGATGTTCTCTGACTTACAATTTTATTTGACCTTGTGATGATGTGAAAGAGACAGTTGTTCAATAGGAACTATTCTTGGAACTTTGGATATTTTCCTAGGCTAGTGATATGTGATACAGTCCTCTCTAGTGACGCTGGGTAATGGCAGTGACCATATGGTCACCAGGGTGAAAAAACCAGTACTCAACAGCATGCTGTACTGCTGAGCTAGGATGTTGGGGAGATTACTTAATTAAATGTCTTTTCCATCTGATTTTATTTCAACTTTATTGGGATGTTAGTTCATTATAGGTTGAGGAGCATCTGTGCTTAATTTTTGTTCTTACCTTAATATTGATAAAACTGATGAACATCCTCAAGTGTTTTTATTTTTTCAAAAAAGTAGTTTCCCCCCCTCTGAGTTCTTGCCTTTGTGATAATGCATTTCTCTTAGTTTTGCACATGAACAACACTAGCAACCTGGCCATGGAAAGTGCTTGGGAACAAATCTTTGTTCTCCTATCTCTTTAGTTGCTACCTCATTCTCTTTTGGCCTTTAGGATTATAGAAGAAAAAGTTCATATCAGCACAGTTTAAAATCTTTTATAAATAAAGGCTTTTTTTTTTTTTTAAGTTTTGTTTGTTTGCTTGCTTGCTTGTTTTAAGTGCCTGTGGAATTTTGAATTAATTCCTGCAACTCAAAAAAATCACCACGATATTTTCAGATGTATGTCTCTTTTCATTAATTTTAATACTGCAGCCTGGTAAATCTCCTGTATGTAAGGATGTGTAGTCTTGCACCTCAGGAAAGTTCATTTCTTTATATATTTTTATTATTTTTGTTTTGGTTTTTTCTTCCATAGGAAAACTTTCAGCTTGTTGGCTCACTCTTTATCTTCTATCCCTCGTGTCTTTTCTTTCATTAATTTGGTCTCTGTCTTTTTCTAAGGTTTCTAGAAAAATAACCCATTTTTCCTAAATAGCCCTAGTTTAGTCTCTGTGTAAGTTTTGCTCTTCTTGTCTCCAGCGCAGGTTTTAATTGGACCTGCATTCTTTCTTAGCTCATCTGATTCCCTTCCTACCTCTGCTCATCCTCTCCTGTGGCCTTCTATTTCTGTTTCAAAAGGACAAGTCTTTTTGTGAATTTTTGAATACGCCTAATCTCTATAAATGTATTTTGACATGTGGTGTGATTCTAAGTGACATCTCTTCGTCTTTCAGAACAATTTTCCTTTCTTACTCATTTTACGGTTTAAAAACATCTTTATGTTTGATTGTGCCTCTATTTGTCTCAAAGCAAGGGCAGAGCTCTGCAGAGCTGGTGTTCCTGTAGACAGGCCCTGCTGTCCCTGCCAGCCCTCTCCCTTCACTGTCCACTGGGCTTAGCAGATCTGTCTCAAGACTTCAGACAAAGGTCAGGCTGCACAGACTCCCGGCTCGGTCCAGGGCTTTCATCTGCAACAGTCCTGCCAAGGTGAATGGAACCAGCTACTTCCCCTACTTACGTTCCACCCTTCAAACAGACGCTGTAAAAATACTGTCATACTATATATATCCTGCTGCCAGGCTTCTGTCTAAGCCCTGACTAGCGCTTTATTCAGGAGTGACAACAGGTACAGGACAATTCCCACTTCCTATTTTTTCCTGTCTCCACAGTAATATTTTGTACCCTGTTATTTTCTAGAAGTTTCATGGAATTCTTTGGTTCATTTAAAAGGAATCTTGATGGTGAGGGCAAGGAAGGGGCCACCCTTGACCACATAAAAGGCAATGCCTCAACAGCAGAAGGAAGGCCGCCCATCTGATTGGTGTCAATCTTCCCTGCCAATTAACAGACACAGGTGATGCAAATTAAATGCACGTGGATCACATTTAACTCAGAGGCAGTGTGCAGAGAGCTCTTGAAAACAAGAATCGGAACCTGATTCTTCAGATGGATTCTCCACCCCGTGCAGCTGAACATCAGCTTAGCTCGTTCTCTGAAGTGTTTTTCAAAGGTTTCTTAAGGCACATTCTGGTCCTTTAGAAGCACTCACTGCCCTTGGAGGCCTGGAAATCGTGAATCAGAATATGATTCTTAAATGTGAGTTCTCTACAATGTTCTTCTAGTGAGTTCAACGTTCGCTGTACTATAGTGGGAACCTTTGGATCAATCCATTTCTTGAAGTGGTTTGCATAAAGTTCTTAACCAGGCACATATGGGCCCTTTGGATGCACTACACTTACAGGCTTGAAAATATGAATCAGAAAATGGTTCTTAACATGTGTTCCAAATTCTTGAAACCTCGGTCTCTTGGGTTTGCTGAACATATTTCCTGTGCTCAGTAGCCACACATGGCTGGTGGCTGCTGTGCTGGTCAGCACACTGAGAAGTAGCCTCACCCCACCAAGTTCCCTTGGATGCACAGACACAGGGCTTGGTTCTGGTGGGGAGAGAGCTACACAGGCGGTAAAAAAGAAAGCATTGTTTCTTAAGGTTGATGTTTTTCTCCATTTAATGCAACAAAGCACGCGTCCTCTGGGTGCTAGGCAGCCATTCACCATGTAGATCTCCTGGATGGCAGGAATTCCCCCGGATCCTAACAGTGAATTGATTGCCAGTTTGTTTGTTTGCTTGCTTTTTCAATGTGCTATGAGCTTTAATTTGTCAGCTGTGTTTCTGATAATCTTTCAGTGAGGAGTAGAGAGAGGCTACATCAGGAATTGCTGACTAGACAAGGTACTTAGAGAACCTCCAGACATGCAGTACTTTTCTTGAAATTGAATGCTGGTAGTGGAAATTTTGAAAACTAAAGTAATGTGAACGACCAAATGCTAGCCATTTCTCCACCTTGTTGATCAATTTCCTATGATTTCTGGCCATTCCATCTCACTAGGGACACGGTCTTTGCTTCATGGACCCATGTCTCCCCCAACAGCTGTAAATTGTTGGGTGGACCACATGACATGTTTCAGCAGGGCAGTTGCTCATACTTTTCAATAGCTTGTCACTTAATCCCTTCTACTTTTCTCCCTGTCTGCTCCCCGGCCTTGCCTTTCTGGATTCTGATGCCCTAGATCCTCCTCTCTACCTCCCCTAGCCTCAGTCTTGCCAATCTCTGAGGTCAGAGAAATGGGCTCTGCAAGTTGGTCCTGCTCTTATTTTTCTCTTGTATTTATTAAAACACTTCTTGAGGCTTTGCCCTCTTCAGCATGGGTTGAGAGGAAGAAAATTGGCCCTGTCGGACTAGTAAGATACGAAAGAAGGGGAAAGTGCATAGAACTGGCACAACCATACTCTGAGCTCTAACCCTGCCTCACCAGCCAGCATCTCTGGTCCTGTTGCCTAAAGAGTATTATTGTGTCAACATATTTTTTTGTAGTTGTAGATGGACAGCATGCCTTTATTTTATTTGTTTCATTTTTGTGTGGTGCTAGGATTGAATCCAGTGTCCCACAAATGCTAGGCAAATGCTCTGCCACTGAGCTGTAGCCCCAGTCTCTGTGTCAACATTTTGATCCATTTTCTTCTATTTTTATGTAATATGCATTTTGTATGCTAGAGAATAATTTTTTTCTGCATAAAAATTATTACTATTATTGGTGAAAATGAGAAAGACTGACAATAGCAAGGATTGGTAAAGACTTAGGAACTCAGCAACACAGTTGATAGAGTGAAAATCAATACAACCACTTTGGAAAACAGTTCACAAAAGAACTAAAGTTGAATCTGTACAAAGTTTTTGCCTTAGCAACTTGCTTGTGAGTTTATACCCAGAAAAACGCTGACATACAGATGTGGGAGCTACACATAAGGCTGTGTCATGGAGCATTACTCAACAAATTCAGTGGGCACCCAATATGTTCCAGGCACCAGGAACATGCAATCTGTAAAACAGGCAAAGTCCTTGTCCTTATATGTCAAAAAGTAGGGAAAAAGACAAGAAACCAAATAAATATACCTGACGGGAGGTGGTAATAAGTGACCTGCATAAGGCCATAAAAGAGAAAGGGGGAAGGTGGATGTTTTATATAGGGCAGTCAGGACAGGCCACCAGGGCAAGGTGACAGGTGGACACTTGGTACCTGTGGGGCTGGGGAGACTTTCCTGGAAGACAGACCAGCCTGTGCAAAGGCCCTGAGGTGAGAATGCACCAGGTATGTTTAAGGAACAAGGAGGAGATGACTGTGTCTGGTAACCAATGAGAAGGGAGAGGACAAGATCAGAAAGGTGATGAGGGTCTAATCGCATAGTCTTGTGGGCAACATAAAGACTTTGAATAAGATGAACAGCCATCAAGCTTTATTATAACCTCACATAAAATTATATTGGCTGACATAAAATTATACTACTTTATAGCAACAGTCTCCCCCATCTTCTGGCCTTACTTGCTGCCTATCCCTTAGCTGCTTCCCCTCAGATGTGTTCCTTTGTCTCTTTTCTTCTTGCCTGCATGATCTTGCAAGGCAAAGGCTTTGCCCACGTGGTACATTGTCATAATCCCAACACCTCAGCTTATTCCTGATGCCTTTTCTTAGGATTGCTCTGGCTGCATGCTAAGAATACAGCCTTGAGAGTCCACGGCAGGAAGGCCATGTCAGAGACTAAAACAATAAGCCAGGTATGTGAGCACCTTTGTCACCATGACATACACCTGAGATAAATCCACTGATAAAGGGAAGAAGGTTATTTTTGGCTCAGTTCTAGAGGTTTCAGTCCACGATCAGTGACCCCTTTACTCTTGGATCTACAGTGGGAGAGCAACATCATGGTGGAGGGCTCACAGCAGAGGTCACCTCATGGCCAGAAGGCACGAATGAGAAGAAGGGACCAGGACTCCACCGTCTTCATTGTGGGTGTGTCCCAGTAACCTGAAAACCTCCCATCAGGCCCTACCTTGCCAGGTCTGACCACCTCCCTAAACCATCTTGGGCTGGGGACCCACCTTTACACGTGGACCTTTGGAGGACTTTGCAGACCCCAACCACAGCACACGGCTAGTGTGGTGGCTCAGACCTGGCTGCCAGTGGTGGAGATATGGGAAAAGCTACAGTTTAATCTTAACTTTGGATATGATTCCAGGTCAGTGGAGAAGGGGTTATAAGTCCATAATCATATCAAGTAAATGCCTGGGCTTGGTGACAGCTGTGCTTCTCACATTCTAAATATCCTCTTCCTTTTTCTAATCAGTTGAGGCTTTGCTGTATCTTAGATGACCCATCAGCCAGAAACAACCTCTGCCACTCAAATATTGGAGTGTACCCTCCTGTGTGGCTAGATTTTGAGTTCTGGCTCATACTCACTTCTTTTGTTTAGTAAAGCTAAGCCTTCATTTTAAATCTCAGCCTGTCTCCTCACCTGATATCCCCAACACATAGGGCACTGCCTGGCACATAGTAGGTACACAATAATTATCTATGGAATGAATGAATTGGGTAGGAAAAGCAATTCAACCAGTCTGCATTTTGGATTTATGCTCTAAAAACCTTGCGCTACTGAAAATAAAGAAGGAAGAGAGTTTCATTGCTTCAGAGAGCACAGATCAGGTAGTGGGTTTTCCCCCTGATGTATTTTCTGACAATTTCCACTGTCAACTTCTAGGAGACATTAATTAATCTCACAAAAGTCTGGGTCACCTGTTTCCATGAGAATCTGCCTTGGCTCAGTGCCCTTGGACCTTTGTCTGGCTTGAGAGATGGCCTTAGGGAGGCTGCCTCCCTCTGGCCCATGGCTATGGTTTGACCTGGTACAACCAGTGTGAGCAGCTGCTTGATTCAGTCAGGAGCAGGCTGCAAACCAAACATCACCAGGAGACTCCGGGAGGCAATTTTTTGTTGAGGAGGATGAAGCCACCAGAACCCACCCAGCAGGACCAGAAGGAGAAACAGAAGCCGTGTGTACCTGGAGGGGCTTGTGTGCTTTGTGTTGTCACAAGGAACAGTTTCAAAGGCTTGTTTAGGAAGGTAAAGATCTGGCAGAATCCCGTCTGCAGCGAGGCCTGCTCTATGCTGCCGCCTGTTCCCACACAATCTCCAGGTATCTTTGAGAAGGTTCCCCAGCCTCCCTGAGGAAAGCATATCCAGTCGGTGGAAGGGCTCTGGTCTCCAGGAGGAGCTTTGATCAGCAGAAGCAGCCTGCATTCTGGGCTTCACAGAATGCCCAGCTTCCCCTGCCCCAGACTCCGGAGCTACCTTGGTATGTGGCCTGATGAATAACAGAGTTCTCCAAAATAGCTTTGCCCTGAGGGCAGTTTCCTCAGGTATCAAAACAGGAAACCAAGAATAGCTCCCCTGCACCAAAAATAAGACACCTCAGGATTCGAAAGGCCCCATGATCCATGAGCTCCAAAGAAAGACTGGTTGGTGCCCGCTGGGGGAAGAGCTTATTTTATAATCAGCCTCTCCCATTTTTAACTTCAGGTGTTCTGGCTTTCGTTTTTGATGAGGGATTTGGTCTTCAGACACTCAGCCTGGCCCATTAGATTTCCCAACAAATGGCACACCAGGAGTGGGCGTCTCCCGGCAAGCTCTGTAATAATACTTCCTTTGGGTTTTGATTCTGCCTGAGATGTGTGAAGCTCAGCCGTGGATCCCAGCTCTGCTCAGAGACTGATCTCTGAGATCAGGAACTGCGTTCAAGTCTGGGCAGGAGTGAAAAGCTCTGGGTGCCAGTCCTGCCTCTGGGTCCTTCCTAGCGTGGCTCCACACTGCACGGCCTTAGCTCCCCACCGCAGGCCCCCTTATGCCAATAGCCGTTTGTATTTTCCTTCCTCTTCCATCTTAAACCCCGGCAAAACTGGGCAGCTGGGCACCACTCCCTTTTCAGCTGGCGTTTGAGTGGGTCAAGAGAGGCCCTCTGCTTGTTTCCTTGGCCTGGGGTAGCCTCTGCCCCTCCCCCCATTCAGCTGTCAAAATATTTCCAACCACTGTACACATGTTAGAATGACCAAGATCCAGAATACCAGCAGCACCAAGTGCTGGCACAGATGTGGAACTGGGAATTCTCATTCTAAATTCAAAATGGCACAGCCAGCTTTGGATGGCAGCTTGGTATATTTTCTTACAAAACTTGACACACTTACCATACAATACAGCCATCCTCCTGCTTGGTACTCACCCCAAGGAGTTGAAAACGTATGTCTACGGAAAGGGCCCTCGTGCGGATGCTTAGAGCAGCTTTATTCAAAATTGCCAAAGCTCAGAAGCAATCAAGATGTCCTCAATAGGTGAGTGGCTAACCTGTGGTATATCCGGACACTGGAAGGTTATTCAGCATGAAAAGAAATGAGCTATCGAATCACGAAAAGACATCCTTAAATGCATAGTGCTAAGTGAAAGAAGATTCTCTGTGAAGGCTACAGACCGGGTGATCCCGATGATACATGCTGGAAAAGGATAGGCCCTGGAACCAGTAAAACAACCAGGGGGTACCAGGAGTTAGAGGGAGGGAAGGATGAACAAGCAGAGCTCAGTGGATTTTTAGGGCATTGAAACTGCTCTGTGTGACAGTATAGTGAGAGATGTCATTATACGTTTGTCCAAAGCCATAGAAGGCACAATACCAAGAGTGAGCTCCAAAGTACACTGTGGACCCTGGGGAGGCCCCACTCTTGCCCAGGAGGTGATGGACATCTGTCCGCTGCTGGGCAGCCTGGCCCACGCCCTCATGCCCCCACCCTGGAGCCCCTTCCTGCCTTTGTGCAGCTCACTTTGACTTTTCTTCTTCCTCCTCTTCAGCCACAGAACCTCTGGTTAGGGAGGTGGCTTGAACTGCTGGCCTGTCTCGATCACATAGCCACTACCTCGGCCACACTGAGGATGGACTTCCCTCTGCTCACATCTGGGTTTCCCCAGGACAGTGTCCCCTCACAAACAGACCCAGGCGGATTTTCTCCTCTTGGGCCTTCGGGCAGAGCGTGGAATTTTAAATTCTGTTCCTCTCGTACTTCCGTGCAGCAGCACTCTCCTCTCTTGAGGTCATTTTCCATCCCCCAACACACCCCTTACGTATTGAGACTTCCTGGCAAGCTGCACCAAGAAACAGAGTAGAGCTAAAGATCATTATACGATTTTAGGAAAGTAAAGGCCCTTTTATTGGCATTTTGCTGATTTTTTTTTTCTTCCGAGCGCCTATTATTTGAGTTATTTTTTCTAGGCGGGGTTGGGAGCATGCTGGTTTCCGTCCCAGCAAGAGTAGAGAGCATGCACGCTTGGACCCTCTTCACGGTGAGAGGACCGCAAGGCTGCCCACTGCTTCCGCTCCCACGCTCGGGCCCTGCTCATGCTCTGAGCTGCTGCTGTGGCACATCTGCTGCTACCCACTTCCCAGACCTCTGTCTCCACCCCACAACTCTTTCAGCTGCTTGCCCAGGCCGAGCCGTGTCCCTCCAGATGGTCCTGCAGGTTCGGGCTTGCCTTCTTACCCCCGTCCATTTTCTCCTTGTAGCCAGAGCGATCTTCCAACACACAGACCTCCTCGTGTTCTGGGTGGGCCCTGGGGCATCTATTCAGGTTCAGGGCCACCCACTGCCGTGAGGGATACTGGAGACACTGGGACAGCTTGACTGTTAAATACTGGGCGGTCCAGGAGTAGAGACAAATTAATTCCTTGACCAGAGCGCTATAACAGGAAAAAAAAAAAAAATTACCACTTATTAAATACTGCGTATGTGCCTGGACCTGGGCAAAGTATTTTGAGGTATAATTTTATTTAGTATTCAATAATCACAGGAGGCAGATAGCAGTCTTGGTCAGTTTTACAAATGGGGAAGCTGGGGTTTAAAGGTTGAAGATCTTGTTACTGATTTAGAGAACTTGTTTTCAGTTTTTATCTGCTCAGTATTCACCTTGGCTTTGGGTTTGTCATATATAGCCTTCATAATGTTGAGGTAGCTCCTTCTCTCCCTAGTTCCTCTAGCATTTTAAACATAAATGGGTGCTGGATTTTATCAAAGGCCTTTTCTTCATCTATTGAGATCAGCATGTGATTCTTGTTCTCAATTCTATTTAAGTGGTGAATTACAGTTATTGATTTGTGTGTTTTGAACCAGGGAATAACACCTACTTGATCATGGTGTATTATCTTCTTGATGAGAATTTTTTTTTTTTTTTTTTTTTTTTTGGCAGGGGTACCAGGGATTGGACCCAGGGGTGCTAGCCACTGAGCCACATCCCCAGCCCTTCTTATTTTTTATTTCTATTTTAGTCTCACCAAGTTGATTAGAACCTCACTAAGTTGCTGAGACTGGCTTTGAACTTGCAGTCTTCCTGCCTCAGCCTCCCAAGCCACAGGGATTACAGACATGCACCACCATGCCTAGATGAGTTTTTGAATGTCATTTAATAATATTTTCTTAAGGATTTTTGCATTTATGTTCATCAGTGTTGTTGGTCTATAGTTTTCTTTCCTTCATGTGTCTCTGTCTGATTTTAGTATCAGGATTTTACTGGTTTCATAGAATGTATTTGAGAGTATTCCTTCCCTTTCAATTTCATGGACTAATTTGAAAAAGACTGTTATTAATTCTTCTTTAAAGGTCTGGTGGAACTCAGCTGAGAATTTATCTGGTGCTGGGCTTTTTTTTTTTTCCATTGGAAGACTATTTTAATTGATATTTCAATTAAAATTGGTATTGGTCTGTTTAGATTTTCTGTTATCTTCCTGGGCAGGTCAGATATATCTAGAAATTTGTCTGTGTTTTCTAGATTTTCTAGCTTGTTGGAATATAAATTTTCAAAATAGTTTCTAATAATCCTCTGGATTTCAGAAGTCTGTAGTGGTATCTCCTTTTCATTTCTAATTTTGTCCATTTGGGTCTTTCTCTTTATTTGGTTGCTTTTGCTAAGGGTTTATCAATCTTGTTTATTTTTTCAAAGAACCAACTCTTTTTTGTATTGATCCTTTGTAATTATTTTTTTGTTGTTCTCAATTTCATTAATTTGACTCTGACCTTAATTATTTCCTGCCTTTTACTGATATTGGCATTGGTTTGTTCTTCCTTTTCTAAGGTCTTGATGTGTACCATTAGATGGGAATTTTATTTATTTATTTGAGCTTTGTAGTTATACACAGTAGTGGGGTTCATCCTGACAATCTCATGCACGCATGGAAATTGGTTTCCGTTCATGATCCCCACTTTTCCTCCCATTCTCCCTCCCCTCTCCCATCTCCTTCCTCTACTCTCAATTTTTTAAAGTAGGCACTCAGAGCTACCAACCCTCCTCTTAGAGCTGCATTCCTGCTGTTCCAGAGATGGATGCTGTGTCTCTTCTCATTTGTTTCTAAGAAGTTCTTCATTTGTTCTATGATCCATTTCTCATTTTTGAAAGTTTTGTTCACTCTCCATGTGTTATGTGGTTTCTGTGATTTTTCTTGCTATTGATTTCTGGTTTCCATTATGATCTGATAGGATTCATGGAATTATATTCATTTTTTTTTTTTTTTGTATTTGCTAAGACTTACATCATGACTTAGAATATGGACTATTTTGGAAAAGGTTCTATGAGCTGCTGAGAAGAAAGAATTCACCTGTTTGGGGGTGAAATATTCTGTAGATGTCTGTTAAGTTCATTTGATTTATAGTACTATTTAGGTTGGAAATATCTTTACTGATTTTTTTTTTTCATTTTAATGGGTTTTTTTATAGTTTAATAAATAGTTCTCTTAATGACCACAGATATGTAAGGCTATTTGGTAGTATTCAGAAACATCACAGTAATGGTGGTTTTCCTGATTGAGTTGTAATCTAATAATTATAAGGAATGTAAAACTGTTATCAAATCAGTAAGACTGCATTTATATATGCATCATTTTCAGGATTATTTGGTAACTGGGGCATATTTCCCCCAAGTAACTTTGCTTCCTTATGTTACAAGGCCTGACTCACTCACTTTCATCTCAATGACTGTACCTTTGGTAATAACACCCAATAACCTTTGGTATACAGTATGGATGAGGGATTTTTTTACATACCAAGTATTGGTAGGCAAAAGGTGGCTTTCAAGCTGGGCACAGTGGTATACACCTGTAATCCCAGCAGCTTGGGAGGCTGAGACAGAAGAATCTCAAGTTCAAAGCCAGCCTAGCAACAGCATGGTGCTAAGCAACTCAGTGAGAACCTGTCTCTAAGTAAAATACCAAATAGGGCTCAGTGATCAAGTGCCCCTGAGTTCAATCCCCAGCACCAAACAACAACAACAAAAAGGTGGCTTTCAGTTCAGGATGTGTTACGTGGGCCTTCTTGAAACATAAGCCCACTGGCCTAATGAATCTTTCCTATTTAGGTGGTCTTCTTGTAAAGCCGTCTTCAACAAAGCAGACTTCAGTAACCAGTCTCTTCCAGGCCTTCCTTTTTCTCTTTGAATCACTTTTAATATTTCTGTTCCTCCCTGGGCACGAACCTTGGAAAGGAGGACTTCCCATTTTCCCACCTTCTCTTCTTGTTTTTGTTGAATCATGTTGGAAAGTACTTTCACTCGGTGTCTGTCACTGTCTGTCCAGGAGACAGGCAGGTACTGCTCCTGTGGAGTCTTTCAATTGTTCTTCTGTTTGTGTTTCTCTTTTTGTGCATCTTGATAGTCTTTCTCACTTGCATTTTCTCGGCATGGTGCTGTTTATGGTAGAGTGTAGTCTTCAGACCAATTTTTTTTTTGCCTTCTTTGAATGTTCATGAGCCTCTCGACTTTCCTTCTTTCCCATATTTCCTCAGAAGCTGTAGTAGGATTTCAATTAAATTTTAACTTGGAAAGAAAGTATGTCCATTTGTAGCCTGATTTAAAGGGAATAATGTCAGATTCAGGCATTGTTTGTTCTCCTAAGGAAACAGCACACACCTTGGGCTTGGGCATCTCCTGAATATGCCCATTTCTATTTGACCACTATAAACTGAGCACCTACTGATTGACTTGATGCATTCTCTCTCTCTCTCTCTCTCTCTCTCTCTCTCTCTCTCTCTCACACACACACACACACACACACACACACACACACACACCCCACATACATGTAGCAACACAGCACAGTCATTGTTCCTAACTTTTGGAGAATTTTAACCTTTTACAATCTGATGTATCTATGTACCCTCTCCACACAAAAATATATAAATAAATAAAATTTAGTATACACCTCAGGAGCAGAGACCAAATTCTTCTGAAATGCATCCATGGAACATGACGGAAGTGTTTCTCAGTCCTGGCTATGGACCAGAATCATCCGAGATTTACCCAGAACCTGCCCCAGATATTCTAGGTTGATAAATATAAATTGGGATCCCAGGGTCAATGGGGAAATCTTCTACACTGCTACACAGCTAGTTTTAAGCACCTAAAAACCCCAAAACTCTAAGGGTTTTAGGTCAAAGTTAAGACCCTTCCCAGTAGGAGACCTAGGAGTTCAGGGCAGCTTTGAGCTGGGGACCAGCACTGAGGACCTCATTGAGGAAGTAGGATTAGAGCCGAGATTTCTGGTGGTTTTATCATGCATTTATAGGGGAAGAGAGGGACAGGCATAAACCAAGGTACAGAAGTAGAGAAATATGGGGCTGGGCCAAGGAATGGATGGATTCACTGAAGGAGCAATAGGCAAGGTGTTGTGCACATGGCTTAGCATTGTTTTTTGGTTCAAAAACCAAAAATGGATGGCTTAGAGATGGGGGAGCTGAGGGCAGGTTAGCCAGTCCCCTCCCACTATGGACATGTGTGATGAGGGCCCTGCCTAGGAACAGGAGGAGGAAAAAGGGTCCAGATGAGAGATGGACTCTTCACGAGGTACCCCAGCAGGACCTGGCAATGGACTGGCCATGCAGAGCTGAGTTGAGGAAATGGGAACAGCTGTGTTCTCTGTCAGGTTGAAAGTTCCAGAGACTGAGATTATTTATTGCATTCTTAGCACCTGACAAAAGCATAGTGGGCACTCGGTGCATATGTTTTGGTAAAGGAACGATCATGTGGAGATAAGGGGTGGGAGGGATTCTGGAGAGCTCTTAAATCCTCAGTGTGGGTCATGGGAAAGAATGGTGCTGCTCTTCACTGGGAAGTGGAACTGGCTTTGGAGGAGAAATGAGAAGTTGCACATTTGTAAGCAGTGAGCAGAGTCTGTTGATAGCAAGTGATCTGGGACCTCTATCAAAGCAGGTGGAAACAGGCGAGAGAAAGAACAGAGTAATACCTGAATGAGCACCAGGAAATTCAAACTGGATTTCTGTTTTATCCACCAACTGGTTTGCTTCCCTTTCCTGGGTATTTTCTTGCCTGTTCGTGAAAAAGGTTGCTTCTGACTCGAGAATTGCTGGAGGGCTAGAGTTGTATGTTGCCTGGGAATCCATGCCGGATAGTTTGGTTAGTGATGCTCAGGATGGCACTTGGGAGTCGGGCAATGATTGGGTGAGGCAGGTCTGTCATGACAAATAAATAGCAAATTCAATGCCACGGGGTGGTGGGCTCATGGATAGCTCTCTTTCCTGGCTGTTGCTTTGAGGCAGAACATGGTAGAAGCCTTCCAGCTGCAGAGCAAGCTGTATTTCTCTACAACTGTGTTCTGGAAGTGGATTGTTAGTAGATCTTCATACACATCTGCATGAGGTTCTATGTTCAAATAAGTTTGAAAAGCACTAAAATAAATAAGTTAAAAAACTCTTTAACTGGACTTTTTAATAGCCCTTAATATGCTCATTTTCTCTCTGGGATGCTAATGTACTAGATATACTTCCTTCAAAAAAAAAAGGAAATTGCAATCAGGCAAATCTCAGCATGCATGATGGGGGCCGCTGACTCCCTGCAGGCTTATTGAGAGCCCTCCATGACGATGATGCCTTTCGATGCGATGGCCCCCGGTGGAGTCACTGAGGACAAAGATCAGTCCAGCAAGACATTTAGTACAGCAAGACATTCTCTTGTCCCCTTGGCCCCAGTAACCTTACCAAGACTAACGGGAGCTTCTGCCAATCTGGTGCGTGCATCTGCCTAAGAAGTGATCTGAACACAACGGTGTCCCAGCTTCCAAGTGTGTTTGGCTTCCATAGGGGAAAAACTGTTAGCTACTTGCCTTTTTCACCTCCAAATCCACATCCTCCTCTCTCCCAACCTGCCCCTTTGTTCCATTCTTGTTCTGTGGGCATGTGTATTTTTGTAGCAAGAGATAATGAGGACTCTGAGGACTTCCAGCTCAAAAACCTGGGACTGATGGAAAACCTTTGTCACCAGGCAGCAGGATTCCCACGTGGCAGGTTGCCGTCGCCTCCCGTTTAGCTGAAGACTTGCTGGGGACGTGGTCTTTCGTGCCCTGAGCACACGGGGATGGACATCTACCTGCTAACTGCGTCGCTGGGTCGTGGTCAGTTTCACGTGGGGTGAACGCCATGAGTCAGACAACACTCCCTGCCCGCGAGCTGTGCGCGGAGTCCAACCAACAGTCCTGGCCAAGCGCTTCCTGAAGTGGTCCCTGCTCTTTTCTCTCTCAACCTTTCCCATTGCGAAACTGTCCCTCTTCTACTTCATGCAATTCCAAAAGCTACTCTTCATGATTCCTGTCGCACTCTGGGAGGAGAGAAGCCTTTTTGGGGTTGGAAGGCAGACAGCACTTAGAGAGAGGAGCAGCTGTGACATCTGGTGGGACACGTGGGTAGGCCAGGGCCGGAGGGACGGAATCCTGCGCATGCCCTGCAGCGGCCCCGTGTCTAGTCCCAGGGAGAGGACTTGTATCAGACACAGGCCCCACTTGGTATCTGTGGTCACCCTGAAGGCACAGCTGTGTCCAGCTCTATGTCCCCTAGCACCGCCACACAGGAGGGGGTCAACAGATATTTAAGCACCAACGACTAATGATCACCATTTCTGGCGTGCTTCATGTTGGGTACGGTGACGATGATGTCAGCTTGACCCTGCTCCCCGTGCAGTCTCCCCAATTTCATCATCTCAGATTAGGAAAGAGGGGCCAAGAGCACTGGTGTCACCTGCTGGGGAGCAACAGCTGCAGACGGCAGAGCTGGAGAGGGAGGTAACTAAGTTTGGAGTGAGTGCTCTGGGCCATCACCCTGGCGGGAGCCCTTGGGAAAGCCGGTGGGAGGACAGGTCTCTTCCTTAACTTGGTTAGAGGTCACCAGCAAGGACACAATGGCCAGACAGGGGAAGCGGCCCTCCTGGGGCACATGTCCGAACCCACGTCCCCCTCTGGAGATTGCCTCCTCATCCGGGACCCCAGCACCTGTGCATTCTGGCACAATGCACAGTCCCCAGCTTAGGCCTGTGATATTTCATGCCAGAGTTTGTAGGAATCAGTGTGGGGCCAGCCCCTCCCTTGTTCCCCACAGGAGGCAGTGTCCCTGCTGCAGCTCAGGGGTGAGGCCTTTCCAGAGGAACGCTGTCTGAGCTGCCGATGGAGGTCTTTATTCCTCCTGGATGTGGGACACTTAAGTCAACATTGTCAGCAGTGAAGATCAAAGCAAAAGGAAACTACTTGCCCACATAATTCTTGCCAGATAGCAAAGATCTCCTGAATTACACCAACTCCAGTTCAGTACCTCATTTTATCCAACTGAAAATGTAATAATGCAATTATTGTCTTTCTGTTCACTGAGTTCCATAAGGGCATACCAATTTGGTCAGAAACTCATTTACTTTGTTAATGGGCCTAACACATCTTTAAGAAATATCCCCTCAAATGTTTTTCAGTTATTATTGTCATTAAGCTTTTACTTTGTTAGTTTTAAATAAAATAGTCCTAAATTAAATAAAAATAGCTTTATTTTAGTTTCGTTTGAAATTTTGTTCTATTTAGTTATTAGAACATCTAGATAATGAAGGCCCTTCCCACTGGAAAAAGTAGTTAAAAATGATCACCAAGGCCCCAAAGACATAATAATAAAATGATAACCTGGAGCAATCCCTTTCTAGGTAAGTCAAAGATATAATGAGGATTTTCCTCCTTTTTTAGAAGGAGCTGTCTACAGAACTCTAATGGGAAGTATTGGATTTTTCCATTAGTATCCCTGCTTCTATGCAGCAATTTTCTGTTTTAGAAGGATAGAAAGGAAATGGTTTGGATACAAATGTATCATTGCATTTAATTTCAGAGTTTGCATCCTGTCCTCTCCCTACTTCCAATGTATTTTATGCAAGAAGATGCCATCAGAGTGACTTACGTTAATCTATCTTTCTGGATGGGGGCATTTCTAACAGAACAATTACTTATTGCCTGGACTAAACATCCATTTCATTTCCATCAGGAGCCTTGTTCACCTTGCTTACCAAGTGGGAGATGTGAAATTGGTTATCTCAGCTCTGAGAACAGAGTATGTGTTTAAATTACATAAAGGATCCTTCAGGCCAAGGCATCCAGACTGACAACCACCAGAGCAACCAGCCAGAGGAAGGAGCTAGTGTCAGATCAGTCCCATCTCAGAGTGAGTTATATTCTATTTCCTCTTCCTATTACAACCTTTCTCATGAAAATGAGTCTGCTGACTCATAATGTATCCTCTTTTTGATTGTGTGGTGTTCTTATGACAGAAAAAAAAAAATCTTAACAAAAGAAAAAACAGGAGTCAAGTATATATTATTGTGTTGTTAACATAGTAAGGGACAGAAAATAGCACAGGGTGATTCGATTTTTAAGATCTTTTAAATTATAATCAGAAGCATAAATAGGGTAAAACAAAATTAGTTTGGGAGATATAAAACCTCCATTTCATAGTTATCACACACTTGGAAAATGGTCCCATAATAGTAGCAAAATTAGATTTCACCACTTCAACTCAGCAAAGCAGTGGCACTCAATATTCTCTGATCCCTGCAAATGGTGACCATAGTACAGTAAAATTAGAATTTTTGCAATTACTGCTTAAAGATATTGAATACAAACTTGTCATTTGCTGTAATTATCAGGTGATGACACTTCTCAAGTATTTATGCTTACAATGAATTTAGATGACACATTATTCATCAAGAATGTAACTATCCATTCAGATGGAAAAAAATAAAATTATGAAGAAACCAATCACATACCTCATCTATCTGCTTTCCAAGCCTGGGGAAGCATAAGCCAGAATTGGGTGAGATTCTGGACTTTTAAAATTGGAAGGAATTGAACTTTTTATTAACTGGCAGTGATCAGAAAAGCTTTTGGTTCTTCCCATGCTAGAAGTGGAGAGAAACGATCTTGCAGCTGTACTCAGGAGACAGTAAGAGGATAAGGAACAATTGCTCTGGGCTTGCCCTTGACCAAGTCCAGCTAATTAAATTAATCTGCTGCACAGCAAATTATTTAACATAGGGTCAAGCATGTATTTAATGGCTCAATAAAGTTGAGCTATTGTTATGAACACATTGTAGGACATATTCCTGTTTGGTTTAGTTTGGTTTTCTATAACCAGTGGGTTCTGGAAAAGGTGGTCACACTTAATACCTCTATTAGTCAGGATAATGCTCAGGTGTGTTGCTGTAACAAATGATGTCAGTGGCTTAAGCCAAGTTTCATTTCTTGACCATGCCTGCCACATATAGGTTAGTAAGAAGCTGGGAGGCTACCTTGAGTTACTAAGGGACTTAGGTTGACAGAGGGTCCCCCATCTGGTGACATCACTGAAAACCAGCAGTGAGGCCTGGGAAAGCTCACATATAACTTCTCATCATAGCACATCTGCTATACCCAATCACAGACAGCATACTGTCCCCCATGTCTAGACAGGAGAAATGAATCAGGCCAAGGTGAGAGGGAATGATCTCCCCAGTTGAATCTTGTGAGATTGTAATCCTTTCAAGAGCAAAGATATCCTCTACCATCTCTTTGAAGAGAGCTACCTAACCTATATGAACATTTAGGAGAGGAAGTATCTCCTTCCACTAATGTTCTTGACTCAGTTCTGGGGACCTGGGATGTAACTTGGGAATTTAACTGTCTCCTCAGAAAGGTGTTTCATGGGTTCGCCATTTAAAGTGGGTCCTGCCTATAGCCCCCAACATTCATCTCTGCTTTAGCAACTGAGTTGCTTCTTTCACCGAAACATCACAATGTGTGATTGCTTTGTTTATTATTCTTAGAATTTTAAATTTTGGCTCTTTTCCTCACTAAATTGAAGCTTCCAAGAGGTTAGGGACAATGTCTGCCTTGTTTACTCTTATGTTCTTGGATCTGTGAAATATGCCTGCCACACAGAGGGAATCGATAGGCCATTGGCTCAGTGAACACATAAATGTGTGTTTTAAAGAAGGTTTCCCGGTGATGCTGATGAGGAGTGCCTACTAATCACACTTGATGAATAGCGAAGTTCTTGCTTACCCCTTTTTGAAATTAATAATCCCCAATTTAATATCATTTGATTCCACTCAATTAAATCCACATTCACAGCACCACAGGGCAGGACTGCAACTCTGTTATTCTACACAGAGTCCTGCCCTTTCCCCAACTAGCACACTTGGTCCAGCCCTGACGCCTAGCACAGCAGGCGTTCAACAGGTATGAACTTGTCATTCACAGCCACGTGGCATTGTTCATTGTTCTCCTTTCGTAACAGTGAGTGACCTGGAGAAAGAGAGAGAGAGAGAGAGCGTGAGCGAAAGAGAGAGAAAGAGAGAGTGCGTGGCCTACTTTGGTGGGATATATCAGCCCAGATCAGCCTTTTCATCCAAATGTGGTCCCTGGACTCCTCTCCCCAGGTTTCTGTGTGTTGACCTTAGGAGGACAAGGACAGGCAGCACCACCAGGGCCTCCACCCCAGCACTGGTGCCCACTAAAGTGGCCTAGGAGCTCTTCTGCCCAAAACCCAGATTCCCCTGCTGCCCATCACATTGCTGAGCTGACACTCGGCCTGGCCTCCGGTCTCCCTTCATCCTGCTGGTCTCCTTCTCTTGGTGGGACTTCAAACTAGCCTCTCGGAGGCCTGCCAGCTCACTTACTGCCTGATTTAATCGGGAATGATGATATGCTTACCCCAAATAACATCTTCCCACTTCCCTTGCTACAGTGAGATAGAAGCAGAATGTGCTGGGCAGATTTTTCTAGTGAAGATTTTGAAAGAGACCTGTCTTGAGTATTTATATCTCAGCCTCATTAAGGACAGGTCCCTGGGTATGAGCAGATGTTTCTCCCTTGCAGCCCAGGCATGTACTGTGATGAGAAAACAGATATGAAAGCACC
This sequence comes from Sciurus vulgaris, assembly GCF_902686455.1. Classification (NCBI taxonomy): domain Eukaryota; kingdom Metazoa; phylum Chordata; class Mammalia; order Rodentia; family Sciuridae; genus Sciurus; species Sciurus vulgaris. The sequence goes on along the minus strand of NC_136464.1, from coordinate 10,683,240 downwards.
AACTTGTGCAACAGATGATCTGATTCATCACATTATGAAGTGTTTCATTTTACCCAAATACTGTGCACTTAGTTTCTCTCAGTGTCATGGATCCACCCCTCCCACATGTAACTCAGTGGTATTTAAGATAACATTTCAGATGCTTTATTTCAGTGCTACAGAAAAGCCTGATTTCTAGGCGCAGAGCAGAATTTGAATAGTAGATCTGCTATTTTTCTCAGACCCCCTCATTGGAGAAATGGGCACAAAATTGCCATCACTTTAGGGGCCCCAGTGGAGGTGAAACTGGACAGTACTCAGGCAATCCCTGGCTTTGGAAAATGGCAGGTCATGCTGGCTGCCATTTGAATCAGTACTGCTGAATCACAAAATATGAACCACACATTGATTCAGACTGATGCAGCCCAAGAGACTCCATCCAATCTGCCCTGACAGGGCCACTATTAATGGTAATTTTCCAGTTTCTGTGTGCATATTCAGAATCAGAGCTGGGAAATAAAAACATTTGGTCACCCTTGCTTTCAAACCTTAGAATTCTGACTGCTCTAAAATATCGTAAACATCTGTTGTCTATACAACCACTAATTAATGGTATTAGAATTCCTGGGAGAGGGACATTAATTTTATTTTTTTACATTGAGACACATACACTAAAATATGCCAACTGTAAGTATTCAGTTCAGTGAGTTTTGACAGTTGTATAAATGTGTGTAGCACAAGCCAGACGAGACAGGAAACATTGCAACCATCCTGGAAGTTCCCTGGTGCCTCCTGAAGGCAACCCACCTCTGGTCGGCGTCATGACTGGTTGGCTCTGACTGCCCTCGAACATCAGACGGATGGAATCACACAGCATGTGCTCTTCTGTGGTCCAGCCACCTGCCGAGGCACTTTGGCAACTCGCCCATGTTGCGGTGGTGTGTATTAGTCGTTGCTTCCTCTTGTGCTGCTGAGTTGTGCTCAGCTGCAGGGGATAGGAAACCACCAGTTTAGTGATGTTGATGGACGTTAGGGTCATTTCCAGATCGGAGTTCCTAATGAGTCTTAGCGTGTTCAAATATTTTCATCTCCTTTGGACAAATACCCAAGAGTATAGTTCCTGAGTCATATGGTAAATGTATGTTTAACCTGATAAGAAACTTCCAAATAGTTCTTCGAAGTATAAGCCCCATTTAATATTTCCACCAGGAATGGGTGTGCCAGTTGCTTCGTGTCCTTGATGATCTTCTTTCCCACCACCCAAGCTGTTCTCATGAGCTGACCTAATTCTTCCTCCTCCTCCTTTTTCCCTTTTGAGTTAATAAAATATTATTTCACTTTACCCCTCCGTTGACTTTTTAGCTATGTTGTATGGGCTTCTTCAATGTCCACACCTAACTTATTCCAGTCTATTTTCAAATAGTAACTGCACAGACAGTACACGAACCCCATTGCAGGCTCCCTTTCATTTACGCCTTCCTTTGTCACGTGTTCTTCTCGTATATTTTATTTTCAGCTACTCTGTCACTGCAGTCATTCATTTCTTCTTATTTTTCCTTAAATATTATTTTTAATAAAAGTGTATCTTAAGATAAAAATTTATTCACGCTCCTCTGGGGCTCTTCATTCCTGGCTGCTGCCATGTGATGGCATTTCCCATTAGCTCAGAAAGATTCCTTGAGCATTTCTTATCATTTACGTCTGTTGGAGACAGCTCAGCCTCTCTTTGTTAGAAATGTCTCTATTCCATCTTCATTTTTGATGGAGTTTTGTTGACTAAGGATTCTAGGTTGAAGGTACCATTTTCTTTCCCGTTGCTTTTTAGAACCACAACTTCAAAGACGTTATTCGATATTCCAACCATTGTTTCTGCTGAAAAAGAAGAAACAATACAGCTTCATTCACATTGTTCCCTGTATGTAATGCACTTTTTAAATTTTCTAGCTGCTTTTACCTTTTCATCTTGCTTTTTGGCATTGGGTCTGTGTTGTGCCTAAGTGTTGTTTGCTTTGTATTTATCCTTCTTAGATTTGCTGAACTGTGTGAGTTAATTGATTCATACCATCCATAAATTTTGGAAAATTATCAGTTATCTTTAAAAAATCATAATACATACATACATATAATACATACACGTGCGTGTGCTTTTCATTCTTTCTCCCTCTTCTGATACCACAGCGATATATCTCTTAGGCATTTAATATTGTCACAGACAGGTAGCACAGACACCCATTGGGAAGAGGAAACACAAGTTTACTATCTGCTTTAAAAAGCAAGGAAGAGGAGGGAAGAAAGAAAAGAGGAAATAAAAGGAGAAGAGACATAAATTAACCTCTCCAAAAATCATCCAGCTTTGTACATTATTTACAGATAGTACCAAACAAGTCATTGAAGTTAATGTCACGGGAAGATACTCAAGATTTATATACTGTGACAACCTGGGTCAAATAACTGTGTGTACTGTGACAGAATTTCTGAACTAGGTAAACGTGATCACAGAGAAAAGACAGGAAGAAAAACCAGCCATGTTTTTCACAGAGTAGAAGAGCAGATTCTTTTCTCCCATTTGATTTGTGTGTGTATGTGTGTGTACTAACTTTCCCACAGTAGTCTGCTTTGGTTGTGTAAGCAAACAGAATAACGAACATCTGAACGATGTTGAGAAAAAAAGAGAAAACAGTTGAAGGACACCAAGTCTGCCCTCCCCCACATGCCACCTCAGTCTAGGAGAGGACACGGGGAGCTGGGCATGTCGTGCAGAGTGGCAGTCCTCAGTGAATCCATGCCTTGGGCTTTGGGGACTCTAGCTCAGATGGTGGAGAAAGGGTTCTACCTTAGTGCCCCTGCCTACAGTTTCATCCTACCTTGAAAAGAATTCTACCTCCCCCCACCTGAGACCCTGCAGTGTGGTCCCCCAGCACGGGTCCAGGCAGCATGTGGGCGAGAAGGGGGCTCTGCTGCCCTCAGTGATGAGGACTCATACTGCTCTCAGCTGGTCATAAAAACACACTTGTGGTCTTGCACTTGGCCACCTGCATGTTTAAGATCAGCTTGAATCACCCTTCTCCTCCAGGGCAGTGGGGAGCTGGGGCTAAGAACATGAAGCCTCGGTGCAGCTCTTCCCGACCTCCCTCCTGATCTCAGAAAGCCATGCAGTGAGGCACTGGCTCCTGCCCTCTGAGCACCCTTTGTTCAGCTAAAACCAAAGTGGCTTCCAAGAGAGAGTGACAGAAATAGGCAAATGGTTCTTACCCTGCTCCCAGGAGCGGGGACCACTAATGAGTCTAATCCATCTACCCTCCAGATGCCTCAGCGGTCTGTGACGCCCCCTCGAAGAGACAAAGTCCATGTGATCCCCATCACGAGTGTCCGTGTATGTACCTGCAGCAATCCAGCTCCTCTGTTACATTTCAAATGATGGAGTGTTTCAGAATGTTCTGTCAAACTAAGCCAGGCTTTGTAGATGTAAGAGGAGATCGTGGTTGGTAGCCATCACTCAGAGGGCATATTCCCAAGTCGTAAGTTCTTTGTTTCAGGGGAACTTCGTGCTCCTCCGAGGAAGCCTGACCCCTCACTAAAGGAGAGTGACTAATGGGAAGTTCTGATGAGGAGTGATTTCTTGGAGGAGCACCAGGCCCCTCCCGCTTCATCTTGAACTAAAATGCAAAGAAGGCTGCCCCTCACTTACCGTCATTTCTAGTTTAGCATCTTTATAATCTCTCGACCCTGATTTCCTTCCACCTTAAACCCTGTCGCCTGCCTGGTGAGTCCATTTCAAGGGGAAATCTGTCTGGGCAGGCCTTGGAGTCTGGGAGTCACCAGAGCTGTCAGACCACCCCACAGAACTGTCTGGACTGCCTGGTATGCTGAGGGTCCTCACAACCCCTTCATTGAGAATGCAATTAACTCCCTAGGAGGACAGCTGGCTTCAGCAAATTCAGTTTGTTAAAAAGGAAGAACTGGATCCATAGCAGAGTCTTCAGTTAGCCAGGGAATTTAAAAATTATTTCTGGCATGTCTGAGGTGGAAAATTTCTGCAGGTTCCCAAGCAGGTTAGCTGTTATAAACTCTCCTCTACATTCCTAAACAGGTTAGGGTTAGGATTATGTTATGTCACGAATGCTACATGCCACCTTGAGCTCGGCCTGGGTAACCATGGTATCTGGTTCTGTGTAGTGGTAGGGATGTGACCTTCCGGCCCCACTGGTTGTCAGTGACTTTCTGAAGCAGCTAAAATCTGTAGGGGTGAAGTGAGAGTCAGCAGACCAGGTTATGCCTGGTCTTAGTCCCACTGCCTCTGGCTATAGAGGTAAAGCAGCAGGTGCTTACAGTATCAGGAAAACGGGCCCCATCATGGACAAATTCTAGGTTCACACATTCTTCATATTTTCCTACCATCCATTTAACATCTTCCCTCGAGTGTCCTTGTGTCTGTACCTACCAGTGCTCTAAGCTCATTCTGATCTGAATGTGACGCATGTGCTATGGAAGTAAAGAGTTAAAATGAATGGACTAGTGCTCATCCCAGAAGCCAGTCTTCAAATTAACCGTGTGCAGAGGAGGGAGGAGGGTTCCTCCTATAGTCCAGAGGCACTTACAAAGCAGAAAGTGCCAGTTGACAGGATTTCCCCTGCCTACCCCAAATGCCAGAGGCACAAATCACAGAATGTCTTCCAGGGAATTGCCCCAAATCCATTTTTTTCAAGTCTAATTGACAAGACCTCTGGGATTGATAGACTCCTTTTTAAAGGCAGTGAATGAGGTCCTTTAGAACAATAATGACAAAACCCAGAATGGTGAAGTCGACAGAAGGCAGCCCGGGGGCAGATCCTAACAGACTCAGGTGGAAATTCTGGAGAAGTGAGAGCTCACTGTGAGAGGTGGAGAGAGCACCCTGAGCCGAGGGGAAAGTTCAGAAAGTGGAGACATTCAAGAGAGAAAGGCTAGTAGTGGCTCCACTCAGGCAGGGGAGCACATGGTGACTGTCCGACCACATGCACAGGAGACCTTGCTCTAGTCAGGATTGTGAAGAAAATGAAGGACTGGTATGACCCCCTGGAGAGAAAACTCAGGCTAAGGCAGACATCCAAACCCAGGTGTGGTGGCTGTATTGGTTTCCTGTGACTACTCTAACAATGACCACAAACTGGCTGTAAGACAACAGAAATTCATTCTCTCAGGGCTCTGGAGGCCAGAAATTCAGTCAAAGCATTGGCAGGTTTGGTTCCTTGTAGAGGGAGAATTCAGTCCACACCCCTCTCCTAGCTTCTGGTGACTGTCAGCAATCTCAGCGTTCTGGGCTTAGAGACATATTACTCCAATCTCTGCCTTGTGCTCACACAGCAATCACCCCTGGGCCTCTCTATCCCAAATCTGCCTCTCTTGTCTCATAAGGGATCAGTCATTGGAATTAGGTCCCACCCTAAATATCAATGATTTCATCTTGAAATCATTAATTACATCTGCAAAGACCCTTATTCCAAATAAGGTCACATTCTGAGGTTCCAGATGGACATGGATTTGGAGACCAGGAGGAAGGAAGGGAGCAGTATTCAACTCACTACCCCAGGTCATCCAGGGTGAAAAGGAACGGATGCAAACTTCCTTATGCTCCATGGCACACTTCTCAAACTTTAATGGACATATGGTCATCTTGAGGATGTTGCTAATGTTCAGATTCCGATTCAGTAGCTAAGAATCTGTACTTCTGTAAAATCCCCAGGGAGGCTGATGCTGAGCATCAAAGCTTTAGTGTATTCGGTGTAGAGACACGTGCAATTATTTGTGCAATTATTTGTCCATGCTTAAGCTAACTTCCAGGAAAGCTAGGACGGCCACAAATAGGAAAATAATTCCAAGTGCTTGGGGGTGAAAAATAAGAAATAAATAGAAATCTGGATGTGGGTCCAACTGTTTTCCCAGAGTGGAAAGAACAATTTTGGAGAAGTCCATTGCTCCATGCTGTACCCCTCAGTATTAACTCAAATTATTAGACCACACAACACACCATACATGCAAGTCTTATATGGAAACCTCAAGCGCACAAAGCTTTGAATAAGAATAAATGTCTGTAATACAAGCCCCTGAGAATTTGCAAAAATCAGGAGAGGAGAGGTATCAGGGCTCCCCAGTTTAAACCAAGTAAATGAAATACTTGAGAAGCAGCAGGGGTAATAGCTGGGTAATGCAGACTAAGGTCCCACAGAATTGGCCTTCTGTGGGGCAGGATCTAGGAAACAGTGGTCCAAGCTTTGTCTTAGAACAGAGTCTTTTATCCACAGGTCATGAAAGGAGCAGCATGAAAAATTGGATTTTGAAAGAGGTAGCGGTCAGTGTGGCTTAGATCTCACTATTTTGAAATCAATATCCTGTTGCAATTATTTGCAGGGATATTGCAGCCACCTGGCCAACTTTGAGACTTAGTAAGAAGAATTGTGCAAAATAGAGTTTTCTTATGAAGAGAGGGTTGTGAGGTGGGGAAATGAGGGGCTGGTTTTAGAAATGGTGCCATCGAAGGCCTCCTTTGCTTTGAGAGTGGTTTCCTGAGCCCTGGGTCCTGGAATCAGTGATGGCTAAGGCTCCTTCCACCATCCCTTTGTGTTCTGGAACTGGCGTGCTCTGGCAAAAGGGATGTGAGAAGGGGGTGATGGTCAGCAGATCAGAGATGCTTTGCCCCAAGATTTGCTGGCTTAGGCTGACGGTGGACCAAAATTCAGAGAGAGTAAGGAGAGAATCTTGACCAAAGTTGGGTTAACAAGGAGTTCGTTTGGATTGATCACAGACAGTTCAGATAATAATTCGTATGTTAAAGAATGGAATGAATCTACATTGTGCTCAGCCATAGAAAAGAAAAGTTGTACCCCATTTGCGTAGAATGGAAATTGGGAGGGTTTCTGCCTGGCCTTGTCATAGGTGAACAAGTGAGTCCCACCTCAGGCACATGAGGAAGGGATGGAAGGAGCCCTTTGGCTCTTTCCAGACTTTCTTGCTTCTCCGTAGAAAAGCCCTTTTCTGGCTGACCTTTGAGATGCTTGTAGATGCCAATTCCCCCTATTTCCAAAGGCCCCCTCCTCTTCTGCCTACTGCAGTCGCCCCTTGCTATGATCCTTTTGGATAGCATCTCTCTTTACCAAATCTGGGTTTGATTTTTATTTAGTAGCAAGAGAAAATAAAAGAAACAAGCATGGGTCACTCTCTGCCTAGTGACTTAGAGTAAGACTTTCTCTTCCCGGGTTCCTGAAATGGGCTTTTGGTCCTGTTCCATGGGCCTCCTTAGGGTCAGATTGGTGGAACCTGGAGCTAGGATATAGCACCCCTAGTCTCTGTTTCCACATCTGCCAATTACAGCAGGAGCAGTGTGACTGAGGGTCAGTCTCTCTTCCTGGGCCTCAACAGAAATAATACGGTAAAGGAATCTTGGACCTTTGATTTCACTTCTAATGGCTGCAACTTTGTGATCAATTGGATTTTTCCAACCACAAACACTTGGAATTCTAACAGCATTTTTGGTCTGAATCTCTTACCGAGGCACATGCCAATGGGCTCCCTTGCTGTCTAGCTGTTGTGTGTTGTATGTGCTGAGTGTGTGTGCACCTGTGTGTCTGTCCCGATGAGGTCGGGGTGTCCGTGAGGTTCTAGACTGAGTATTTGATTTTCTTTCTTCCTCCCAAAGGCTTCAGCTGCATTGATTTGCTCTTGTTGGGCTCTTGTCCTTCATGGCCATGAACAGTGTTTGCTAATAGGGCTGCGAAGGGACGCGCTAGTGAAGTTGAGGTGCCGGGGGCCTCTGGGAACCTTCCCAGCCTGCAGAGATGCCCTCTGCTTAGTCAGAGGTGCTTCTGCTTTTCCTGGTTAGGTTCCAGCAATGTTCACAAAGTACAGTGTTCAAACAGAAGCCTCAGAGATGACATGACCGTGCCAACTAGTTTTTCAACTAGTTTTTCTAATTATTTCCTTTTTTAGCAAAGGAAACTTGTGAGGAACATAACTATGCATCGAAACTCATTCAGGTCATAGAACAGGAGTCAGTGGAACTTCTTTGAAAGGATGGGGTTGAGAACCTGCCCTTGTCCCCGACACCCTCCCTACTCTCAATGGCTTCTGAAGTACCACCATGTTGCATCAATCTGGCCCAGTCACTCATTTTATGGACAGGGAAGCTGAGTCTCCATCATTGTCCACGACCACAAAGCTGGTTAGAACAGAGCTGGGGTTGGTGTCCTCAGGTCTGCTCGCAGGGACTACCCCTCCCTCCAGGAAACCGCTCATCTTTGTTCAGTTCATGTCCTTCATGTGATCCCAGACCTCTTACTGGAAGCCACTGTGCTTTCTAGATGCACATTTTTTGTGTGGGTTTTTGATCCCATTGGCTTTTGGATTTAATTTTTCTGGAAGAAAGGAAGGAAGGGAAGGAGGAAGCTTCATCACTTTTTAAATGGTACTGAAAGCACTAAAAATTCAGCTGTCTGTGGCTCTTGAACATTTTTAAAATGCAACTCACAAAACTGATAGTAAGTGTTTGCTATTTGCTGATTGACAGCACACATTCTTTATTTTAGGGTCAGATGTCATTTTTAACCTGGATTTGGTTTTAAAAAATATATCCTATTTCACAATGATCAGGATCTCTCTGAAAAATACCGGAACACAGATATGTAAGAATTTGAATAAAATTTAAGCTCTAAATTGCATCATTAGTAATCCACCCCTGCAGGCTACCATTACTTGGTGGCAAGACATACATCACTGCCAGGAGATTATGAACTGAAGAAGAGGCACAATTTTTGCAGACGAGTGGATTAAAGAAATCTATCAGGCTGATGTAGAGCTGTGCCCATGAGAGACCCGAAGACTAAATATTTAAGAATATTGTATTTGCCTTGGATATGCCAGTTTTACAAGACAGTCACACACAAGATTCCTTCCTTCTGCTTTCAAAATCCAAAGGTGACCAAGGGAGGACTATTTGCCAGATTCTCCACTAATTTCTTGGAATGTCTCACTTCCCATGTAATTCATTTAGGGTCATGTGGACCAGATTTGGCCAAAGGGCCCTGAGAGAAAATGGCTGGTGTCACAACATATCTGAGGCACTGAGGAGCAGGGGTGTCTCTGCACTCTTTCCACTGGTGCTCTGGGAGTTCCATATAGATGAAGACCACGAATGCAAAGTGCCATGTTTGTTCCGTGATAGCGGGTGCAAACCCTCAACATGAATTTCCACCATTGATGTTGGCTTCGGTGGCTTGGCTGAGGAGATGTCACCAGGTTCCTCCACTGTAGGGTTATTCTTCCCCCCACCTTTTACATGTTCAGTCCTTCGGGAAGAAGTCACTAGTGCAGCCCACACTTACAGATTCAGACCTTATGTTCCTCAAAGAAAAAGTAACTAACCATGGACACTATTGGAAATTTTTTTTTAATTTATTTTTATTGTAAACAAATAGGGTACATCTTGTTTCTCTGTACATAAAGGCATACCATTTGCGTAATCATACATTTACATAGGGTAATGGTGTTTGATTCATTCTGTTATTTTTCTTCCCCCCCTCCCCTCCCACCCCTCTTTTCCCTCTATACAGTCCCTCCTTCCTCCATCCTTGCCTCCCTCTCACCCCCCATTATGTATCATCAACCACTTATCAGCAAGATCATTCTTTTGCATGTCCATTCTCTTCCAATTAATTTTTATTCAAACATTGATTTATATCAGCATGGCCCCAGGGACATTTATTTTGTACATTGGGATAATTCCATTTTATTTATTTTGTCACTAACCTGTTTCTGACTTTGGCCATTGAGAGCTCTTCAGCTGGCCCCTGTGACACCCTATCACTCTGTGCTGTTTCATTTGTGAGTCTTCCTTACGTGTTGGCATTGTAAGATATTCCAGGCACATTTATTGCTTAGTCCTAGAAGCAGTATTTCTCCAAGGAACCCTGGTTCCTTTTAGCGGAAAATAGTATTAGAAACCAAGATCTGGGAGCTAAGTATATTTGTTGTAATTTAGGTGTCATTGGACCCAACCAAACAACTTCGAGAAGGAAAAGTTTATTTGGGCTCACAGTTTCAGAGGTTCAGTCCATGGCTGGGTCCATCATTCTGGGCCCAAGGTGAGGCAGCACGTCATGGTAGAAAGGCATGGTGGAGAAGCGTTGCTCTGCTCAAGGTAGCCAGGAAGGAGAGGGAGAGTGGGAAGGGGCTGCAGGGAAGAGACACCCTTCCATGGCATGCTCCGTTGACCCACCCCCTCCAAATGCCTCACCTGTTCACAGCTCCCACCCAGTCAGTCTATTCAAACTCCAATGGGCCAATTAGGTTGCAGCTCTCAAAGTCTGATCATTTCACCTCTGAATATTTCTGCATTAACACAGGAGCTATTGGGGAACACCTCACATCCAAACAATAACACCCTCTCAGCTTACAGAGCGTGAACGTATAAGTGTATATGTAATCCATACATGCACATCTATAAATATTGCTACCTGTAATACTTCCTTAGTTTTACATTTTTTGTTTTTAAGAATAACTTATTGATGCCAGGTGCCATGGCACACACCTGTAACACCAGCAACTCAGAAGGCTGAGGCAGGAGGATCACAAGTTCAAAGTCAGCCTCAGCAGATTACCGAGGCACTTGGCAACTCAGTGAGACACTGTCTCTAAACAAAGTATAAAAAAGGGCTGAGGATTAGGCTCAATGGTTGAGTACCCCTGGGTTCGATTCCTGGTACAAAAAAAAAAAAAAACAATTTATCGAGGTGGATATTTAATTTATTGATGTTTATACCTTATTGTTTTTTTTTTTTTTTACCAGTTGAATATTTTATTGAAAACACACCATTAGACAGAGTATGGCTTAGTTATGTAATGATAACCACAATATTTTTGGCAATTTTATTTTTTTTTAAAGTTTTATTAATAATAAGTACAGTTTTATTAGCAATTTTAAAATGGTAGGTTTTAGCCAGCATTTTTTTTTTCTATTGTAAACAAATGGGATACATGTTGTTTCTCTGTTTGTACATGGCGTAAAGGCATACCATTTGTGTAATCATAAATTTACATAGAGCAATGTTGTTTGATTCATTCTGTTATTTTTTTCCCTTCCCCCCACCCCTCCCACCCCTCTTTACCCTCTATACAGTAGTTCCTTCCTCCATACTTGCCCCCCTCCCTAACCCTAACTCTAACCCTTCCCTCCCCCCCATTATGTGTCAACCTCCACTTATTAGCGATATCATTCGTCCTTTGGCTTTTTGAGATTGGCTTATCTCACTTAGCATGATATTCTCCAATTTCATCCATTTGCCTGCAAATGTCATAATTTTATCATTCTTTATGGCTGAGTAATATTCCATAGTATATATATACCACAGTTTCTTTATCCACTCATCAATTGAAGGGCATCTAGGTTGGTTCCACAGTCTGGCTATTGTGAATTGAGCAGCTATGAACATTGATGTGGCTGTATTTCTGTAGTATGCAGATTTTAAGTCCTTTGGGTATAGGCCAAGGAGTGGGATAGCTGGGTCAAATGGTGGTTCCATTCCAAGTTTTCTAAGGAATCTCCACACTGCTTTCCATAGCGGCTGCACTAATTTGCAGCCCCACCAGCAGTGAATGAGTGTACCTTTCTCCCCACATCCTCGCCAACACCTGTTGTTGCTCGTATTCTTGATAATCGCCATTCTAATTGGGGTGAGATGGAACCTTAGGGTGGTTTTGATTTGCATTTCTCTTATTACTAGAGATGTTGAACATTTTTCCATATGTTTGTTGATTGCTTGTAGATCTTCTTCTGTGAAGTGTCTATTCATTTCCTTAGCCCATTTGTTGACTGGACTGTTTGAATTCTTGGAGTAGAGTTTTTTGAGTTCTTTATAGATTCTGGAGATTAGTGCTCTATCTGAAGTATGATTGGCAAAGATATTCTCCCACTCTGTAGGCTCTTTCTTCGCGTTGCTGATAGTTTCCTTTGCTGAGAGAAAGCTTTTTAGTTTGAATCTATCCCAGTGGTTGATTCTAGCTTTTATTTCTTGTGCTATGGGAGTCCTGTTAAGGAAGTCTGGTCCTAGACCAACAAGATGAAGATTTGGACCTACTTTTTCTTCTATAATCTGCAGGGTCTCTGGTCTGATTCCGAGGTCCTTAATCCATTTTGAGTTTAGTTTCGTGCATGGTGAGAGATATGGGTTTAGTTTCATTCTGTTGCATATGGATTTCCAATTCTCCCAGCACCATTTGTTGAAGAGGCTATCTTTTCTCCATTGCATATTTTTGGCCCCTTTGTCTAGTATGAGAAAATTGTATTTATTTGGGTTTGTGTCCGTGTCCTCTATTCTGTACCATTGATCTACCTTTCTATTTTGGTACCAATACCATGCCGTTTTTGTTACTATTGCTTTGTAGTAGAGTTGAAGATCTGGTATTGCAATACCCCCTGTTTCACTCTTCCTGCTAAGGATTGCTTTAGCTATTCTGGGTTTCTTATTCTTCCAGATGAATTTCATAATTGCCTGCTCTATTTCTGTAAGGTACGTCATTGGGATTTTAATTGGAATTGCATTGAATTTGTATAGCACTTTAGGTAGTATGGCCATTTTGACAATATTAATTCTTCCTATCCAAGAACATGGAAGATCTTTCCATCTTCTAAGGTGTTCTTTAATTTCTTTCTTTAGTGTTGTATAGTTCTCATTGTAGAGGTCTTTCACCTCTTTTGTGAGATTGATTCCCAAGTATTTTATTTTTTTCGAGGCTATTGTGAATGGGGTAGTTTTCCTAATTTCTCTTTCTGAAGATTCATCACTTATGTATAAAAATGCGTTGGATTTATGGGCATTGATCTTGTAACCTGCTACTTTACTGAAATCACTTATGAGTTCTAAGAGTTTTCTGGTGGAATTTCCAGGTTCCTCTAAATATATAATCATGTCATCAGCGAACAGGGATAGTTTGAGTTCTTCTTTTCCAATTCGTATCCCTTTAATTTCTTTGGTTTGCCTAATTGCTCTGGCCAGAGTCTCAAGAACGATGTTGAATAGAAGTGGTGAAAGAGGGCATCCCTGCCTTGTTCCAGTTTTTAGGGGGAATGCTTTCAGTTTTTCACCATTTAGAATGATATTAGCCATGGGCTTAGCATAAATGGCCTTTACAATATTAAGGAATGTTCCCACTATCCCTATTTTTTCTAGTGTTTTGAGCATGAAGGGGTGCTGTATTTTATCAAATGCTTTTTCTGCATCTATTGAAATAATCATGTGATTCTTGACTTTAAGTCTATTAATATGGTGAATTACGTTTATTGATTTCCTGATGTTGAACCAACCTTGCATCCCTGGGATGAAACCCACTTGATCATGGTGCACTATCTTTTTAATATGTTTTTGTATGCGATTTGCTAAAATTTTGTTGAGAATTTTTACGTCGATGTTCATTAAGGATATTGGTCTGAAATTTTCTTTCCTTGATGAGTCTCTGTCTGGTTTAGGTATCAGTGTGATATTGGCTTCATAGAATGAGTTTGGGAGGGTTCCCTCCTCTTCTATTTTATGGAATACTTTGAGAAGTATTGGAATGAGCTCTTCCTTAAAGGTTTTGTAGAACTCGGCTGAGAACCCATCTGGTCCCGGACTTTTCTTTGTTGGTAGGCTTTTGATGACTTCTTCTATTTCAGTACTTGAAATTGGTCTATTTAAATTGTTTATGTCCTCCTCATTCAGTTTAGGCAATTCATATGTCTCTAGAAACCTGTTGATGTCTTCGAAATTTTCTATTTTGTTGGAGTATAGATTTTCAAAATAGCTTCTAATTATGTTTTGTATTTCCATCCTGTCTGTAGTGATATTTCCTTGTTCATTCCGAATTTTAGTGATTTGGGTTTTCTCTCGTCTTCTCTTTGTTAGTGTGGCTAAAGGTTTATCAATTTTGTTTATTTTTTCGAAGAACCAACTATTTATTTTGTCAATTTTTTGTATTGTTTCTTTTGTTTCAATTTCATTGATTTCAGCTCTGAGTTTAACAATTTCCTGTCTTCTACTACTTTTGGTGCTGTTCTGTTCTTCTTTTTCTAAGGCTTTGAGCTGTAGTGTTAGGTTGTTTATTTGTTGAGTTTTACTTCTTTTATTAAATGCGCTCCATGAAATAAATTTCCCTCTAAGTACTGCTTTCATAGTGTCCCAGAGGTTTTGATATGATGTTTCTTTGTTCTCATTTACCTCTAAGAATTTTTTAATTTCCTTCCTAATATCTTCTGTTATCCATTCATCATATAATAGCGTATTGTTTAATCTCCAGATGTTGGAATAGTTTCTGTGTTTTACGCTTTCATTTATTTCTAACTTCAATCCATTATGATCTGATAGAATACATGCTAGTGTCTCTATCTTCTTGTATTTGCTAACATTAGCTTTGTGGCATAATATATGGTCTATTTTAGAGAAGGATCCATGTGCTGCTGAGAAGAAAGTGTATTCACTCTTGGTTGGATGGAATATTCTATAAATGTCCGTTAAGTCTAAATTATTGATTGTGTTGTTGAGATCTATGGTTTCTTTGCTCAATTTTTGTCTGGAAGATCTGTCCAGTGGTGAGAGCGGCGTGTTAAAATCACCTAGTATTATTGTGTTGTGGTCTATTTGGTTTCTGAAATTGAGAAGGATTTGTTTGACATACATAGATGAGCCACTGTTTGGGGCATAGATGTTTATGATTGTTATATCTTGCTGATTTATGCTTCCCTTAAGCAGTATGAAATGACCTTCTTTATCCCTTCTGACTAACTTTGGCTTGAAGTCCACATTATCGGAAATGAGGATGGATACTCCAGCTTTTTTGCTGAGTCCATGTGCATGGTATGTTTTTCCCCATCCTTTCACCTTTAATCTATGGGTATCTTTTTCTATGAGGTGAGTCTCTTGCAGGCAACATATTGTTGGATCTTTCTTTTTAATCCAGTCTGCCAGTCTATGTCTTTTGATTGATGAATTCAGGCCATTAACGTTCAGGGTTATTATAGAGAAATGATTTGGTTTCCCGGTCATTTGGTTCATTTTTAAAATTTTGTTTATTTATTTGTTTGACACAACTTGTTTCCTCCTTTATTTGACAATTCCTTTAGGATAGTTCCTCCCTTTGCTGATTTGCTTCTTTGTTTTTCATCTCTTCCTCATGGAATATTTTGTTGAGAATGTTCTGTAATGCTGGCTTTCTTTTTGTAAATTCTTTTAGCTTTTGTTTATCATGGAAGGATTTTATTTCATCGTCAAATTTGAAGGTAAGTTTTGCTGGGTATAAGATTCTTGGTTGGCATCCATTTTCTTTCAGGGCTTGAAAAATGTTGTTCCAGGACCTTCTAGCTTTTAGGGTCTGGATTGAAAAATCTGCTGATATGCGTATTGGTTTCCCCCTGAATGTAATTTGGTTCTTTTCTCTCACAGCCTTTAAAATTCTGTCTTTATTTTGTATGTTAGGTATTTTCATTATAATGTGCCTTGGTGTGGGTCTGTTGTAATTTTGTGTATTTGGAGTCCTGTAAGCCTCTTGAACTTGATTTTCCATTTCATTCTTCAGATTTGGGAAATTTTCTGATATTATTTCATTGAATAGGTTGTTCATTCCTTTGGCTTGTTTCTCTAGGCCTTCCTCAATCCCAATAATTCTTAAATTTGGCCTTTTCATGATATCCCATAGTTCTTGTAGATTCTGTTCATGATTTCTTACCATCTTCTCTGTTTGTTCAGCTTTGTTTTCAAGGTTAAATATTTTGTCTTCAATGTCTGAGGTTCTGTCTTCCAGGTGTTCTATCCTATTGGATATGCTTTCTATGGAGTTCTTAATTTGGTTTATTGTTTCCTTCATGTCAAGGATTTCTGTTTGGTTTTTTTTCAATATCTCTAACTCTTTATTGAAATGATCTTTTGCTTTCTGTATTTGCTCTTTTAACTGTCGATTGGTGCGATCAATCAATGCTTGCACTTGCTCTTTCATCTCATCATTCAATGCTTGCATTTGCTCTTTCATCTCCTCGTTTGCTTCTCTGATCATTTTAATTATGTACATTCTGAACTCCTTTTCTGTCATTTCTTCTGCCATGCTGTCATTGGGTTTTATTGATGTAACATCTAGATTTGTTTGCAGCATTTTCTTTCCTTGTTTTCTCATGTTGTTCAGATATCAGTGGACCGCTGAGATATTGCAGATTTCCTCTGTTGATTTACAATGACCCTGAAGATTTCTATATATATCCCCTCTTAGCCTTCAGTAGGCTGAAGTCTTGGAGGAGGCTGATAATGCGGTGCTCCACAAGGAAGCTGCCTCTCTAGGAGTGGTGGCCTTCAGGTGGGGTATATTCCCTGCTAGTGGGCAGAGGTGCCTCCACTTGTTGACCTATGGTCATCCAAAGGGGACCTAGGCTGTGGGCTGAGGCAAGGCCTGTTTGGGCCTGAGCCTCTGGTTTTACCGTCCTTGTGGGAAACCTCACCCAGCAGGGAAGACTCACCCGGTGGGGAGGTCTCGCTGGTCAGTTTCCTCCTAGAGGTTCCCCTCAATTTACAGCTACTGCCTGGGCTGGGCTGCCTTCCTCTGCAAAGTTTCCAGGGGCCCGGCCCTACCTCCTGGGCCTGGGAGCCTCACCCTTCGCAGATGAATCTCCTTAGGCTGCCCCTCCTCAGAGAATTTGCCCATTGGCCTGGAACCTTCGCTCCGCCCTAAGCCTGTCTCTGTGCGGCTCTTCCACCCAGAAGCCTCCTAGATCCTGGGACCCTGTTCTGCACCTAATCGCCTGGCTGCGTGGCCCCTCCTCTGAGCAGCCACCTGTGGCCCCGAACAATCGCTCTGAGTCCCAGAGACCCGCCACAGGCCTCTTCCTCCAGACAGCCGCCCAGTATGCCGGTGCGGTCACTAGGAGTCCAAGAAACTCACTTCGTGCCTCCTCCTCCCACCAACCACCCGTAGCCCGGGGCAATCAATCACTCCGAGTCGAAGTGACCCTCCCCGTTCCTCCTCCTTCTCCAGATAACCCCCCGGGTGTTCAGGAGCAGTCCCTCTGAGTGGCTCTGAATCCACGTGACCCGCTGCACGGGTCCTCTGGGCACCGCCCGGAGCTCTGGTGTGGCCCCTCAAGACCAAGCGTCCCACCACGCTTCTCCTCCAGGCAGCCCCCCTGTGTTCAGGAGCTGTCACTTTAAGACCAAACAACTCACCACTCGCCTTCTCCTCTGAGCAGCCGCCTGGAGCGCTAATGCAGTCACTGCGAGTCCAAAGGACCCGCCGCGCTCCTTCTCCTCCTTCTCCTACTCCTCCGGGCAGGCCCCGGGGTTCAGAAGTGGTCAGGGTCCAAACAGCTCGCCACGCAGCCCCTTCTCTGGCAACCGCCTGTAGTTCCCGTATAGTCACCCGAATCCAAGCGGCTGCTCCTCTTCCTCCTCGTCCTCAGGGCAGGCCCCGGGGTTCAGAAGCGTCGTTCTGATTCCAAACAGCTCGCCGCGCGGCTTCTCCTCTGGCAACCGCCTGCAGCTCTGGCGCAGTCTCTCCGAATCCAAGTGGCCACGCTCCTCTCCTCCTCCTCAGGGCAGGCCCCGGTGTCCTGAGTCCACACAGTTCTCCCCGCCACTCCTCCCCCGGGCAGCCGCTGGAGCCCCAGTGGCTGCTCCGAGTCCCAGCGCTGTGCCCAGCGGCCTCCTCTATGGCGCTCCAGCGGGGGGAGGGGCGTCTCGCCGGCAGTTCTACTTCACAAAGTTTCCTGCGTTCCAGGACCCCCGTCCCATCCGGGATGCCCCCCCAGGGGGTGAGAGTCACCCGGCTACTTTGAGTTGGTCCCAAGCGTCTCAATATCTCCTCTCTTGAATCCTGAGTTCTGGAGCAACACGTAATGCAGCCACCCTCTAGGCCGCCATCTTGAAAACCCTCTTATACCTTATTGTTTTTTAATATCTCTGTTAAGGGCTATGGAATATCCTCTAAGCATAGCACTAGCTCTTTCCTATATGTTTTATAGACATGTTTAATTATTATGGAGTTCAAAATATCTTATAATCTTTACTGTGATTTCTTTGACCCATGAGCTATTAATAAGTTCATTTAAACACTTTCAAACCTATGCAGATTTGATGGTTATCTATTTTATAATTGATTTATAGCTTTATAACTTAATTGTATTATTATCAGAACAAATGCAAAGACAGAGGTCGTTTGAAATTTTGATGGATAATTGCTTAATGGTACAGCTTACTGTCAATTTATGGAATATTTTACCGGTGCTAGGAAATAATAGGCATTCTGAGGTTCCCGGATGTCATGTTTTCTGTGGGCACATGAATCGTGTTTTCTAATGATGCTAGTGAAATCTTCTAAGTCTTCACTGAATTTTTGTGTGCTTGTTCTGTTGGTAAGTAAAAGCTATATTCGTTTCTCCTTTGTGATTGTGCATTCGTCTCTTTCTCTGTGACTCTGTCAAATTTTGTATTTGTAAAGCTTTATATTTTGAGTCTACCATGGTAGGGAGAATGCAAGTTATGCCTGAAGTCACACAGAACATAACACAGGGGTTCCCACTGTCGCCCGTAATGCTTTCTGTCTTATGTTAGGCCCGAATAAATGAAGGTGCTTTCTTCTTGTGGTTCTGCTGGTGCATCTTTTATTTTCATTCTTTCTGTAAACAGGTTTTATTTGCGTCCCTCCTTGGACTCTGCTCCAATCCTAATCCGATGGTCTCTCTTAATGGGGCTGTTCATCCATTCATATTCTGTGTGCTTAGTGAAGTATCTGGGTTTTAGTCTGATCTTATTCAGTGCTATGTATCTCATCCATTCTAGGGTCTCTTTTCTCTCCTTTCTTACCTTCTTTTAGATTAATCGGGAATTTTTTATTGTTCCATCTTCCCCCTTTTTAGTTTGCAAATTATGCACTACAATTCTCTCCATGGATACCCTAGAGCAGTGACCTGCAAACTGAAGACCACAGGACAAATTCAGCCCACAGCCTGTCTTTATATAGTCTATAAGAAGACTCCTCCTGGTCTGGTGAAGAACAAATTCACATATCATTGTTTACATGTAAAGTTGTATAAGAACTTTTGTTACTTTTTGCCACTCCTTAATCTGTATGAAGGACTTTTTAAAGCTTCAAAACAAAACAAAGCAAACAAAAGAAAATCAAACAGAAAGTAAATTAGTCGATGAAATTTCTATAGAATCACACACACCCTGATTTCAGATATTGCATTAATTGAAGTATCGTTTTATTCTCATTGATCATTTTTACAATGAATAATATTAGTTTAACGTGTAAAATAAATGTGCTAATAAAATTCCACTTCTGTTTTTGAGTTTAGTGAGATTAATTTTGAAAATGGGATTTCCATGCTCATAAGTGTGAAAATGAATGAATGAAGCTACCAACAGACTTGAGCTAAATAAAAACTGTTGGTTCCCTGTGTTAGTATATCAAATAACCCTTGAACACCATGCTGGGAGTCTTTCTGTGTCTTAACCCAAATCAGGCCTGGATAAGAATGTCAAGAGAACTTTCAATTGCCTTGAAGAAGAGAATTTGGGGTATAGCCAGCAAACCATAAAGTAGAGGTTTGAGTGGTAACTTGCGAGTCAGATATATCTTGCTTTTGCATTGTTAGATCTGTATTTGTTGCCAGCAATTTAAAATTGGGATATTTTATATGGAACAAAATCCATATTTCTAACTTCTCTTAGAAAATTGTCAGGACCACACCAGCATCCTCAGAGGGCAATATTAGGTTGGAGCCTAATAGATGCTGTCATCCATCTTCATTTCCTAGAGCTGCCATAATACAACACCACATATGGAGGGGCTGAAATAACAGAAATTTATTCTCTCAGCTCTGGAGGACAAAAGTCCAAGATCAGGATGTCAGCTGAGTAGGTTCTTCATGTTGGCTTCACAGGAGAATCTGTTCCAGGCCCTCCTCCCAGCCACTAGAGGATCGCCCGCCATCTTTGGATTTCCTTGTCTTCTAGACACATCACCCTGAACTCTCCTTTCACGTTCACTTCATGTTATTCCTGTATCTGTGTCTGTTTGTATCTAAATTTCCCCTTTATAAAGGATGCCAGTCACATTGGGTTAGGGGTCCACCCTACTACAATAGGACATCATGTTTATTAATTACATCAGCAGTGATTCTATTTCCAAAGAAGGTCATAGGTTTGAATACTGGGAGTTAGAACTTCAACATAGGGATCTGGGGAAGGGGACACAATTCAACTCATAACACGCCTTTGGGAGGGACATGCAGCTGGGGGTGCATCTTGGTGGTAAATGTGTGTTTGGTGTGCATTAGACCCTGAGTTCAACCCCAGCACCAAACACAGAAGAAAGAAAAGAGGGAACATTCATTCCCTCATTCTGCACAGTTATCATCTACACCATATTCATTTCTGATGTTCATCTGGTCAAGTAAGACATTTATGACTGTTTTCCTAAATTTCATGGGTTTAGAATCTTATAGATCTGAATGTGCATTTAGCTGGACCTATGCTATGATTAGAGAATCATAACATCCTGAATGTCAGAGCCCCAGAGGTGAACTCTTGTCACCCTCCTTCCCTGCTGCAGGGGACAAATCTAAAGAATGTTCCCAGTTGGTTTATTCCAAAATAGTTTCTACAATGACACCCCCAAATTCTTACTTTTTGTCTGAAATTTTTACCATATGCCTAATATTTTTAAAAATTCCATTGCTCTGAATTTATTTGAAAAGGGAGACAAGTCTGACTAGGTTCTACTTTCTGATCCACTAGGCAGGATATAATCCCTTTCGTCTTAGCTCTTCCCAGAACTGGCACGGGGAATTTGATTCCTACTATGGGGTCTAAATTTTATTTTTTGTTTGTTTATTTGAGCATTTGCACTGGATGTTTTGTTCCTTAGAAAATAAAGAATCGTTCTGAGTAAATGGTGCCACTGTGTACAAATTGGAGTTCAAGAAAGGATGCTTTTCAGTGGTTTAGCTGTTTCCTAAGCCACTTAACATACAGCATGTGTAAAACCGAGTTCCCACCTATGAACTGTATTTTTAAATTTATGGCTTCTAAACAGCTATTAATTTTGCTACCATCTGGGTCACAAGAGGCAAGCTGATAAATCTTTCATCTGCATTGGAGCATGTTTTCCCATATGCACATTTATTTTCAGAATCCGTGTGTATTTCAGCCAAGGAAAACTGATCTCCCACAAAACCTATGCTGGTGAATAAGAAGGAATCAATATTGTCCTGTGCCCACCTGCTCTTGTTAAATTGTGACTCCTTCGGTGTCCAAAGGAGAATCCAAGGAGCTTCTGATTGTGCATGGCATTGCTTTTAACAAATCATTTTCAAAGTTGATGCATAATCAAACTTGACCTTGAAGCAGACAACAATTCGCATCTAAGTCAGTGAATAGTGATCAGGCCTTCATCAAATGCCATTCTGAAACTATTCCTCACCCCCCAGAAGTTTCTCTTTCCCCAGAACTACAACAGGACTGAATGATTCTTCATGATTATCTAATAGCCCAACTGAGTCCCTTCAGGTATTTGCTGACAATTTATATCTGTTACACGGCTAAAAACTAAATTGCACGGTTTCCTGCTCAACATCTTCAAACACTGGCTATAATGTGCATGGCATAATGTGAATGTAATTTCAAATGTTTGGTACAATAAATACAACAAGAATCAGATCATACCTGCCCAAAGGCCAAGAGGATTCACATTACCACTAATCCACAGATCCCTCCAGGTGTTCGGACATTCCATATTAGATGACTCCCTTTTTAATTAAGAATACATCAAAACCATCTTGCAATTCAAATTGTACAGTTTCCAGGTGCTTTCATGTTCTTTGTTTCGTGTTTTTTAAAATGAGGAATAGCTCTAAGAAATAGTAAGGCGATCTCCATTTTCTAGAAGGAACTGAAACTCAAGAAAGTCAATGGCTTGTCAGGGGATAATCTGTCAGAGTTGAGCTGGACCCAGGCTCAGGTTTTCTGCCTTTTCAAGCTCAATGTTATTTTTTTCTCTGCTGTTGCTTCTCCAATATCGTGCTTGGGTATTTCTTTTCCATTAGCTTTAACGAGCCCCTCTCCAGGCACACTGGAGTGCACTGGTATGCACTGAACTTGGTTGTTTGTAGTCACTGTTCCACCCCAAGTCAACCACTCTGAGCTGGGACGTGCCTATTGGTAACTCTGCATCATGCAGATGAGCACCCGAGAAGTAACTTCCACGCGCCACAATGGATTTGCACGCTCTGTTCCGGGTCAAGGTGAGAGGATGGTTGGCATTGGGTTCCCAGGGAAAAGCAGCTGTGCTCTCTGTATCAGTAGCTTGGAGCATTTCCATGTGGTCCTGCTCATCCCCATGACCTTCCTCAGTGCCGTCTTCAAAAAGGACAAATTAAATTCTTTTATGAGAATATCTTTAAATAAAATATACTTGGGTTGGCTTCATTGCATTTGCATAGAAAT
Organism: Sciurus vulgaris; assembly: GCF_902686455.1. Taxonomy (NCBI): domain Eukaryota; kingdom Metazoa; phylum Chordata; class Mammalia; order Rodentia; family Sciuridae; genus Sciurus; species Sciurus vulgaris. The sequence continues at coordinate 10,660,777 of NC_136464.1, read as the reverse complement.
TAAAGGAAGACGGTATTTTTGTTACAAAAATAACTTCTTAATAACAGCTTGATATGAACTAATTGCTTTCATGGCTTTGCAAGCGCTGGCAGGAATTTTGACATAAATTGTGCACTTTGGCTGCTGGTTTGGACATACTGCTATGGGGGCTCAGCCCCTGGCGATCCCCAGATGGATGAGGTCGGCTTTGTGTTGATAAGCTGGTAAGATTTGCATTGAGTAGTAATAACGAGAGTAGTTGTGTTTATCGAGCGTGGCTCTGTCAGGCTTTAAGGTAAGGGCTTTCTGTGCAATGGTGCACACACTCTGAAGCAAAAAGCCTCCTTAGACTCAGTCCTTCCCTCTCCACTGACAAGATGCTTAACTGAGTTTCAGTTACGTCATCACCTCATTAAGCCTCAGTTCCTGCGTCTGTAAAGTGGGAATCCTGGTAGTGAGGCTGAAATAACAAAGTCAGATATTGAGAGTGAAGGTGCACAGTCAGGACATGGGGGAGTCACCCTTGCCATTAGAAGGGGGAGGGGCGAATTCTGTAGCCACCTGAGAGTTACTTTTCTAATCTCAGTTCAGGAAACTGAAGGATCAGACAAAATGTCAATGGCTGAGCCAGAAGAGGAGTTGGTTTGTTTTCCTGGGACTGTCCCATGGGAATACGCCAATTCACTGGCCAGGCTAGCCGAGCAGCCAGCAAGACGTGATGAGGGAAAGAGCATGGGGGTGGGGGACCCAGGATGACAGTGAATTTGGAATCAGAAGATCCTGTCCAAATGTGCCTTTGTAGTGCAGGCAGGTGGCCTCCCTGAGTTCTCTTCCTTCATCTAGAGAATGATCCCTGAGCCAACCATTGAGGAGGTTGGTTCTGAGAAGTGAAGGAACACCACATGTGAGAGCATTTTGAAAATCAAAATGCCGTGCATGGTATTTATTAGTATTATGAATAATTTAAAATTATTAATTTTTGAGATTTTACATAATGGTTTTTGCCTTTTTCACACTGTTGTTGATTAAAATGACCAAGTCACTTGGCTACTGTCATATACATGGAAAATACATGTACATGCATGTATGACATACATGCATGTATATATACATACAAGGGCTCCATTCATTTCTTTCATGGACAAGCACTCAGCCAACCTTGAAAACAAGGAAATGCCCCATCTCAGACAGAGGCCAGTCCCAGCCAGATGGGAGTGCACACGGCTACGTACCCACTGGCTGGTCAGTGCCTCCGTCCATTCCTTTGCTTCCTTCTCTGTGCCAGGTGCTCTGCCAGGAAGTAGAATGAGCAATGCACCGTCTTAGCCTGAGGAACGCAGCCTTGCCACCCCGTGAGCAGATGATATGGCCCATGGAGTAAGCACAGCACTAGGGAATTACCTGACCTGGTCATCGAGGACTTCCTTGAAGTGACATGAATCTTAAGAAGAAGAAGAAGAAGACAGCATCTGTAGCTGAATACATGATTATTCTTTGTAACCCTCCAGCTCCAGGCCCAGGTGGCAAAACTTGGTTGATGGACTGTCCTCACTATATGTTCCAGGTCTAAAACAGCTGAAGAAAATATCCAATGACGAGGCCGAGAAGGTCCTTCAATAATCTGCCATAGGCTGGGGGCTTCTATGTCAGCAGGGTGTAAGTGCACGTTTGCAAATCTGGCTTATTAAATGTGTGAAGTTTATACAATGGACCATGTTTCCTTCTAGAGGGGATGAGACACTTGTCTCCCCTGGGATGACCATGGAGGGGCTCTCCTATTTATGTAGTCCTGAGGGTGCTCAGGATGAAGACCAGAGTAAATTCAGGTAAACCTATCCAGGCACTCAAACAAAAGGCAGGAAATAAGATAGGATCAGACCAGAATTCAGGGAAGCGAGTCAAATGTACATCTCTACTGACAAAGAAATAATCTTGCTATTGCTTTAAATCATTTTTGAGTGGGAACATCATAGGAGAATTATTCCATAAATACCCTTTAATATGTGATGAAAAAAATGTGCTCATACCAGTTTGAAAGTTTGTTGACTTCCCTAAAAGCAAAGACCTTTGTGTACTAATTAAGATAGAAGGAGGGGAAGGAGAGGATCAGAGAAGAGGTCAGGAGTGTCAATGTCTCACCTTCTGCTCCACAGCTGGGTGGAGCAGAGCCAGATCCCTTACTGATCTGCTTGCCTAGAACTGGTTGAAAAAGTGGGTTGAACTTTGGGCATTTTCAGGTTGAGAGCTAGTTGATTATATCACTTAAAAAAAAATGTCTCTGAGGCCCAAAGATGATGGGTGTTTAGATTGGGTGGGGGGACTGACTTCAGAATCAGAGAATTAAGAGTGATGCTTGGGATCCTTGCCATCCAATTGCATAATTGAATTTGTCCCCCAGCTATTTATGGCCTTGATCAATATTTGTGTTGTAGTAAGTGGTTGTGGACAGATCCTGTAACCATTCTAAAGAACTTGTAATGATAATACATTTGAGTTAAGAGGGTATCATATGGGTCTGGCGAATTTAAGTGCGCCATCTAGTGGACAGAGGAAATATTTTCAGATTGCTGTCGTGCTAAAGTTTGGTGTGTCTTCAAGGAGCCAGTGTTCATTCGCGTAAGCAGTGGGGTGATGGGAACAAAGCTGAGCTGCAGAAAGATAGCTTAGAGTTATGCGAGGAGAGGCCAGAGGCAGGACAGCTGTGTGTTGGGTATGGTGGTGGTTCAGCCTAGCTTCACACATAGGCCTGGATTCGTCATGCTGATGGGGAGGGGACAGGGCTCAATGGGGGGGACATTTTGACATGAAATCCAAAGCCTAAGATGACCGTTAAAAGGTGGACTGGGGCTCCTGAGGAGTGCCCAGGCCAGTGTTGTCACCCTGTATCCCAGCACCTGGCAAGTAGTGGCCACCTTGATTTGTTGGCCACGGGCAAAAGCCAATGGAAAGTTCCTATAGGAATAGGAGAAAAGGATCATCTGCCAAGAGGGGCAGGAGTGGTGTGCAGTCAAGAGACTCGGGAGGGAGCAGAGGGGTCTGAGAAGCAAGAGCATCCCAAAGTGTGCTCAAACCCTGCTTAGGCTAGGCAGTGGTGTGGGCATCTGGTCGGCAAGCGCTCTGCTGTGGAGCCACACCCCAGCCAGGGCTTGGGCACAAAGGAGGAAAAAGGGTGAGGGAGAGAGAGAGCATGTCACTACCCCCCCACCAGCCTGGTCCTGTGATTAGCAGTCACTCGCTCAGTCCGGCTCTCTGACAGCGCTCTGGTTGAGAAGCCGTCCACCTCGGCTCTCCACGAGGCTGTCCTCAGCCCCTCTCAGCCTCAGGGTCCCAGGTGTGAATTGGAGATAAGAACAGAACCCATGCCTCATGTGACGTGGACGCATTCGGCACAGTAATGCACACAAGGTGCTCTGCAGAGAACCTGGCACCCTCCCAGTGCTAACCTGATACTAGCTGTTAGTTATCTTCCAGAATGGGTAGCCCTCGGAACACCCCATGTATGACTTTTCAGGAGCAAAGAATTTGCTGCATTTTTCTAGAATGTACCACTTCCTTTGCTGCCAGTGTCTCTGGGACTGGGATGGAACTGATGGGCGATGATTCTGCCAGGTTCCCTGTCTTTGCGTGTTTTCTCAGATGACGACTAGAACACCCTCATTCTGAATATGTAGGCATGCTACGTTTAATCTTATCTACTCCTGTTACTCAGTAGCCAAAAATTCTTGCACGAAGGCAGTCTACAAAACCAAAAACTAAAATCCAATCCGGGCTACTTTTGCAGTTAATTAACAAACTTCTGCAAGCTCTTTATAAAGGAGAAAAACAACTTCTCCCTTCCTTCTGCAAGTGCCCGCAGAGATGGGCAAGGGCATTACTGTAATTAATGCTGGGTTTTTAAATGCCAGCCTGGGGAGTGAGTGAGCATCTTCCAAACTGGGCATGAGTCAGCCTGGGAGATGATGTTTAGATAAATGTGATTTATTAAGTGAACAGAAAGAAAACATTAGGAAAGGCAATAATTAGGTCAACGAAGATACATACCTGCATGAAAATTGCAAGCCACACTCCTGAGTGCTCTGTTGGATAGACAGGTTTGTAACTTTGAACCAAATGTATGTGTTTCCACTAAAGAAAGGACAGGGGCATGCTATCTACCCATTATGGATTTGTGGGTATCCTTTTGATTTCCTCTGTTTTGACTGGAGGTGGTTTTCCCAGGGGCCATACTTAGGGAACAGCTGGTGCTGCTCAATTCCCTGAAACTCCTCTTGCTGAACCCCGCAGCATCCTGGAGAAGTGAGCGTTGAAGAATCTCCTGAACCTCACACAGCTCTGGGGAGGGCTACCCCAACAAAGGAATAAATCTCTGTTTGGCTTTGTTTTGAAGACCAATTTTAAGAGCAGTGAAAACAAGTTTCTGGGGGAGGGGGCCTTTGAAAAGGCACAGCTGGAGAACTGAATATAAGATAAAGTGAGGGAGTCAAGGAGGCCTGGAAAGAAATCCTAGGAAAGCTCCAATTCATCACGTTTGAAGTAAGTGCTTTTTCTACTCATTCATGGGTCATTGGCTCGTGGAACAAGAAACAAAGAGAGATGTGAAACCCAGAGCCCGGCCCAGCAAACTCATTACCCCACGAGCTGCCTGCAGCCTTGCCTGTAGGAGGAACGGGTCTAGGACGCAGGCTCTGAATCAAAGACAGACATGGAGCGATGCATGGCCCGGAGGCCCCCATCCAGGGCTGCTCACCCTTCTCCCATTATCAACCCCCCTAGGCTTCTTTTAAGAACCTCTCCTCCTCACAATACCACAGAGCTCTTTGTCATCCATGGCCCTGTGCAGGATCACACACCATTGTAACCTCTAAGACTTTGCCGCCCCCCCCCACCACTACCAAGAACCAATGTTACCCCTTGTGCTTGCTAGGTACTCACCCTGGGTACTTACTGTGCACCTGGCGCTGGCACGCCTAATTTCACGTCATGTGCTCTTCCTACTTGCCATGTGAAGGTTGAGAGGATTGAGCAACTTGTTTCAGGGCAGAAAGAAGGGACTGGAACCCCAGCTTCAGTCTCAGCCTGCTCTCTGACTGCTTCACTGCTGGGTTCGGGATCCTCCCCTGCCCTGCCCGTGAACACCAGGCCTCCCACCCTCAGTCTGTCACAAGAACTGTGCCTCACCACCCCTTGTACCTGCAGATGTACATCTGGACGGAAAGGGTACAGCTAAGAGACACTGGATGCATTCAAATGGAATCTCACCCACTGCCACTGAATTAATTTGTCTGTGGTGGAGCCTGGACACAGATGATGATAATAATATTGTTATTTATATTTATTATTATCATTATCTTGCAGTGCTTGGGATCAAACCCAGGGCCTCACACATGGTAGGCAAGTGCTCTGCCATTGAGCTACATCTGCAGCCCTAATATATACTTTCCAGTTAACATATATTAATTTCCCAGGAGATTCTGGTTCAGTTAGGGTTGGGTTAGGACTGTCCCAACTAGGCCAAAATTTCTCCTTTCCAGAAGCACAGGACACATTCTCATCTGCTCAGTGCCTTGAGTTTTACGATGAAGAGGTTAAGGCATAGGAGATATTTGGAGGAAAGTTTATCAACCACAGATGTTTTTGAATACACAGCAAAACAGGTAGCCAAAGAGATGGAAACAGGCATGCGCTCACTCTCTAACTTGTGCATATTTTGAAGAGTCTACAGTTAGGCTGTGGCTGGCACTGATTCTAATCACATCACAATATTAGCTCCAAAGTATCTAAAATTCTCTCTTGGCTTCAACTTCATGGTGGTAGAATGGTTGTTGTAGCTCCAGGCAGAGGAAAAAAGAAAAGGAAAGTACCGTGGAAAGACTTCTGTTTACATGGAGTTGTCTAGAATCGCCTCCTAGGCTGCTTGTGGCAGTGAGAAGGGGATTGAGAATGGCTGACTGACCTTGGGGCGTCTGGTATTTAAAGTCCCTGTGGGTGACTCTGGTGTCTTCTCCAGTAACTAACATTGTAGACCAGTAGGTCTCAACCAAAGGCCCAGCCCTAAGCTGGGTTCGTTTAGCAATGTCTGTAGGCACTTTTTATGTCATGACTGGAGGGTTGGTACTGGATCTGGTGGGCAGAAGCCAGGGAGTTGACAGACACCCAAAATGCCCAGACCTCCCGACACAACAGAATGTTCTGGTCCAAAAGAGCACTTGCACTAAGGTTAAGGAATCCTGTTCTCTGACATTACTGAAACCTCCAACGCAGTGTCCCTCTCTCTAGAGTTCTGCATTGCAAATATCCAGCATGATTCTGCTGTTCCTGAAGCTCTGCTCTAATCCAAGTGACCTCTCTGCATTTCACCAATGGAAGAAGCCCAATATTCATCTATGTGCATCTTTCTTTTCTCTTTTCTTTTTATTTTTTTTTATTATTATTTTTTTAGGTACCAGGAATTTAACCATTAAGCCACATCCCTAGTCCTTTTTACTTTTCATTTTGAGGCAGGGTCTCACCAAGTTGCTTAGGGCCTCACTGAGTTGCTGAGGCTAGCTTTGAACTCCTGGTCCTCCTGCCTCCACCTCCTGAGCCTTTGGGATTATGGGTGTGCTCCACCACACCTGGCCCCGATGTGCATCTTTTAACCCTAATATACTAAAGCAAATAACTCGTTCTACCATTCCTGATAGTTACCTGTATGCTGCCTGGGCACTTCCAGTTCTGGAATGCTATTCCATTTGGTTACTTATCCCCCTCCCCCTTCTTCTCCCTCTCTTTGTCTTTGAATTGAATTATAATTTACTTAAAGGAGGTCACACTGTCCTTCAGTGTACAGTCAATGACTTTTGACCAGTGCATGGGCCCATGCACCATGACCTGTCAGGGGGTTGAATGTTGTCAACTTCAGCAGTTGCCTTGTGCTGCTTTCCAGTTGTTACTTCTAAGATGGTTTCCAATTTGGGGCCAATATGAATATCTTGTGTAGGTTTTTAAAATTTTGTTGTTGTTGTTTAGTTTATCACTTGGATTCACTTCTCTTAGGCATACACCTGAGAGTGGAATAGCTATGTAATAACATAGGCTATATTTGGCTTTGGTGCAAAATATCAATTTCCCAGAGTGATTGGACCAAACTGCCCTCCCAATGGCAGTGTGTGCCAGGGTTCCAGTGGCTCCATGTCTTCGTCAACACTTGGTGGTGTCTTTTTCATTTCAGTCATTCTGAAAGATGTACAGTTCGGTCCTTAATTTCCTTTTCTTATTAATTATATTGAGTAGCTTTCTACATGTTTACTAGACATCTGATAGCCTTGATTGTGAGATATTTGTAGTCTTTTGTTCACTGTTTAGTTGGGTTGCTTGTTGGTTTCTTATCGATTCCTGGGAATTCTTTATGTATTTTTTAAAAATTCCGATTAACTCAGAAATATTATTTAAAATTAAGAATTGCTGAAATTTCTTGCTCTTTTATTCCCATTTAGAAAGCCCAGCATGTTTAAAATGCAATCTGTCATGTGCAGAAGTCACATGTGACTTCTTGCTGCTAATGCTAAATTCTCACATTGGATTGTGAGGGAGAAGTTTGCTCTTTTGTAGGAAACGAAGGGCACAGGGTTTGTGTTAAGATTTTGACATAATAAAAGACACTGAGGGCACCTCATAATCACCAACTCTTTGTGATGCCATGGTCTAGATTTTGACAGATAGAAAAAGAAAACCTAATGAGAAAAAAAATTATCAATTTTCTAGTTATTTCTTTTGGACCAAGAAATTATTTTAATATAACTGTTTTTAAATGGCCCATAATAATAATAACCACTGATCACCTTCTCTGTACCAAATGCTTGGCTGGGCACATTGCATTCTTTCTCTTTCTTAATCTTCACAAAATTTCTGCAAGGTAAAGATGAGGAAACAGAACCACAGGGTGTCCAAGGTCACACATTAATAAGGAGAGGGCCAGGATTTGAACCCTAGTCTAACTTCAAAACCCATACCCCTAGAGAAAAGATTATACTTTCATAAGGAAGAAGTTTATAAACCATCTGAAGCTGAGAAGAAGCTTGAAAAAATATCCCCATCCTGCTGAATCTTGTCCTCTCAACGTCCCTTTCCAGCAGAGTGACTGGAGGGTGTGTGCTGTGTTGGCATTTAGGATTCTGCTGAATTTCCAAGTCAATTCTGAGGGTGAGCACTGCATGCCAGGGTGTGCTGACACTTATTTAGAGACTCCTGTGTGGTGACTGCACCGAGCCTGCTCAGGCAGCACGGTGAGGCAGCTGCGAGGCCCGCCTCGCACAGGGTAGCTGCTTCTGGGTGAATCTGCATGCCATCCCTCACTCCAGGGCCTGTGTGGACCAGTTTCTCTCCCGCAAACTCCTGCACTTCATTTTGTTCCATCGTGAGCCATTATGAGCTAGAATCTCCTTGCCGGTTTACCATCATCATGAAGCAAATTCTGTGATTCCAAATTCTTTCCACAGCAGAAAGGAAATTGAAATGCAAGTCACAGACAGCACAGTTCCCAGCTTCCAGAAAGTCATGGTTCCCTGTCTTCTGCAGTGAAGGAGGAAACTGGTGCAGAGCCTTAGTGTGCAGGGCAGGAAGTCGAAGGTCCAGGGGTGAAGCTCAGTGGTAGAGCGACTGCTTAGCGAGGTCCTGGGTTCACCTCCAGCACTGGAAATGAAAAGGAAGAAAGCTGAAGGTCTCCGTAACACTATTCTAATGACTAATGGGGAAACTTCAAAATAGTTCCTAATTTTCCCTTAAGATTTAAACTGATTTTTCACTACAGGGACACATGCCAGCTGTAGCTCATGGCCATTAAAAGTTGCTCAGAAGTCATTGCTGCTTTATCCACAGAGCACAGATCACTTTAACCTGGTGGGATGTAGAAATAATCCAATTCTAAATGGCATCATGGCCTTCTTATGTTGATAAATAGATGGTGTAGTCCAAGGACATACCTTGGGCTTGGTTTTTTAATTGATGACTGTTGCTTGCTGCATAGATCTGATTTCTTCTGGGATCTGTGGTTAAAAGCATCCTGGACCTGGGACAGAAGCCCTAGGTAGTCATCAGCCCTATCTTACCCAGGCATCTTCACCTCCTATGGTTCCCCTCTTGCTCTCGGCCCCTTGGCCTGCTGCCTCTGCCTAGGATGTTCCTCCTTCAGCAGTCCAGGATTGTGCTCCATAAAATACCACCTTCTCCAGGAGAGGCACCCTGACCTCATCATATTCTGCCTTCACCTCACATCTTCGTCCCCCTCCATCTCATCCCGTTTAACTTACACCTTCAAAATTCCTCTGTCATTCCTTTATGTATGGTCTCTATCGCTCCCTCTAGAATAAGACCTATAAAATCTCTTGCCAAATACATTACGTATACATAATTCTTAGCCTATAAGTTCTAACATTTTAATACAGAACTTTCCTTCTTATCAGTACTATATACTGTTTGTTTAGTTTGCATCCCAATGGAATGGGGCTGGGCAGGGCAGGAGGGACTACCATGACGCATTTAATAAGAGATCTTCTGGAGGGACATTTTGTGCTTTATAGTTCATGGTTAGAGATAAAATGTAAATACAGCATTCAGCATGACACTGGGAGACACCAACACAGTAAGGATTCGAGGTGGGTAAGGGATGAACACAGGGGAAAAGAAAGCAGCCCTGTGGACTGGAGGGGCCCCTCCAGCACTGGGCTTCTCAGATACCACTCCAGATTCCCCCAATACAGGGTCTCTTTCTAAGGTTAACAAGGTAATTATGAGAGCAATATGAACAAATGTGAAAATGAAGCACATCATAATCGGTCTGAGCATCCCGTGGCTGTGAGTTCCATGTTGAGCGGAAGGGATTGAAGATTGGGGGGTTTGGGGTAAAGATCATTGGCTGGGATCACATGGAAAGGGTGCTGTGGTTAATAAGAAGACCACCCTGAGGCCATCTGGGGACGAGTCTTGGGCAGGTCCTGTCCCCTGTGGTCATGTCATATCCTGGATAGACAACACAAACCTTCACCACAACACCTTGCCCCGCTATCCAGCTGGTCGCCATCAGAGCTCTTGGTGGGAATGGAAGAGCTCAGCTGATGGTACTGTCAGCATGCTTAGGGCTCAGGGTCAAGGTCAAGATTGACCAGAAGGAACAAGTAAGGGAGTAAACCAAAAGGCTCTGTAGACTGTAACACACGCACAGATGTCAACTAGTATTTCTTTCCCATTTGGCTACATTTCTTTTATTGTGATGTAACATAGGTGCATTAAAATATGAAATTTCAAAACACGAATGACTCCTAGAGAAGATCTGAGTCGTTTGCTTGTTCAACACACATTTTCTGCACATCAGTTCTGTGTCAGACTTAGAGCTCAGCGCAGGTTAGATAAGACAAGTGTCGTTGCCCCAGAGGAATTCAGTCTCATAAAAGAGAATAGCAAGAAAAAAATGGAAGACGGTGGGACACCTCCTCTGATGGAGGTGTTTACAGGTGCCTTGGAAACCCCAAAAGCATCCTCGATTCAGGTAGAGGATGCCAGGCGACCGACAGTAGGAGTGGCAGTGTTTTGAAGCTAAGGAAGTGTTACCTGGGCAGAGAAAGGAGAAGGCACTCTAGGCAGAAGGAAGGGGGACGGGGACGAGGCACAAAGGAATACTGTTTCAGGAACTGCCAATAATTTAGACAAGCTCGTATGCAAAGGGGCCAAAGAATGAATGTGGGCAGGATGGCAGAGCAATCAGGTAAGATGCTGTGTTTGAGCAAGTGACTCTGAGCTTGAGCGTGGGAACAGAGGTGAGCCAAGAAAGTACATCACTATGGGGGAGATGAGGATGCATTGGTTTTTATAAAGATTACTCAACCTGCAACATGGGAACCAGGAACCAGCTGGTTCAGGAAGGAATGATTTGGGGAGGTAACAAGAGAAGCCTACTCAAGGTGCAGCTATAGCCATGGGTCTGGGAAGAGCAGAGTCATGAGATACTCACTGAATAGAGGGACTTGGTTGCTCTACACTCTGGACTTCTCCACGCCCTCCCCAGATGCATAATTTTCTGCATCCTCGTCCTCCTAAAAGGAGGTAGAATATATTTAATTAGTGACTTGGAAATAACTGGGCATGAGCACTTTAGCTCAGTTCAGCCCTTTTCCCTCAAGAGAGAGCCTGTTCTGGGGAACATCAGTTCTCCTCTTCTTCTCCATGCCCTAGATCTTTCCTGGGAAAGCAATCCTTGAGGATGTCCTGCTCTGCTACTATGATTGAGTGGGTGACTCTTACAAAGTCTGAGGCCCAGTATGTGCAAGTCCAGTTGATCCATAGACATACATGCATGTCATTTGCTGAGCCTCTCCCAGGAAGGAAGGTAACATGTGGCACCATCTACTCTTCTTTGTATTGTTTCTCAGTTTTTTGAGATCCCTGATCTAGAAGAGCTTTACTGAATAGCAGTGACTGAAGGAGGTAGTGAGAGAGAGACCAGACCTGAATGTATGTGTAAGCTAGCTTTCTATCACTATAACAAAATACCTGAGATAATCACCTTAAAAAAGGAAAAGTTAGTCAGGCCTGGTGGTAATCCCAGCTACTGGGGAAAGATAGGAGGATCACAAGTTTGAGGCTAGCCTGAGCAATTTAGTAAAGCCCTCAAATTTAAAAAAAAAAAAATTAAAGGCTGGAGGTTGGGAATGTAGCTCAGTGGTAGAAAGGAGGAAAATGTTTATTTGACTTGCAGTTCTGGAGGTTTCAGTCCATGGTTGGTTGACCATGTTTCTTAGGGCCTGTGGCGAGGGAGCACATCATGCTGGGAGCATGTGGTGGAGGAGGCTGCTCAGCCATGGTTGCTGGGAGGTGAAAGGGAGAGGGAGGGACTGGGTCCCAACATCCCTGTTGTGGGCATAACTTAAGAACAGACCGATCACCACTAAGAAGTCCAAATTCAATGGTCTTTGTTAGCTGGCCGGCTGACTGTCTCACACAATGCCCAAAATGGCTATTGGGAGAACGGTCCCGACCCTAGGGCTGCAGGAGTTTTTATACCATTAGTCAGTAAGTCAGTCGTAAGTGTCTGTTGCTATGATTTAAAACTACAAACTAACATCATGGGATTCTGAGATCATAAGCAGAAGGGGAGGTGGGTCAAAGAGACCTTAGTTGGGTTCAAGTTAAAGAATGGTTACTAACATCTAGACAATCATTGCTGACATGGTACATTGTCCAAGAAAAATAGGAAACAAAAAGAGAACAATTTTACATTATATAAGAATTGCCATTTTGTATTGCCAAACATGTCATGCTAAGCAACTGTTGATGGGTATAGAGGCAGGGTGTTCCCACGGGAGAAGCATTTCCTACATGGAGTCTCAGGGCAAAATGGAGTCTGTTTGGTCATTCTCCATGTAGGCTGGCTTATGAAATTTTCACAAGGTCAGATATGTCAACCTGACACCATCCCTTTCAAGGACACAGCTCCAGTGACCCAACTTCCACCCACCAGGCTCACCTCCTGAAGGCTCCACCACCTTCCAGTAGTGCCACAGGATCAAGTCTTCAGCTCATGGGCTCTTGGGGAAGCTTATCCAAACCACAGTGCTGTGACTCCCAGCTTTTGCTTGAATATTTCCCAGGAGGAAAATGGGGGGTCATTACCTTGGATGGGGAACTCAGGGTGGGGTGGGGGAAGGGTCTGAGGAGCGATGATTTTACATTTGGCCTCAGCAAGTTCACAGAGGTCATGGACAGCCAAGTAGCTGGGCTTCGATGGCACCCTCTGTATGCAGCTGCACCCGCCCCTGTGCACCCACATTTTCCTATGCTTGTGTCCCTGTCATAGGTGTCAGAAGACGCCCCTGCAGTTCCCTGCGTCCTGTCTATCGTCTTTAAGCTCCCAAGAGTGTGATCTGTGTTTTTACACCTCTTCACCTTGAGCTTAGGTCTGTACTGAGCACCAGAAGCCAGCCCGTCATGCTTGTTGAATGAACGAGTGAATTCAATTAACGTAACCCCGACAATAGGGTCTTTCTCCGTGTTCCTTCACCCTGAACTGCCTGGCAACGTCAGGGTCCGATGGATGACAGCAAACGCTCAGTTGGAGGGAGGGTGTCCCCCCGTCAGCAGCCTCCTTCCTTAGTCTCTTCTCTTTCAGTTCAATCCCACGGTGCCCCATGCAGCGTCTCTGTGCTCCAAGGTCCTGAACTCAGAGTCTACGGCTTACTGTGAATGTCACCACCATTGGGAGCTCGTGTGGACCTGGGAACGCAGCTCTGAACCGTGTCCAGCCCTTGTCAGCAGCCCTGGAACCTGTCAGTGGCTGCAGTCTGTCATACAGAGCAACTCCCCAAAGAGAGGCCCATCATTTTAATAGAGCTGACAGGGGCTGACACCAGGGAGGCATGTGCTCTGCCGGGGACAGGAGGGCACCATCAGCAAATTGCTTCTATTTTCTGGGGCACAGATAAACACAGTACCAGATCCTAAATGATGGGCAAAGAACAGACATCTGGGGTACAGAGAAGCCTGCCTAGAGAGGCCCTGACAGACTTGGGTCAGAGGCACTGAAGGCATCTCAAAGAAATGGAGATTATTTCTCTGTCTTTGAAATATAACAGACTACAGATAAATGCATAAAAACTTACGAACAACCCATTAGTCACATATAAAGTGCCTTTGCAACTCCTACCCGGGCCTGTGTGGCCTGACATGTTCCACTCAAAACGCGTGTGACATGTGACCTTTTCTAGTCTTACCCAACATGATGGTGCTCACAGTCATCACCTCCCTGGCCTCCTTCAGCACCTTGCTTTGCATCTCTAAACAGTGTGACTCAGTTTGCTTGTCTTAAAACTTCGTATGAATCCAGCCTGGTCCGGTATGTTCTTTGTGATGTGTATCCTTCACTCAGAATCATTTGAGGACTCTATTAACAGATGCGTGTGATGTGGACTCTTCCATTGCCACAGCTTCATTACGTTACTGTGCTAACCCACCCCTTCTGCCACCCGGGGTTGGAAGCTCCTTCAGGAGGTTTGCATTGTGCCAGTAGTGCCATTCTTGTTCCTGGGTGCTGGTATACTTGTGCAAAATTTCTCTAGGGGATTTGGTGATAGATTTCTGGATCATTAGGTAAGAATATCCTCAAATTTAATAGAAATGTCAAACTCTTCCAAAATGGATGTCCCATCCCTAATGGGACATATAAGGCACCTCCTAGTTCTAACTGCAGGACCCAAGATAAACCCCATTGTCTGCAAACAGGAAGCTTCAGCTAGTCTTTGGAGAAGGCCTCACACCTAACAATGTGGCATTTGTCTTGTTTCCGGCACTTACCTTCTTCCCCCTCTGAGGATGAAAGAGCATCACACATTGTTAGTCAAAGTATCACTCGTCTAATCTGGACAGACAGAAGGGCAATTGAACAGCTATCACGCAGATACACTTCCTTCCAAAGCTGTACATGCAGAAGTACATTTGTCACAAGAAAATAAATAGAAAATGGAATGCCTGAAATAATACCATGGTTCCTTTCTTGGACCAGGCCAATTTGCTCCCTCTATCTCTGCTGAGAAACAGAGGGTTCAAATGATATATTCTCCTTGGGGTCTGAAAGGAACACCTGTTGGTCCTCTCTGGTTTTAATAGGGCAAAATAAGCAAGAAACACATCCTGAGAAATTCAGCATTATGTCTGTCCAGAGACTCTTCCCAGAAGGTATAGCCTTTCTTTCTTTCTTTCTTTTTTTTTTTTTTTAACCAAACATAGTCAGAACCAAAGGTCTTACATGCTCCAGGAGTTTCAGAGAATTTTGATACTGCCATTTGTTCAGGTAAACAAAGCAACAGTACTTAGCTCTAATAGTCTCTCCTTCACCCTGCATCCCCAAGACCTAACATAGGCCTTGCATATAATAAGTGCTCAATAAAAGTCGAATGCATAGATGAAGACATGCATTTTGTTAAAAATTCTGTCCTGTAAGATTCAATGCTATCCAATTACTTCTCCACACACACACACACACACACACACACACACACAAAATAATAATGATAATAATAATGCTGTGGGTCTCAAGAAATTTGACCCACTCCTCTTTGTAAAGAAACGTTAATTCTAGGCCTAATAATGATTCTTCTAAACAGTTCACTAAATTTGGTTAAACAAAAACATTAAGGAGATACAAAGCCTCTGTGACTCCCCCCGGTCTATTATGGGGCTTCCTGTGTGATTCCGTCAGTGTTTGAAGTTAGTGATCCCAGTGAGCCCTGCTGGAGCACAAGACACCTTTCCAAATGGAAGTGCAGACCGCAGGAGATGTCACTGTGCAGCTCCAACCAGCTGTAATGAGCCACTCGTAACAATGAAGGAAATATCCACTGAGAGGGTAATACATCCTCTCTCCTTAATAAATCTCTGACAAGAAGGGACCACATGATGTCTCAGTGCAGTGAGCATGCAAATTAAATCAGAGGAGATGTCTTGTTGATTGATAGATACTGCAGGTAATCAGATAATTGACCAGGCATGGGCTGATAATGAGATACTTTTGGCTAATTAGAGGAGGACCAATGAATTGAATTCAGACACAAAGCTGCATGTATAAGCCATTGTAGAGAAAAGGGTAGGTAGTAGCTGGAGAGCAGAAAGGATCTGGTAGTGGAGAGTGGAAGTTGCAACCATTTAGGTCATGAATCATCTGCTTATTCCATGTGTCAGGCTCAAATACCAAAGGCACACATCCCTGGGGTGGTTTAGAGTGCAAAATCTAATGACTGGGAGAGGAAAAGACTGGAAGCTATATCCCAAGACTGTCTTTGCATTTTGAATTCAGTAACTCCTGAAGTTTGATTCGAGAATAAAAATGGTCAAATTTTCTTTGGGAGCTATAGGCCATCAGTTTAAATCACACATAGATTTTAGAAATTAGCTTCTACCCAGAGGTGGCTCATTGGATCCAAAATAATAATCTATTGTTCCATGTTAGAGATGTGTTTCAGAATATGTTTTATCTCAAAGATTAGTAAGGCAACATCTCCATCCAACCTTGCTCTTACATTTGTTCTCTGTCCAAGTGCAAACTGTCCTGCTGAATCTCCTCTCCTTGTGCATCAGTGGGACCGAAGGAGGAGGGGGCACTGGGAGTGAGTGATGAACTCCCACTGGCCAAATGTTTCTCTTCCTTTCCACTGACCCTTTCTCTCCTCCTCTTCCTCCCTGCCTCCTCCCTTCCTCTTCCTCCCTGTCTCTGTCAATTGTAGATCCACATAAAATACCCTATCATGCTTCTTAGATCACAGCACACGGTCGTGAACAGATGGCGCAAGCCCTCATGGCATGGCGTGGCATGGCGTGGCATGGCAGCCTGGTGCGTCCACTCTGCTGCACACCCCCGCTGCTTTCCCTGCATGAGCACTCTGTGGATCTAACTCATGTTCTTTAATCCATTATTTACTTATCTATATGTTTGTATCATCAAAAATTATAGAGTGTAGGTCTGTATGTTAATGATTTACATACATATTTGGTTGCTATAATTCTCCTGGTTTCTTATTTTTACTATTCAACACTGTTTTTGAGATTTAGTCCTGCAGTTATGTAAGTCTCTGCTCTATGACAGGGATATACAGTATGTGCTCTAAGGAATTTGGGGCATGGACAGAACCCTCCCCTCACCTGCCACCACCTCTAGGTCTGCAGTGATGCCCCATGGTGAGAAGTCTTTAATTTTCATGCACAGTCCATCATTGTTTTTATTATGGATTTTATCCATGATTTTGTTTAAGAACAGGGTCACAAAGATATTCTCTTACCTTTTCTTCCACTAGCTTTATATCCTTGCCTTCTACACTGATGTTTTCAATCCATTTGAAATTCATTTTTACATACAGAAAGGTAGGGATACAGCTTTATGTTCTCCATCCTGAGAACCAGTTTTCCCACATCATTTGCTAAATAACTCGCCCAGTCATGTGGATTCCTGGAGTCCCCTGTGGGCAGCTCTGTTGCTATCGGTTGTGCTGTTGGAACTCAGTCTTTATTACCCTCACATGGCAGTACGTCTTGACGGTTGGCAAGGTAATTCTTCCCACTTCTTTGTTCTTCTGTTTCAGAAAGTTCTTGTCCATCTATAAAGTTTTATTTCTCATCACAGATTTTCAACTTATCAAGTTCCCACCAATGACTGCTAGAATTTTGCTTAAAATTATATCAATTTGCAGATTAACTTGGAGAGAACTGATTGTTTTATGACAGATTACCCCATTCATAATGGTGGCCTGGGCTCCAGTTTATTCCTCTCTCCTTTGATATCCCTTAATATATTATTTCTCATAAAAGGCCTTTTAGATTCTTTATTGATTATTAGATACTTTAATGTTGGAGCTATGATGACATTTTCTTTTCTGTTCTATTTTCTAATTGATGACTGTTGTTGTAGATGGATGTTATGGATTTACATGTGTTGATATTTTTATTTTGGAACTTTATTAAAGTCTTATTAGTTATCAGAGTTTATTCTCTTCAGATAGGATTGCTGTGTAGATGAGAAAGTCATCTAAAAATAATGACTTGTTTCCCTTCTTATTCCTGGGCTTCTTCCACATCCTCATTTACTCCTCATTTTGGAAGGGCCATTTAACTGACCATTGGTTAAGAAGAAACTCAATAAATGTAGCACCTTTTGGGAACCAATGGCCCACAGGAAGCAAAACCTCTGCTCCTTCATGCTCCTAGTCCCATTGTCTATACTCTGTGCAATTCACAGGAAGTTGTCAGCAAACCCACCCGCCTGGCTGGTGCAAGCCCATCCTAAAATCCCAGCTTTGCCAATGATGAGGTCTAGTTTTGGTTTCTATCTACCTCACATCTTTTTTCTTAAGTTGCTCTGACTTCCTGTGGCGTAAAGACGGTGCTATTTATTATCCCCTTAACCTACGTGCCTCCTCGTCTTTATAAATCTGCTGTGGTTTGCGTGTTTATCTCCCTTGTAAATTCAGCTTGAGGTTTAATTTCCAAGGCAGTAGTGTCAGAAGGCAGGCCCTTTCGGGGGCAAGTCCTCAGGAGGACTCCTCCTTGAGAATGGCTCGGGGACTTTCCAAAAGAGACCCCACACTACGCCCAGCCCCCTTTCACCCTTCTCCCCGGAGCTGGGCTTCTCCCACCTGGAAGTCTGACCACTTTCCCTGTCTGGGAAGACTGCCAGCCCCTGGGCCTCAGCCTATGGGGAGCCAGGGGGGAGCCAGGGGCCAGGGAAGAGATGGCTGGTGGTACTGCTCTGGGTGTGGCCCTCCACCAGACACCCCCTCTCCTAAGACCGTCACTGAAGTCTCCCTTCCCTACCTCGCATCTGAGTCCATTCTTTGGGTTCGGGCAGGTGAGCATGTTTCTCACCAGAAGGAAAAGGAAAGACAAGAAAGGAGGAAAGGCAGGACAGAGGGTGGGCTGTCCGCGTCGCCTCCTGAGCTGCCCTCCTGGGCTCCTGCTGCTCTGCCTGCTCTCTGGCCCTGAACCTGACTCTGCACTTCCCTCTTTACTTCCAATGGGTTCGCTCTGCCTCTCGCGCTTCCGTGAAGCCCTAGTGCTTCAGCAGCGCTCCCGGACCTCCCTCTCTCCTTGTCACCCACGCCCAGTGAGAACGCTGTGCTCTGGCTGGAGACTCAGGAGGTGTCTCCCGGGGGCTTGTTCCTCCCCTCCTCTTTCCCAGGAAGCCCTCTCTGCACACCCACCTGTCCCATCTTCCTGCGACCACAGACGTCTCTTTCTAGCTTCTTCGGCATCACCTCCTCGGCCCCTTTCTTCCTTGTCCTTCTCTCTGTGAGTCAGTATTCTACTTGTTAATCACTTGGTGGTACCAAGCATGATGTGAAGCTAAGTATTTCATGAATTAGCTCATATAATACTTCAACGAACTGTAGAACAGCATTATCCCACTTTTACAGAAGGTGCTTTTAAGGCTCAGAGAGGTCAAGTAACTTGTCCGTGTTTACACCATCTATAAACACGCAGCGGCTCTCATTAGTTCCTTCCCTTTGACCTTGAGACATGGGCATGTTTGGGGTCATAACCAAGGAAGCAAAGCATCACTGCTGTGAGGAATTCTTCTCCTCTTCCTTCTTTTATTGCTAACATAGCTGTCAAGCAGCTGGCTACCCATGCTTCTGTTTCCACAACATCCAAACCCACTCTGAATCCTTGCAGCCCACCTTCCGCCCTCTGCCGTTCTGCCTTTGTTAGAACTGTCTCTCCATGGCCACCAATGACCACCTTCTTTCTTAACAGATGGCCTTTGACTTCCTTCTCCTGGGACCCTCTGTGGCTGTTGTTAGAAATATCGAGGTTCCACAAGAAATCGAACACATGCTTGGACGTGGGTGGGCAAGGCAGACTTTACTCCTGCTGGAAGTAGTAATTGGATACAGTGTATACAATTAACTAATCTTAAAATTGGGGCAGGCAAAGGGAAGGGTTATAGTTAAAATGGCTACAATTGGATCTTACTTCCCATCTAAGGCTAAACTCTATATTCTGCAAATGGACCACTAAACCTTCTATTTCTCACACTGTTGATGTTTAAATGATCCTGTCTCTGACAATTCAGTTGCCAGCCAGCAGGGTCTTTTAAACTGATGTGGTCACTCAGATGTGCATGAAGTAATCCAGTCTTAGTTGAGTAAGCCACTGTGGATGTACCTCAAGCCCAAGGCCTTAAATTCTCATTTCCTTTAAGGACTGAGATGTATGAATTTATCTTCAAGGTGGGAACAATCCTTTAAAAGTATAAAGATAATTTTTACAGTAAAAAGAGGTCATTTACCTTTTCTGAATGATATTTAATCATTTTTGATGACCCTGTGACTCTTAGATCTTAAGGACCTAGATAATTAGATAATATTGATATTTGCAACAAAATATATGTAACCCTGATAAATAACACAGGGATTCTGGGTCTTGAGGGAATGAGATGGGAGTGGTGAGAAGTGGTTCTCAACTTCATCTAATTGTTCAGTGGAAAAATGAATCTCCTGGGGATATTTTGTACATAATTTTGTCTGCGAGATTTTTCTAATTACTCTCAGAGGAGTATGTGAGAATATCACAGAATATTTATTTTCTCGGAAGATGTTGCTGTTTCTAAAATGAAGGAAGCAGTTCTCGAACAAAATAATTACAGATTTTGCTCCTCTACCACACGGTTTGGAGAAAGTAGAGTCTCTGTTTGATTGGAAGCATGGGGCAAGTGGGTTAGGACACCCGGGAGAAGGGAGCTGGCAGATTGAAAACCAGAGGACATACTCAGCATTTGCATAGTGCTGTGTGGCACCCAGAGAGCACTCACACTGTCACCCCAGCCGCCTTCTCCCAAAGAGGAGGATTCTGATCCCAGCTTAGGAAGTAAAAGGGAGCAGCAGCATGGCTCAGGCCTGCTGGCCACCATGCTATTCATTCACAAATTTTAATGAAGTTGCATGGAGAGAGAAATTTTACTTTCTAAAGAAAAACCCCACTCAGCTGATGTCGGGTAGCATTATTCTCCTAACAGCACATAATTGACTCATTCTTGACAATCCCATCACCAAGGGTAGTTGGTATTTCCAGGTGGGCCCTGTCACCCCACCTGGCCACTGAATTTTCTACAGAGACAAATTCCCGAGTGCGGGATGGAACGTCATTGTGCTCTGTTGAAACTCAAAGGGCACTTGGGTATCAGGGCTGCAACTCCAGGTGAGAAAACCAAATCCAGAGAGGACATGTTCAGGGGCATGATATAAAAAGGCAAGAAGAATGGACGTTTTTATCCCTCTGGAGCTGAAGTGCACCTGGGGAAGACCTCAGGGGGTGGCAGTGCAGCCACAGAGCCCTAAGAATTGCCCCCCCCCCCCCACTGCATCCTCTTCCACCATTGCAGCCCTGGCCACACCTGGGGAGCACATAGGTACAACACACACACACACACACACCCGAAGCATGGATCCAGCAACTGTGTGTCTGTAATGTGACCTGCTCTCCCAGCTGCAGATGACTGGAGTAGCTGCGATCCAAGCTGAATTGCTCAGCTCCTGTCTTTCTCGGAAATGACCTCAAGGGACAGAGCAAGTAGAAAAGACTGCTCAGTACTGTGGGTCAGGGGTCTGTGAGGAGGTCCCCAAGCTCAGGCACAGAGGCTTCAGCTTTTTCCTCCCCTCCTGGTCACTGGTCATGGGCTTTTCCTTGGGCTTCAGGAGCTATTGCCTCAGGGTCTTTCAGTAAATGTCACCTGGGTGTAAGATAATTTGAAGTAGGTTTCTGATATTTGCAACCAAAGAATTTCAACAAAACTGTGAGGGAACACAGACAAATGATCCATACCCTCTCCTGATTCTGCCTATAAGGCTGCCACTGCTGTGATTGATTGATTGATTAAATGACCAATCAATTCATATAGCTAACTATCATAAGTTGAAATACTTATAAAAGGTGATAACTTTTCTTGGTTAGTTTGGGAACTCTTAAATAGCAGCCATTAGAAAATATGAGATCTCTATTCTTAAACTATGCATGTGTACGTGTGTTTGGTTTTGATACACAGGCATGAAGTTCTGGAAAATTAGTGGAATTTTCAATTGTGGTAAAAAATTTGAATTTAAAGTTTGTTTTTATTTTCATTAGTTACAAAATATTATTGACTCATTACAGAAAACTTGTCATTGCCAAACAGTTGTGTGCCAGGCATATGTCAGAGGGCTTTACTTATATTTTAGCTGAGTCTAACCACAATTTGTGAAATAATCATTATTCTTGTTTAAAGATGAGAAAATGTGTGTGGGGGAGTGTGAGAGAGGATGTGCACATGTGCATGTATCCAAAGCATTAAACCAGACAAGTTTGTGGTGGGGACAAACCATAACAGACATGGAAGAGAGTAGTGGTTACTACAAAGCAATCCATAATGATTTCAGTCATCTGGAGCAAATGCATACAGAACAGGAAAGCTTACTTCAGATAATCTATTCAGATTTATCTGTGCTGCCAAGCTAAGTATGAAAAAGATTCCAAACACTTCTGCAGTCTTTGCCTAAATGAGTGGGAGCGAGGGCTATGCTGGCACCTCACCCATCCTCAGGTAGGCAGGAGCCAGCTCGGTGCATAGAAAACCGGAATTCAGGGGAGGCTTATGTGAGCTGCCATTTGTCTGGTGGCGGGAAGTGAGTTCTTGTCCCCAACTCCAGCTTGGTGTCAGGAGGCAGCCCTCTGGGAGGCACCTAAGCATGTACTTACCTCCTGTGAGTAGTGAGCAGACTGATGCTGTTTGAGGTGCCCGTGCCGAAGTCAGCAGGGCATTCCAAGGGCTCCCCAGTTACTAAATGACATCGGGGGACTGGGGTTGGAGCTCAGTGGTAGAGTGCTTGCCTAGCATGCGTGAGGCACTGGGTTTGATTCTCAGCACTGCATATGAATAAATAAAATAAAGGTTCATTGACAAATAAAAAATTAAAAATAAATAAACAAATGACATTGGGGAGCCATTGATTTCAGTGTTTATTTTCACAAGTAATTTATGTTTATATCTACAAACACAAATTTAAGAATTATATACACACACAAAAAGTCTTCCTACTGACCTGTCACCTGCTTCATTTTACAGAACACACACCAGTACTTTGTCATCACGGGAAACAGTTCTCCATGTCTCCCAAGTTTCTGCACATCTCGGCAGCAAAGGCTCTCCCTGTCTGTGTCCTGTTCTGTCTTTCCACCTTATCTGTAGCATGTAAAGCTGGTGTGCTTGTTAGTGATAAAAGAGGTGAGTTTCCTGAGCTCCGAGGTTCTCTCCTGTGATGCAACCCACTGTCCACAGCAGGGCAAGAACCACTTGCCCTCTGCAGTCACCCTGTGGGAATCGGGGCTTGGGAAACTGGTGGAAAAAATTCTGATATTCTGGCTCCTACTATTGCTGTGAGGAAGAATGTCCTTGTCTCTGCCAGCATCCATTCAGCCCTGGCAGACTTGCTAACTTACAGGTGGGGCACAATCTCAGATTTCTCATGGCTCTTGACAGTCACGTCACTAAGCCATTGCTCAGTGTCATCTTCCTTGATAGCTGCATTTTACCAGGTGCACCACGTGGTCTTTAGCCAACCCTCTATTGCTAAAATCTTAAACCAGTCTATTTAAATGGTCTTATTTTTGAATGCAGCTCACACATACAACACATTTATACCTTTATCCCTATAAGTGACTACATTTAGATGAAAATTCAGTAGTTTTAGCCTTCATGATTTACAGATACAATACCATTTTAAATTTTCTGGGTGTTTGGTAATGAATTTCTACCAATGGCTCAACTCTCTCTGATCCTAGAGCTCAGGTTCACCAGGGGAGGACAGATCTAGCAATGACAGATGATGGGGTGGGACCTGGTGTCAGAGTCCAGTCACCATGAGCATGGCTGTGAAGATAAGGGGAGGTAAAAGCTCAGGACCCCCCAGGGAGTGTAAGTTCCCATCCTGATATTCTACCTCCACCACCTGACTCCCACTTGCTGTCAAGGTCACAGGAGACCAGGCAGAGCAAGGCTGACCAGCTGATTCCCCAGGAAATGGACGGCGAACCATTGTCAGATTTAGACAGGCTATCCAGACAGAGAGAGGGGAGCGGCTCAACCTCATTTGTCCCAAACACCCGAATGGACAACACTGGATTACGGGGTGGGGTGACCGCTGCCTGAGTTCCAGGACACTCTCCTGCAGGCTTGTATGTGGCATCTCCGTGGGGGATTGAAGGAGAGAGCAGAAAGCACCACACCTCTTGGCACCCTGGAGACCGGAGACCCCGATTCATGAAAGCCCCCAGAGGAGGGAGAGAGGGGGAAACGCCTCGTAGTTGCTGTTAGTGACACAGCTGCCCGGAGTCCAGCAGGGTGGGTGATGCTTCAGGAGCTCCTCCGATTACCATGGTTGCATCCTGAGAAGCCCATTGGTAGGCATTATGGTCTGGATGTGAGGTATCCCCGAAAAACTCACATGTGAGATAATGCAGGAAGCTTCAGAGGAGAAATGGTCGGGTGGTAAGAGTCTTAACCCAATCAGTGAACTAATCCCTGAGGAATTAACCGAAGAGGAGGGGTGTGGCTGGAGGACATTGGAATTGGGGTGTGACTTTGGGGCACATATTTTTTATCTGGAGAATGGAGTCTGTCTCTCCCTCTCTCCCCCTCCCTCTCTCCCCCTCTCCCTCTCCCTCTCCCTCTCCCCCTCCCCCTCTCCCCCTCTCCCCCTCCCTCTCTCCCTCTCCCCCTCCCCCTCTCCCTCTCCCCCTCCCTCTCTCCTTCTCTTCCTCCCTCTCTGTCTCCCTCTCTCCCTCCTGATGATGAGAGCTGCTTCCCTCTGCCACGCTCTTCCGCCATGATGTTCTGCCTCACTCGAGCCCTAAGGAATGGAGCCGGCCTTCTATGAAGCAGGACCTGTGAAACCGTGAGCCCTCAAACAAACCTTTCCTCCTCTGTAACTGTGCTAGTCAGATCATTTAGTCACCGCAGTGAAAAGCAGACTAAAACAGTGGGTCAAACTGCATCTGATACAGCTGACCTGCCAGGCCTCCCAGCCTGGAAGCAGTGCACCACGGAGTGGCCCTTGCTTCCCTCCTGGTGACAGGGCCGACCGTAAGCTATGGCCACTGCCCAGCATCAAAAGGGATGATTCAACTGCCTATCACTAGCTGGGGGAAAAATTTCAAATTCAAAATCTGAGGTACAGTTTCTATTGAACGTGTGTGGTTTTGCACCAACGAAAAGCTGGAAAATATTAAGTGAAGCCATTTCTAGTCAGGGGCCACATGTATCCACCTTATGGAAGAGGAGGGGAATGGCCAGGGGCTTTCCCCAGGCTTCTTGAGCAGTAGGTAGCAGAACCAGGTTCCACCCCTGTGGTCCTCCACAGGACCCAGCACAAAGCCTCACAAGTAGCAAGTCATCGTGAGGTTCACGTAAATGAACCACAGCAAGGAAGCCTCAAGGCAAACGGAGCACGTGATCCCGCAGAGTCAGATGGGTGGCAGATGCTGGAGCAATATGTTGAGAAGGGAGGATTGGCTGGAAGGAGCACAGGCAGGTTTGAGGTTCATTCTTCCTCTCCCTTGTCTCTGGAAACCCCTCCCCTGGGGCCTCTCATTGGTCTCATTCCAGAATGTGGGCCTCTTCAATGCTTCTAGAATTCACCAGAACAGGAGGCAGTGTGGGTCGCAGGCTCGTTTCCTGTTTGAAGTCTCAGGGATGCCTTGAGAACAAAGGCAGTCTTCTGCAACAGTGAAATGGCGTCTGCGATGGGATTTGAAGCAAGACTGGTCATTGTGTTTGGGTCCTCTCTGACAAATGGCAGCAAGACTTTTCTCTCGTGTTGAGGGTGACAGTGTACCTGAGACTTCTAGCACCATATTGGGTGGTGGGGACAGGGGAGGAGAGTCCTTTAGAAATAAACTTCGCTGCTCCAGTGAGGCTTCCTTCTCCTGGCCCCCTCAGCGGCCATGCAGCGGGACACCCCATCCAGGCATCCTCCTTTGCGCGTGAAGACAACATGGCATAGAGCTCAAACCGACAGGGGACTTGGGGTTGGGCAGACAAGGCGAGGAGCCTTTTCTCTGCTCTCTGCAGCGTCCTTTGCAAGCTGGTCAGGTAGCTTTGCCTCTCATGGCCTCCATTGCCTCGTGAGCCAATGGGGATAACGTGGGCAATGGGGCAGTGAATGTCATGGGCACATCAGCGTGTGGCACAGGCAGAGTTCCTCACGGTTTCCTGGAGCTGTGGCCACCCAGATACTGTCCCCAGCTGGTAGGAGGTGGGCCGTGAGGATACCAGGACGCCACGGGTGCATCTGTGGTTGCTGGGTAGTCTTCTCCCTGGGGGGCGTGCCAGAGGGGAGCGTGCCTGGGAACCTCATGTTTAGGAATATGCAAGAGCACAGTGAACTCTAAGGATAAACGAGCCACAGCTGTGGACTAGGGATTGCGAACTCCCCATATTTGACTGAAACCTGCCAAGGATAATGCCAAGGTCAAGCTGAAGGCCTGAATACAGGGGCACTGCTATCAGGGAGTGGCCCTGGAGATCCGGGAGGTGCCACAGAAGTGTCCCGAGTGACACCGATCTCCGAGGTCCTGGCAGGGCCCACTCGCTGGCTGTGTTGCTCTGATCTTAAGGATGCCTGTGCTGCTTCAAATTCAGAGACTGTGCCCTGGGCACCAAATCAATCTTGCCCCCCACCCCCACCCCAACGCTCTGATACTCTGCAACTGTAAGATTGATTGAACTGCTAAGATGGATGGAGTTATATACACCAGCTCATTTTCCAGTGGTCAGCGTGACCTTTGGGGAAAGTGTCTGCTCAGCATTCGGCAGTGTATGATTCCCAGAATCCACAGTGAAATCCACACCACACAGCAAAGCTTCAGTGATTTTCTTTTTAAAATGTTTCCATTAGTGCTTATAGCGGTACACAACAATGGGGTTGGTTTTGACATTCCTAATGACATATGCCATAGTGCGATGCATCTCAGTCCCCAGGACTTCCCCTTGCCCTCCCCTAATCTCTTCCCTCTACTCTGCTGGTCTTCCTTGTATTTATTTTTAGTTGGTGCACTAACGTCATCTATAAAAGTGGAATGTGTTGTGGTCTCCCCGCACAGGCACATAGCACAATATGGTCAACTCCACCCCTCCCCCGTGCTTGCCTTTCTCTCCCTTCCAGCAAACTGAGACGTATGAGATGTTCCTTTGCCCCCAAGGCAGAAACAACTCCACCAGTTAAGAGGTCTGAGAATATCACCATTGACTTATAACAGCAAACACTCATGCCTATGTAATTCCATTTGACTGGTTGCTCAGCCCTTTTTGAAAGGCATTATTAAGCTTGCTAGAGATTCTCAAAAGGAATCGCTTTCATTAGCCAACTAAACAATCAGACCTTGGAGTACTTAGAAAGATGAAGGACACATGAACTGTGGGGCTAAGGGGTCCTCGGAATGCATCCGAGGACTTGGTAGATGGAAACAAAGATTTGCAAAAGTAGTTTTTCAGATTTTTTTCTAATTATCAATTGGTTTTTTTGCAAGGCGTTCATTGTATAGATACATTATGTATGCAAATTATATTTAAGTATTTACATTAGAAATAATCTGAAAGAAGGAAATGGCCCATTTCAAGAAATAGCCACTGTCACTATTTTTCCTTAGAATCAGAGTAACTGGATTTATAACTAGTTCTAAAACTTATTGACTCTGGGGTCAGAAAAATTTACTAAAATTTTGTTTGATTCAATTTTCTCATCTATATAACTGGAATTTAAAGTATAATCTTCCTTACCAATGTTTTGGGAGAAGCAAATTAGATAATAAGTATAAAGTCTTAATTCAGTTCCTGGTATTTGGTAAGCCTTCAGTAAATGTTAGCTATTGAATGTATAATATATTAATAATATAAATGAGATCTTATTATAATATTGTTTTATAGTCAACTCTTTATCTAATAGCATATTGTGAAGATATTTGGTATAAATAGACACATAGTGCTTTGTTGTTTCTGATGACCGTATAATATTCCATCCCACGAATGTTTGATAAATTATGAAGTAGGAGTCAAGCAAAGCCATGTTTCAGACTCTGTCCTTCCCTGCTTGGGCACAGGTAGGCAAAATCCCTGCCCTTTCCCAGGCCACCCTGCTCTCTGGAGGTACCTTTATTTTGTTGAAACTCTGTGATCCAGGTCTGATCATCCTGGGCTTTCTCAGAGTGACAAAACACCTTAAGCCACTGAGCCAAAGGACCCAGAAGGAGCCAGCACTGTGACTGGGCTTCTACCAGAGCCCCAGCCAGCATCTCGGTGAGCCTGCTGCACGATCAGCCTCTTAGCGCTTGCAGGATGTGGGCAGCGGGCTGACCTCCTTCCTAGGGAGCAGGGGCGGCTCTCTGCAAGGTCAGGGGAACAGGAAGAACCCAAATGCTTGGGCTTCGGGCCCAGGCTTCTTTCTGCTCCACTCCACCCTTTTCCCTTCTGTCCCCGAGGAGAGGGAAGGTGACCATGTAGGCAGACCTTTTGGCAGGAAAGACTCCAGTTCCTCTGCCATTGACCCCTTCTGTTCCCTCTGGGTCAGAATGTCTTGGGGAGGACAGAGGACCAAGGGTGGGAGCAGAAGCAGAGAACAAGGTCACATCAATGAGAAGGGTTGGAAAACGGGGGAAATGATGGGGCCATCACTCCTGTAAGAGAGTCTAACTCAGCACCGGGTGGGTGAGAGTGTGTCCAGCTGGAGTGCCACCTAAGTCCTGCAGAGCGGAGAGACAAAGCCCAGCCCCTGGCAGGATGTGAGGACCCCATGCTAGCAGGGAGTCATCTCAGTCCCAGCGCCTTGCCCAAGGGTAGACGTGTTCCACGTCCCCAGCGACCCTTTGAAAGTGCAAACCCGACCTTTCAGGTCTTGAAAGGAATGGCTCCCAGTGAAGCTCTAACTCCCCACAGCAAGGAAGCTGAGCGGTAAGGCGGGCTTGGTGAGAGTTTCTTACTCGTGCCTTTCTGGAGGGCTGGAGACCTGGCAGCAGCACCAGGCTGAGAACAGCCCTCCAGCAGGGCTGGCTGCCGGTAGGTGGAAAAAGAGCTCGGGGCCAGACCAGAGGCCTGGTGCTACCTGAGCTGCTGAGCCTCATGGATATTTGCAACGCCATTCCAGAAAGCATGGATGCACAGAAGAGGACAGGGTGGTGGCTCACCTTCTCCCCGAGGTCCTCTCTGTCCACCGCTCATCCCATCTGGTGGACTTGGAGCTTGGATGCAGCTGCTGACTGTGGGCCGACATCTGTCGGCTCATTATCAGCACGTGCGTTCCTCACTCAGGGGGGCTCCAGACCTCAGTTGGCGAGGAACCCAGACGTCAGCTGACGGGTGGCACCCCCTGCCGGCCTGGGCTGGGTTTGGGGCTGCCTTTCTACAACACTGTGCACTTACGCGGCTTGTTGCAGTTTAATATCATTATGCGAAGATTAGTGGAAATTAGAAACTCACGGTCTGATAGTAATGCTAAGGCTCTCTGGTCTCATGGTTATATTGCAGCCAAGCCAAAGATGGAAAGTACTAGGCAGTGATGGGATTTTTGACTTTGAAGAGCAAGTGCAAAACAGAAGATGATATAGCACAGTATTTTTCTATACTTAAAGACAAGTCTAAATAGAATTTTCACGCATTTGACTGATGTCGGAAAGAAAGGTCCTGACCTCAGGCACTGCTGGATGAAGGGAGCCCCTGGCAGGAAGGCCAGCCCAGGCAGAGGACTGGACTGCAGACCTGGGTGAGCAGGTAGGCAGTGCCCGTCCTCCCAGCTGCCCGATGCTGAGATTCCATCGCTGGAAGAAACACAGTGATCCTGCAGTGTCTCTTACCACAGCCACCCATGGCTTGTCCCCTGAGCCCTGATAGGCCAGGTATGCAGTTGGGGGCTCAGACTCTTCTTGGAGAAGAGACACCTCAAAGTCGGCAAAGCGCTCCCGGGTGGACACAGCTGTTAGCTTTCACACAGGGAGGATGGCAGACCACAGGCTGAAAGGTCTGAGCTCTACAGAACGAGACAGAAACACCAACTGGGGTCTTGTCAGCACCAAAAGACCAGGCGGGGCCCAAACCTAATGTGTCATCTCAGCTCTTTATTCAGGGGGATGACATGGTGCCCGTGGACCCACCACTCTCCTGGTGGAAAATGAGCCACTGAGAAAAAGAAAGGAACCGGGTTTAAATAGGTTATTTTGAGGGGTGGTCTAGTGAACATAGATCAGTTTGTTGGATATGCAAGCCTTTTGGTCAGGTCTGCAGATGGTGTTGGAAGAAAGTTCACTTTTGTAGGATCTTAACGCCCTCCTCCCTGCTGCGTCTGGCTGGCGCCTGGAAAATGTTTGTCCTGGGAGATGAAGGCCGTCAGTATGTGGCCTCCATTTTCACTCCCTTTCCCCAGGTCTCCTTATCTTGGGGATTTTTATTCTTCATTTCCACCAGGCCTAGCATGCCTGGCACAGTGAGCGGTCTCCTGAGCACCAAGTGGTCTAGGGAATAGGCCTTGAAGGATATGGTTACCCACCTGTCCTCCCACCCCACACTAAACTCCTCCCATTACCTGGCCCTGCCCACCAAGAGGGCCCGCCCACAGTAACTAGCTCTGCCAATGACCTGGCTCTGCTAAGGCCATATAAAAGTCAGACCTTCCAGGTGGCCCACTGCCATTTTACCCCCAAAGATGTGCCCCTCCAGTGCTGAGGAAAGCCTCGCTGGTCCCTGAGGTCTCCCTCTGTTTTTCTTTTTCTTTTTGTATTTTCTTTCATGTGCTTTCAGGACTGATTCTCTCCAGCAGAGGAAGCAGAAGAGTACCACTTATTGTTTCAATGTGTCTATGCTGGTTGTATAGTTACAAGGTGGCCTTGGTAGTTCTCTATTATCTTATCACTTTAACTTCTAGCTACTTTCATAAAGGGAAAGGAGATGGAGGGAAATGGCAAGTGCAGTTGGAGCTGCTGCACTGGTTACGCAGAGGCTATGTGATTGGCACTTCTGGCACTGTGCAGTGCGCGACCTGTGCAGCTGTACAAGATGATCCTGGCTGTTGAATCCCTCGTATGTTTGCAGTCCTATTCTAGATCATCCTATTATCATATCAAACTTCATTTCTTAGAGACTTCTGGGGAAGGGGCATCCAGTTTTGAGCTGAATTATTCCCATTTTTTAATTAAAAAAAAAAAAAGACACTCAGAATAGTTAAAGGATATCCCCAAGTTGCCCCACTAGAAAGGAAGCCCCTCAGCTGGCTCTGTCAAGCTTCCCAGAGAACTCGAACACATTGAAATGCAAACTGACCACCCTTTCCCTCACAGGATTGCCCACATTTCCTCCGGGTTCTTCAAGCCAGAATGTGTGAGTCCAGGGTTTCTGAACCTTCAACTCCCTGTGAATTTTTTCTCCTGGGCTAGCTGCAGCAGGGTTTCTGTCCCTCTTTGTCTGGTTCTTTACATCTGTGTGAGAGGAATGGGAGTCCTCTGTTACTCAAGGCCCAGCATCCTTCTCAGCTGCGGCTGAAGTTCTCAACTGAGCTGGTAAAGCTTCTAAAGGAAGAAGGAGAGCTCACCCCATCAAAGAGGAAGGGCCTGCTGCGAGAGCCTGCAGGACAGGCACAGAACTGGAGGGGAGCCAGGAGCCGCCAGTCCCTCCCTCCTGCCCGAATCTGCGCTCTGGAGGCAGAAGCACCCTTGTGGTGTCAAGGGGAGGGGTGCAGCCTAAGCAGAAGGAGAAACCAAAACCATCCCAAGGCCGGCCGTGGTCAGGAATGCAGTATTGTGAGGGATCAGTAGGTGCAAGAGGGAAGCAGCCAGTGGGACCACAGCAAAATGGAAGCCACTAAAGCTGTCCCTATGCACAGCCCCGCCGGGCACGGCAGCACCTGGTCCTGCGCACCAGAGTTGATATTTCAAGAAAAGCTAAGAGCTCTTGATTTTTCAAGACTAACCACAGTA
Source organism: Sciurus vulgaris (assembly GCF_902686455.1). NCBI lineage: Eukaryota > Metazoa > Chordata > Mammalia > Rodentia > Sciuridae > Sciurus > Sciurus vulgaris. The sequence goes on along the minus strand of NC_136464.1, from coordinate 10,629,304 downwards.
GCGGATGAAGCACAGGGCTGAGGGCAGAGCCTGGAGATCTGCACATCTGGAGGAGAGGAGGATCAGAAGTTCGTGGAGACGGGGAGCTGGCAGAAAATCCACCTCCAGAGACGCCACTGGCAGAGGAGGCAGCATCTGCAGGGCCCCACGCAGAGCTGTAGACACAGCGTGGCCGCAAAAGGGGGTTAGATTTTGTGTGCAGGATATCACTGGTGACCCCAGAGAGTGATTTCAGCCAAAGAGCAGAAGTCAGAGCCCAAGGAGCCGAGCAGTGGCAAGAGGGGGACAGCAGGTGTGACTGGCGCCTGCTGCTGTTTTCCAAACTTCCCTTCCTAAGAGATCTGGGCTATGTATTCCATCCCCATCGCCTCAGAGGATACTTTCAATTAGCTCCATGCTCAGAGTCCACAGCCTCCTCCTTCCCACTGTCAGGGCCATTATCACCACGAAAAGAGGAAGCAGCTCAGCTGGGGTCTGCAGTTTAACTGTTCATCAAGGAGGGGAAATCAGCAAAAGTGCTGAGTTTATTCCAAGCGCAGCAGCACAGACCCCCACCCCAGGAGAGAGCTCGGCTGGAATCCCCCGCAGGGGAGGGGAAGATGACGTTGGTTATCCCTGGGGAATCTGCAGATTCCCAGGTGGGTGGGGAAACTCAGACCTCCCTCAGGACTGTATCAGCTGGTGACAACCTCTCTCCTAAGACACGGGACTCCTCTTGGGCCCGCGACTCCCTTGAGGCTTCTCCCAGGGGCTTCCTGACACTTGCTTTGGGCTGCAGAGGTCAGGCCCGCGTGGCCATCAGACAGTTCCTGCAGCTGCCCCTCCTTAACAGTGTTCCCTGTAACCCTCTTGCACAGATAAGCCCATTTTGGCGTGTGCTTTTGGAGGAACTGAACTAGCACCTACAGTGAGGCAGAAGCAGAGGATTCTCCCTGACTGGCATCTAGGGGGACAGTGACAGATTCAGAATCACAAACCTTGGACTAAATCACTAAAGGGCTTTAATCTGACAAGTAAAAAGGTTGAAACAATACTGGTAGGTACTAAGAATACAGCCTCCCAGTGTTGTTCGCAACCGAGTGAAATCGCTTGTTTAGATATACTTTGTAAACTATTAGCACCTTTACATGTGGTCTTTCTTAATAATGGTACATAGTGGGCTGGGGATGTAGCTCAGTTGGTAGAGTGCTTGCCTTGCAAGCACAAAGCCCTGGGTTCAATCCCCAGCACTGCAAAAAAAAAAAATAATAATAAATAAAATAATAATAATAATAATAATAATGGTACATAGTAATGGTGAGAGCACTTTGTGAAAGCAAAATCCACTCTGCTGTCAGAAACCAGGTAGAAACAACGGGCAGCTGCACCTGGAGGCTCTCTCTATGGCTGTAAAGGGAATGCAGACTCCCGGCAACGGGAGATTGAAAGAGAAGAGGACTCAGGGCCAAGCAGTGGTGGCAGGCAGTCCGATTAAGTACACAGGTTCTTCTTGAATCTGGTTCCAAACTTCCTCTCTCCCCTCCTCCTGCGTAGGGAGGAGGCCTGTTCAAGGTGGACCCCCTTCCAGCTTCTCAGACCTTTGGATTTTAGCCAAGACCCTTGCCTAGACCCTCTGCTCATCTCGGGGCTTTCTGCCTCCTTCCAAGCATGATTTTGGCCAGTCTCCATTGGGTAAAACTGCTGTGTGGCAGGTGGGGAAGATTTACTCGGGGGATGAAGGTCCTCTCATTGGCGGAGTACTGGGGTACTTTCCTAAGACCCAAGAGTGAGTTCGTGAACTAGTGGTCTTGGTGGGGTGGGCAGTTCGGGCAAGACTCCTGAGTAACTTGTGGCTTTGTGGTTAGGACCAGTCTGACTGGCTGGTGTCTCACAGTTCCTCTCGTGCCCTGTGGACGCTCTCCGTCAACCTCTATAGTCCTTAGGTCAACCCTGTATGCTTCCCAGTACCCCCCACCCTCCTCTCTATCTAGACTCATCAGGGCCAGAAGTTGGCCCGTGGCCCAGTGTTGCCTTACTTACCAAGCAATTACCAGCCAGGCATGGTCTGCTACCATCATTACTTATCATTCTTTATCACCACTATTAACAATGGTTCACCCTGAAACATTTACAGCCAGAGGGATGAAGGTATGAATGTGATCAGAACATCTGCCCAGCTTTCCCAGGACTGTGGGCTCATTCTGGGAACGGTTCTGGACCTGTTCATGCGAGGTTATGTTGGGAGATGTGACAGGGACGACCAGCCTGGGACAGGCCCGAGAGGTGGGACCTAGAAGCCTCGAGCGGTTTGCACGGGTCATGCGTTGATTTCCTAGGCTGCCACAATGCAGCACCACCAATTGGGTAGCTTACACAATGGAAGTTGATTTTCTCTCCACTCAGGAAGCCAGCAGCCTCAAGCGTAGGCATCCGCAGGACCACACTGCCTCTGAAGGCTCTGGGGCACAGTCCTCCACGGCCTCTTCCTGGCTTCTGGTGGTTGTGAGCCGTCCTCTGATTTGTACGGATCCAGTCTCCGCCTCTGTCATCACATGGTCTTCTTCCCTGTGTGTGTCTCCGTCTTCACATCTCCCTCTCCTTACAAGGACACTAATCACATTAGATCTAGAGCCCATGCTGATCCAGTGTGACCTCATCTTAACCTGGTCACACCTGCAAAGACCTCCTTTCCAAGGAAAGTCACATTCACAGTGACCTGGGATTAGGACTTGAATATGTCTCTTGATGGAAATAGCTCAACCCACATGGGACCACATAGCCAGCTAATGAAGAGCTAGGCTTTCATCGAAGACGTGTCAATCCACAGAAGCAAAAATGGACCATGGACAATAAAATAAGTTTTAAATCATGACTCCAATTGTCCCCTGATCCTTTTAAGGGAAACTTGCACTTCCAGTGTGCAACCGAGCACTTATAAATCAGGCGTTCAGGGCAGCAGGGGGGCACAGGCTGAGGAGAAGCCTCACAGGGACTCACTACCCCCTCAGAGGGCAAGGGGGCAAACAGTGGCAGTTACCTGTGCTTCCATAGAGACTTCACCTGGGCCACCCCTGGCCATCCCACTCTGCAGTCTCGCAAGCAGGAGTCCCCGGCTCCTTTCTGTTCCTGGGCTCATGGCTGATTCCCAGAAGCATACGTCGGGTTTTCAGACTCCCTCGGGCTCCATTCTGAAGAGCAATGGCAGGTGCTGAGATGAAGGAAGCCGTGGTCTCTTTGGATTTTTCAGACTTGAGTCTTTAGAGGACAAATAAAAACCCTTCTTTACTTAAGCTTGCCAGCTTTAACACCAATGTGTTCTGTTCCCTCCCAATCCCCCCCAATTTTTTCCATCTTTTTATTAATCTTGCCAGAGCTTCCCAAAAGCTCCCCCTGGAGTGATAGCAGAAGGCAGAAAGGAGGGAAAAAGGAAAACAAACCCATCTGGCCACGTGTCTGTCTCTCTGAGCTTTGGGAGATAATGAGCTAAAGTTACAGCATTTGTTTAAACTTTCCCCTCTGAGAGAGAGCGGAGAACCCCTACGAGTCTTCTCTGAACTACACAGAGGGGGTCAGAGAAAAGAGACGTTCTGATTTAATTCCTACGTTATAATGAAAGCAATTGTCCTGTGTGCATCATTATTTTTCCATTATCTTAATACACCAGTTAATGAAGATTTTCAGGGCCAGTGCATGCAGCCACACAGGCTGAGCAGTGAGGCTCCGTCCTGCCCTGCAGCTGCCCACAGGGCTTCGCTGCAGACACCGCTCTCCGCCTCCCACCTAAGATTTCCATGGCGCTCTACCTGCCACCCTGCCGGGGCAGAGCACTTCCACCTCATCCAGGTGGGTTTCTCTCCCTCGTTCCCTTTCATCTGTAATACTGCTGCAAAGGGTGGCCCATTCCAAAGGGACCGCGGCATTGATGAGGTGGATTGATAGCGGATTGAGGTGCTCGGCAGTTGGTGCATGACTCAGCGCTAGGCACTGCTGCCTCTGAGCCAGAGGATGTGCCCATCTCAGTGTGCGGGGACTTCAGGCTTTATCCTTCTCCTGCAGGTGATAAGTTCACAGTGGCAACTTTGCTTCTGCTGTCCCCACCCTCTCTCCCTGATCCCTCAGTGCAGAAAGAGTGGAAGGCACGCAAAGCCTCCCGAGAAAAGAGATCAGACAGGAGAATGTCCCCTCACCTAGCTTCGCAAGGAAGGAAAGGTGGGACTGGGCACGATGGGGGACAGGACACGCAAGAGGCTGGGACAAGACCGTAGGAATGAGGCAGTGGGTGTCTAGGATGCAGGGCAGGGAGGAAAACCCAGGACTGGGTGTTGCAGAGGATAAAGTTATAAAGAGTTATTGCGGACTTTGCTCTGGGGTCCTCGTGAGGGATTGAAGGACATCTAAGTAAAATTAAGTTTTCTACGTGGGTTACACTCTTCAAATGTGACAGTCCTCTGACCAGGGCCACATAGGTCCTAGATTTGTGAGCAGGATACCTTGCTTGTTGGCCACTCTGTACCACCTACCAGCCCAGCACCAGGACTAACGTGAGTGGGCAAGAGGCAGAACTTCAGCTTTCAGAGGGTGGATGCACGTCCGAGGTCACCCAGCCTAACCTCCTGTTTCGTTCGAGAAACTTGCCACTACCCCTTCGCCTAGCCTCTGAAGGGTTCTGTTCAGTTGAGTCTCAGGTTCCACTTATAGCCAGTTACAAAGATGTGGCTTCCAGGCATGTGTGTCTCTGACCTCTTGCTGCCCGCGTCCCAGATCCCTAATCTGGAAGAGGGGGATGGCAGCACCTCTCTCAGGGTGTCTGTGAGGGGACGAAAGTGCAGGGCACATGGATGAGCTCAGAAGAGCAGCACAGGGTGGACTCATGGGGCAGGAGGCCTCTGGGCTCAGAGTCCACCACTGGGGTCTGCAAGGTGACCAAGTACCCAGCCCGGTCAGAGGGATCCAGAGTGGAAATATGCCCAAAACAAGCGACCTGACGGAGTTTGGGTTTTAAAGCAAGCTCCCCATCCATGGTTAATAGAAATCGGAAAGGTAAGGAGTCGAAAAACTGTGCTCCAGGTGGACAGAGGACCCTGGAGATCCAATGCCATGCAATCATACACATTCGCAGGTGGGCTTTCACAGTGCTATTTTAGATATCTTTTTATCTCTAAGTGTGGCATCTATGTGAGACTATACCTAAGAACTGGGATCTTAGAAAATTTGACAGTAAAAATAGAATAAAATAAGATTATGAGAAAAATATTTCAAGATAATGACTTAAGTGTAGAGGAATCAAAGATGCATTTATTCTTCTTTCTGCATTATCACAATTTTCTATAATAATGTCATAATACCTTAATAATAAACTGCCATATAGAGGCAGTATCCAGCATGATTTGGTAAGCAGCTTTGGGTGTGCCCATCTGTCAATCATTTCCCTATCTTCTGCCTCAGTTTCTGCATCCTTGATCCCTCGAGGTACCCTGTAAGAGCCTTTCTTACAGTGACTTTTATTCTTGTAAGTGAAACGTCACTCATAAGCAATCGGTTGCTGCTGTTCAGAAAAGCTTTTATCTTAAGAGTCAGATGATTTTCCATAGGAAAATCACATATTTTCACAACAACAGGCATCTTGCCTGAGACGGAACAAAGGAGAGAATGACAGAAAGATATTTGGACTCTTAGAAATTTTTGACTAATAGAAGAGCTGTCAGATGGTGACTTTGGCCATGAGAGGGTGGGTGTTTTATGCAGCACGTTTACGCCTGATTCACTCAGTGGAAATTGGCACCTTTCAGAGGAGTAGGGTGCTCACGGCCTCCCGCGTCCGCAGCACCAGCCTCACTGACATTCACCGGACAGCTTATTTCTACAAAGGCCAGAGGTGCTGGACCCTGACTGAACAGCCCACAAGCCACTGCATAGATTGAAATGTCACCATGCACCACAGCAATTCACATCCTCCTTAAATTCCAACTACATTTCACATGCAAAAAAATAAAAAGAGAGATTCGTGAATAGCAGATGTTAAGGGGCTTAATTTTAAAGCATAATAGATATAAAATATAGTACTTGCTACATACAGAAAAGGAAGAATTAGAAGAAACTCTATATTAATCTTTAAAATGTTGGATTTTTGTTGGGTGACATCGTGACAAAAATACAATATTTGGAGTCATACGGACCGAATTGCTAACTTTAATACTAAGTATTTACCACCTCTGCTTTTCAGTTACTTCATCTATAAAAATGGGTGTGTGTGGTAGGTTCCTTTATCTTTCCTTGGACAATCTTAGTTGTCTTTGGTTCTGTAGTATGGGTTATAAAATCTGGAAAATGTTTTATATGTTGTAGACTTACTTATACTCTTTCTTTAAAAACATTTTCTGGTAGCCACAATAGAAATCCGTCTTCATTTTAAGCTGGGCTTCTTTCCTGTTGATGCGAGGAATCTGGAAGAGGGGCTAGAGTTTCTCACTGCTATACTTAATAATTTGCTAAAGAGTACAGACTAATGGCACATACCAGGGTCTAACCCTCTCACTCCACAAAGGTGTAAAGGCATTAGCATTCAACCGCCAGCTATTTATGCTGTTATCCTGTTGCTTCCTTGAAAATGAAGTTCATTCTTTTTTAAAAAATTTTTAATTCATTTTTTTTACTTTGTTCAAATTTGAAGTTCATTCTTGTAGGCATAAGAATCCCACCTCAGACACTGAGTTTCCATGCATGCATGTGCAGGGACTAAGAGGCATAATTTAATATGTATTATTTTACACACACACACACACACATATGCACACACACACACACACACACAAACTGCACTCTTACCCTCAAAATGATTTTGTCCTTTGCCAACATGGGGTGTCGCCTCTACTTCTCCATGGGTAGAACCAGGATTCATGATAAATAGAAAACCAAAGACCAGAGATAGGCATTTTCCAGCTGCTCTTTGTCCCCTGGCAACCACCAGGCTTAGATCTGTGCAGAGACATTAGTGGAAATACCCTGGGGACGTCTTGTAGGATTCCTCTTGCAGCCATGCAGGCTGAAATCCTGCTCCGCCTTGCTTTTGGACTTCAGGAAAACTCAGTCAGTAGCAAAGGCACTAATTCAGCATCTAGGCACAACAGAACTACTTAGCCGACCCCAATAGTCAGCTCATTTTGAACTTCTTATTAATTGAAAAAAAAAAAAAAAATAGCCCTGATTGTTTAAACTGCTTCAATCCTGCTTTTGAGTCCACTACTCCTGCTCCTCTCTGAAAGCATCCCAGCGGGTGCTTCCCCACCCTCCCGCCTTGCTCTGAGCCTTCTGCCTGGTGAAATCTCCAGCACACAAAGTCTAGGGCTAGAAAAATGATAAAGAGCTGATCTGTCCTCCCTGCCCCCATGGCTGCTAGGAGTTCTCTCAGGATTCAGAAGGACGCAGCCCCCCCTCCTGAGCGCCCTGGTGGCGAGAGTTAAGCTAGTCCTGAGGCTTCAGGGCAGCCTGGGAATGGCAGTCCCAGGTGAGCTGTTGAGGTTGAAAAGCTGCCTAGGAAGCTGTTCCTGTGTTCCTGGTGGGACACAAAGGCTGCCCTTTGATCCTCAGCAGGACCCACGAGCAGTGAGCTGCAGCCCTCCAAGCCCAGGGGTAACTCTAAAGAGTAAGGCTGAGTTGTTTAACTGTCTGAGCCCTGAGAGAGTCACCATCAGCAATCGCTGTTCTCTGGCTGGGGACCAAGGGTGGGAGAAGCTGCAGGGGGCTGGCCCTTCAGCAGGAGCAGCAGTTCTGCTAGGGTGGCCCTGAGAGTCGTGCAGCACAGAACCCCTGGACTAAACTGTAAGGAACTGCTGAATTGCCACCTGAGAGACCCTGCTGCTCAAGTGGCCCCAACAGCCTCCACTCTCCAGGATCCGCACTTGACTTCTGTGCAGGGGCGAAGGGATTTGTTTCTTGGTTCTCCTCACACCTTGCTGTGGAAGGAAGATAGCTTTCTCTCACCAGGATACCCAGAGGGAGTGAGGCCCCAAGATCTGGAGTTGATCCAACTGCAAAAGACCTTAATTACAGTCTAGCATTCAGACGTGGCCTTGGGCAGAGATGTTTGACCTGCTCAGATCAGCAAGTTGTCACTTTAAGGTAAACCATTGATTGGCTACTTTTGCCAAGAATCGAAATTCTTAAACTATAGACATCAGAGCAGGATGCTTGATTTATGAACACTAGTGATCCCAAGTTTTCTGAAAGGCTGAGATTGCGTGTAGGCCTTTAGTAAATAACAGCTTCTCCAACTCGTAACACTTAAGTATATCTACCCAGCACAAAATAGTGGAAATACAGCAAGAGTGAAGTTGATTACAAACTAGAGTTCACTGACTTATCTAATGCTGTTGCTGAGTGTCAGACTCTGGTTAAGTGTCCACTGAGCTGTCCCTATAAGCATCATGGCAGTAACCATGGTAACAGCTGATTTTATGGAACGTGCCAGACACCATGCTCATACATGATGTCATTTAATCCTTAATACCCTATGCAGAATTTACAAAATACTTAAATCTCTCCAAGCTGGCAAGTGACAGAGCCAAGACTCAAATGACTTTCAGACCTTGATGCTACACCATGACCTTTGAAGTGTCCTTGGGGAATTTCACCTTTCCCTGCCATCTCATACCCCTTGACAACTTACCATCGTGAAGATGGCCGATTAGCAGGCACTGCTATTTTTCAGGTGACTTGCGAGGGCAATCACACACCCCTTAAAAGTCCCAAGTCCAAGGAGGTCGGGGTCCCTGAAAGGTTACTAGCTCCTGTGCAGCATCAAAGCATCTTTCAGCAGTGGACAGTCACACTCCACATGGCTGCCACCTCTGCCCTCCCTGCTTCTGCTGCAGTGCAAGGCAGACTGGGATGACATTTGCCAAAAAAGCAGGAATGTTCCTCATCAACTCTCCCAATGTGCTAGCACGTGAGGATGTCTGCAGCCACATGGGACTACGGTGATGTACGTAGTACAAATGAGGAGAAAGGAAGGGTCGCTCTCCTCTGAACACAGAGTTCTGCATGGTCATCCCTCCATGGAGGACAATTATGCTTCCAAGTCTAATCTATAATTTAGCAGTCAATAAAGCCAGGTAAATTAAGCCTCTATCTGATACCGCTCCTCATGGCTGGCCGTAAATTACAGAACTGGATTCCAGTTAATGGGTCATTTAAACCCATGTCAGAGACCTTCCCAGAAAGGAAAATTGAATACAAGAATTAAAAAAAAAATCAATCGAGAATACTTTTCATAAGTAAGACAAGGCACCCAAAGGCCTAGCATGCACGGTGTTAGTCTTTATTGGGGCTGGCTTTTCAGGCTAGCAGAACACAAGAGATTTTCCTAACTGAGCCCGGAATCAATCTTTAACTTTCTTGGCTTGAACTGCTTTTAAGAGGACTGTATGTGTGTGTTCATGTGCATGTGTTTGCACATGTATGTGTGTGCTTGGGTAAAACTGAAGTGGATATTTCAGGATGTTAATGTTGAGAGAATGGTTAAACAAATTTTATTTTTTTCTGTATTCTGACTCAAAAGAGTCGTGTAAATTGAACACTTTGAAGATCCGAGTACTTAAAAACAATAACAAAAACTTAAAAATAACATACAAGACCAAACTTTCATAACTTGATAACTAGACTAGAAATCTCTATCCCTTCTGCATTCAAACACCATAAGTTAATAACTTGGTATAAAACTTTGTAGGTTGTCAGCCATATAAAAGTTGAGCAAGCATCTTTAACACACTGGCTTAAAAGACAAAAAAGACCTTATTTTGCCTTTTCTTTTGGTTGCTTCTCATTGATATAATTTCATTTTGTTTAAGATGAAAGATGTGAATATTCCATTGACTAAGTGCGGGAGTGATCTCAAAATCACTGGTAACTGCACAGAGTACACCTCCGTCCTTGCGAGAGAGGGGCCTAAGCTCATTTCCTAGCCCACCCATCAGTGGGAAGTATGGGCTGCACCCACTAGTGGTTGTGTTCAACGAATGATTCATATTTAAAAACTTGTTTTCACTTCTCAGAAGCACTTTGGAAGTATTTTTTTTTTTAATCACTGTTGAATATTTGTACTTCTCATGACAGACAGATTCACCAGGCAGAGCTGGCATTTAAGCCACGAGTTGCCTGTGCTTGGAGAACTCCAGGTTTTCTCCCTTTGGGGACAACGAGGCCATGGGAACCTCCCCTGCCCTGCACTGACAGGAGTAGAGTGGAAAGCTACCCCCCATTGCCACCAAGTTCGTCTGATGGAGCCCTTTACACCCAAGAACTCGGATTTTTAGCATACCTGGGCTTAGGATCTTTAAAGGGTGATTAAGTGAAATGAAGCTGTTAGGGTGGGCTCCAATCCATGTGGACAGATGAGAAGAGAAAGGGTACATAAAAGGAGATGCCAGGATGTGCCTGCCCAGAGGGACAAGCATGTGAAGACACAGTGAACTGGTGGCCATCTGCAGGCCCAGAAGAGAGGCCTCAGAAGAAACACCTGCTGACACCTTCGTCCTGAACTTTCAGCCTCCAGAACAGTGGGAGAATCCATTCCTCACCGGGTCTGGGACACTTTGTGGCTGATGCGAGAAGATATCAGCTTATTTATGCTCTGAACACAGGCAGATCTAGAGTTAAGCTGACGATTCTCCACATTTGTGATCCTTGAAGGTGAACAACAGCTCTGTCCCACCCCAGTAAGAAGCGGCATCTCTGGGGGTGGTGATGTCCCTAGAGCTTCCCTTCAGATCGGAGAGGTGATGTCTGACCCGCACGATTATCATGATGGACCAGGCCTTTGACTAGCAATGCGAGCCATCAACCACACCAGCAGTGCCGGAAGCTTGCTCTGTGTCCAGCTCTGTCCTGCACACTCTATGTGCGTATGCTAACCACAGCCATTGCCATTGCTCTGCGCCCAGCTCTGTCCTGCACAGTGCGTATGCTAACCACAGCCATTGCCATTGCTCTCCGCCCAGCTCTGTCCTGCACACTCTGTGTGCATATGCTAACCACAGCCATTGCCATGATATTCAGCAGATGGTGTGGTCGATCCAGCTTTATGGAAAGGGTCCCACGTACCCGTGGCAACACAGCCAGAAAGCCCACCGTGGACAGGTAGCGCCTCTCTGGAGCTGTGCTCTTCTCACTGGTAGCGTCAGTGGCCTGGAAACACAAGCACCTGGAAGAGAGAGATGCCCCTGCTTTGCCCTCCAAGTGAGTAGCCCTGAGGGGGGCGTCCATTCTCTTCTGAGCAGGACGCACCTTTTCTCTTTGCTCTGTGTATGTGGCCCATCCTTCATGGTCCGTCCCCCTGCTCCGGGAAACACCCAAAGGCTGTGCTGCTTCACTCCCACCATGCTTGTCGACGGAGCCCTTCATTTGGCACTTAGTGTAAACTGATCTTAGGTTCTCATGCACACCTGTCAGAGTTTGCTGACTTTCACTTGCAGCACAGATGTTGGTATTATGTGGCGAGCACCCAGGAGTGCACGTTCTGTGGCTTTCTTCTATTTTGAAGCGTTTGCCTTATACAGGTCTGTTTGGGGAAACACGGTGGAGTGTGGGAATATGATCACAGGAGCTCACATGGGCTGCCTGGATGGGGATCTGGGTGGACCAAGCATTCCCTCCCCGTCAGGAGAAGAGAAGAGGTTGGGCTTCCTGCATCCAAACTGCCTGTCCAATGGGAACTGCAGTTTCCTCTTGCCTGCCACCTGGAATGGCTGCCGAGAGTTTCACATTGAGAGACTTTCAGCCTGGGGTCCCCGGAAAAGGCTTCAAAGCACTTTCCAAAAATAAGAGCACTTAGGCCTCAGCTAAACTGTGTGAATCAGAAACTCTTCTTAGAGGCTGGGATGTTAGAGTTGTAATGTTTTAAAAACTGCCCAAGAGATTCTGTCCTAGAGAGATGACAAGTTAGAGAATTGGAAAGAAAAGACTCCCAAGTCTATAATGGTGACATCCAGGGAGGGGAGTGAACTGGTCAGTTTTGCGAAGCAGAGGACATACCATGGTCTTCCATGTCAATTCCCAGCCCCTCCTTAATCTAGCCCTTGCTACTCTGCTAAGCAAGCAATAGGGGCTTAGTAGGTACTACAGTTTGACCGGCATGCCAACCCACACAAGAGGAAAGAGCTTACCAGGATGGGCGATAGGGGACCCTGGGGGAAAAGAGTGGCAACTCATACTGTTTTTGAAAAACTTAGAGTCCCTCGTGTACCAGATAAGTGGTCACCCCACTGGTCAGACAGGTAAGATTTCTATAGCAACTGTGTCTCCTACCTGGAGAATTTTATCCAAGAAAAGGTTTCAATGGTGAAGTTTTGGAAAGCTTTCAAAACCTTAAGATTTGTAAGGCCTGAATTGCTAAACAGAGTACCTTTGAGTGAGCACAAGCTTTGGACTAGAGCGGAGCTGGGCCCCAACACCATCACTGCCCTCTTGTAGGCAATCAGAGCTGGGAGGAGACTGTCCACCCTCCTGGCTGACACTTCACTGTGACCTTGAGCATCCACCCCAGGGGAAGATGAGCCATGTCTACAACAATAAGAGCTGGTAGATATATCAGTACCAGGTGCGATGGCTAACAAGCCCGGGGAAAGCCTGCCGTCTGCTAAAGTGTTAAATATGACTGGTTTGACATTCAACCTGCAAAAGTCACTGCCTGGTTACAGGTGTGTCTCAAATGGCGTGAGTGAGGTATGGCTCTGTTGTGTTTTGGCAATGAACTTACAGTGGGGTCACCCGAGCCGGCTCTGTTTTCAGACATAACCAAGTATTTACTCCCATGGACAAGAACTTCACATCAGAACTTGACCAGGTATAAAGGATAGTTCTGGGACAATTGGAGAAATTTGAACATAGATGGATTACTAGATGACACGCCCTTGTCAGGTGTGATCGTGGTGGCATAGTTAGGCAGGAAAACGACCCTATTTTTAAAAGTATGTACTAAAATTTTTAGGGGTGATGTATTATCTCTAATTTGTCTTACAATTCAGCAAAAAAAAATCAGTAAACATGAAGGCAAAAACATTCAATGTCTTGGCCATCAGGACATTGTATGCAGAAGAGGCTCCTCCACCTCTATTTGGTGAAGTACGATGATGAAATTTCTGAATGGTGATCCCAAATGGTGGAGAAGTGGCCGATGTTTGGCCTGTCTACCATCCGGAGGAAGCTTGTGATTTTTATTTTTCCAAGTCCTTTACCTAAGAAATGGTTTAAATGGTAAAGTTCTGCAGTCTTTCAAAGCCTAAAGATCTATAAGGCCTGGACCACTAAATGGAGTACATTAGACTGAATGCAGGCTTTGTAACTAAAGGGGACCTGGGGCCCCAACACTGTCACTGACAGTTGTGGGACCCTGAGCAGGTGGCAGAACCTCTTGGATACCTGGGTTTCTACTCTGTGAAGTGGGCTTAATAAACCCTTCAGAGCTGTAAGGGGGAGCACATGAAATGCTGTAGACAAAACTGACCTGGACATAGTAGATGATCAATAAATGGAAAGGCCTCTCCTGGGGAATGAGGAAGTTAATTTGATTTTTTTTTTTAATGTAAAACAATGCCCCCCCAAATGACCTAACCACTGACTTTAATACCAGCCTTCCAAGACTATGGGATAGATATATTGACACACTGGATTAACAGTAAGTGGAACCCAAAGCTGTCTTAGAAATTACATGTCACAGAAAATAGACCTGTGATGTTTTCTTTATAAAAATTATTTTTAAAGGAAAATCAATGCAAGTAGATTTCTATTTTTAATTAGTCCAACCTGTACAAACTAAGTTTTATCCAATATAAGTTGTATTCACATGTCTCCCATTTCAACCTTAAGCCAAGTAATAATGACTCCATTTATCAAACAGATACTATAGGCCAAGCATCACGAGATGCTATTAATTTTAATTGTAGTACAACCTAATGAAGTAGGTATTATTATCTAATTATGCTCCATTTACCAGAAGTGATGCATATCAGAGAGGTGCACTCTCAAGCCCAAAGGCCATGGCTGGAAAGGCAACAGAGCCAGTGCCCTGGCAGGAGTCCCTGTGACCTTGCCATCCCAGGAGCTGGTCTCCTCCTGACCTGCTACCCACAAGCCATAGAGCTCTGGGTCTCCGTGACGTGAGGATGACGATGGGATCCAGATCAAATGAGCTAATACACTAACTGACACAGGCGGAAGATTCAGAAGGGCTGCAGACACGTGTTCAGTGTTCTGCGGCATCAGGTCGCTTCTTGTCGGTAAAACCTGGCCAACTGCCTCACTCGTGAATAAATTAAGCCAGCAGGGTGTCTGCTGGCTCACCAGATGTCACCACCAAGACATACTGGAGAAATTACCTCCCTCTGCTGTGCCCTACTTAACAAGGCTGCAGTTGACCTGTCCCTGGGCTCCTGGCCTCACAGGCCACCTTTCAGGGCCTGCCCACCTCTGCTTGGCTTCCTCTCAGGCTGCTCTCTGTGCACCATGGTCAAGTGCTGCAACCTTCTGGTTGAACCTGAGAAATGCAGTCTATGCACTGTCCCTTAGGTGGTCACCTCCGTGCAGCTGTCAAGGCAGAAGTTCAAAACTCTCACTTGGGCCTAAGAGTGTTTTGTGATCCTGAGAGCAACTGCCATCACGTGCAAAGAGGAAATTTCTGCGACTGAGGATATCTTGAAAGATTGAGTTTAGCCAAAAACTCAGGAGCACAAACAAGTTTTGAAACAGTACCTTGTAGGTAATGTGTCAGTCCCCCCAACACCCATCCTTGCCATGCCCTGGTGACGGGACTGGTGCGATGTTAACATTGGGTCCCATGAACGTACAACTCAAGGACTACAGACTGCATTGAACATAGGGCAAAAAGAGGGTCCTGCATTGCATTGTCGGAAACCACAGAGGAAATTGTTCAAAAGAACAAAGAATGATTCCTAAAGTAAAAAGCGAAATTCCTTCCAACCACAGGAGTGAACTGCACGGACGGCTCCTTCATGCACCCGACCATCTATTCACTTAGCAAATGCCCATGAGCTTCCTGGGCTCTGAGCAAGGTGGTGGGCCAGGCTTGGTTCCCACGTGCTGGACCCCCACCCGGTGAGCAGTGGCTTCCATGAGTGACCATGCTTGACCTTGGGCATGACCTTCATGTCCAAGACCTGCATTCAGCCCAGGCTGGATGGGCTTTGGGCCTGGCCTTGTTGCACCCACAGGGCTGATAGTGTATCACACTTGGAGCTGGTGAGAGGGTCAGAGACCCCCCAAAAGTACAGACGAGGCTGTCACCCCACTTACTCTTAATGCTTGGCAATACCCCCACCCAAGTATTCCTTCCTGGGAACGCTCTGGGGAATGACAAGACAGGTCACTCCGAAGAATTTGCTTACTTCTCATGTATATTCTTTTTTCTTCCTATTCTTCTCTCACTCTAAAGAAATGAATTACACATCCCATAAGCATATATAATTAAAGAAAGAAAATTAAATCTAATATATCCCCAGCTTATCACATTCTTGTTTATTTCTTCTCTTTGCTCGTTGTTGGCTATTAATACTCTTATTGATCTTAGCTTCAGAAAGAGGACAGAAATGATAGCTGCTGTTGATAGTGGGAATAAGCTCCTCTCGCCTACCCTGAAATCCAATGAATTGATAAGCATTTATGGTGCACCTACTGCAAGCCCTGCATATTCAATCCTGTGGAGGACTAGATCAAACACCAGTGTGTTGTCCTGTCCCACTGGTCAAGTGCAGTAGGGGAAGCTGGACTCAGTCAGAATCAGCCTGGTGCTCTCCTGGGCCACCTTTTCTGTCCCTGACCCAAATCCCCATGCCCATCTCAGTCTCCACTTCCTGGTGAATTCCTGATCCGAAGCAGGACACTTAGACACAGCTGTGTTGACATGGCTGTTTTGTTTCGGAGAGTGTTTTATGACATTTGCATTGGTGATCTGTCAAAATGTAAAATAACTGCTGTCTGTTACCAAGGGTTACGCGCAGCAAACACTTCCCATCTTGATTTCTTCCCCATTCCCATACTCCTTCATCGGGGGACATTTTATTTATTTATTTTGGTATTGTCGAGATTGTTTCTGAACCATCATCTTTTATTTAGTAGTGTTTCCTAGAAAATGCATCAGGATGAAACTAGTCTCTCTGGGTTGCTAAAAGAAAGTCATCATTAAGTAGGTTAATGATATTACATATGATTTATGTATATACTGCATACCAATAAAACAATTAGAAGTTTATCTGAGGCTTCCCTCTGTGATTTGGAGAAGGATGGAAGTGCCCGTTTCGAGACAGAGGGATAATCAATGGTGGTGCTGAGATGGGGCAACCCAGATGCTCTTGCCTGATTCTAGCACAAACGGAGGCGTGGCCTTGCCCAAGTCCCTCACCTTCTCAGAGTCTGTTTTCTCAACGTAAAATGGGCCTGGCGATGCTTCCTGAAACAAGGAGACTTGGGAGGGAATGAACAACAAGCCCTCTGAACACTTAACGAGGAGAGCTGGAGACAGAGTCGGACTGATCTTGGCTCAGTCTTGCCTCACGGGGGTTAACAGAGTCCCCCGCTGGTGTCATTTGTGACCACATGGCATCCTGCATGGGCCTCTCCTTGCGACCACAGGAGCCGTTCAGAGCCCTGAGGTGAGACCCAGGTTCTCGCCACCTGTCATCAAGAGATTAGGCTGGGAACTGAAGACTCAGAGGGGCAGCCTCAGACTCAGTTTAAGACTAGCACCTACATCATCTCCGTGGACCCAAGGGTCTGGAATTTCTAGGTGACATAGGAGCAGTGATGTCCAGAGAGGGAGGCTGTGTGAAAAGCTCTCCCTTTTCTAGTTCACTTCTCCTGATACCTTTGGAGACGCCTCTTGCCTGGTTTCACTGGGGGTGTAATTGTGAGGAAAAATGGAATGTGACTTTCCACGCTGCTCTCCCTCAGTGCCTGGGGGTGCCCTCCTCCCCTGCACTATAGACACCCCAGAATTCCACCAAAGCAGCCTTGTCTGGGTAATAGACAGTCCCACCCATTTCTGCAGGTCAGCCTCCTGTGTCTGTGGAAACTCTTAAGTTACCAGAGCTCCAGGTCCATCCAGGCCTGTGGAGCAACAGTGAGGGACTTGAACATTGCTCTCCTTTGCCCCAGTGCTGGGCAATGGGGCTGGGAACACACATCTCCCTTGGTGATGCCCCAGAGTGGCGGCTCACCCTCGCCCTTAGTCATCTCTGCTCTGCAGAGCATTTCCTGAGCCGCACTAGAAGGCCTCCATTCCTAGCTGCTCTCTTCTCCTGGGCTCTGGTGATCCCTTTAGTGGCTTGGCTCATCTGCTGGAGGCCTCACACCCACTTTCCTCTGATGTGGGGGCTGTGGCTCCTGCAAGTCTGCACCGACCAGTCATTTCCATCCCACAGGAAACGGGACTTCAAGGGGTGACGCCCTCTCCACTGGGCAGTAGATCACGTCATCCCCCGAAAGTAGCCTCTCACCTACCCACTCCTCTGGTGATGCTGGAGGTGGTCGGCAGCCCGGGGGCAGGGGGGCTTTGGCGTGGGGCTCAGTTTCCTCTTGGTTAGCCAGCCACAGTCTTGCCCAGTGATCCCCTTAGAGTGCTTCCATTCCTGGAGCAGCCGGAAGGCAGGTGGGACCCTCCAGCTCCTCTCCCTGAGAAGTGAGAGCTCTCCAGGAGCCCTTGGAAAGACGGGGCACCTTGCTGAACAGCCACCTTCCAGGAAGCAGGGCAGGGACATGAACTGCCCACAGCTGGCTAATTTTGCTTGCTTGTTTGTTGTTATTTTTTTAAGTTACGATTCACATTCCATAAAATTCATGATTTTAAAGCATGCAATTCAGAGAGTTCTGGTATATTCACAAGCTTGTGCGACCATCAGCACTGTCTAATCCCAGAACGTTTTCATCACCCCCAAATGAAACCCCAGATCCACTAGCAGTCACTTCCCATCTCCTGCTTCTTCTAGACCTTGGCAATCACAGATCCACTTTCCATCTCCATGGGTTTGTCTTTATGGAATCAAAACACATGGACGTGAGTGTCTGTCACTTAACAAGACTCCAAGACTCCTCCATGCTGGAGTGTCCATCAGTACTTCATTCCTTTTCATGGCAGAAAGATGCTTTGTCATATGGATAGAGCTCAGTCTGCTCACTCATTCACCACTGGGTGGACATTTGGGTTGTTAACCTGTTTTTCAAACTTAGATTGTGGGCCATTTGGAGACCCTTTTTTAAGAAGACAAAAAAACTCCTCTGGATGTTCACACCATCCTATTGTTGCCTGAAGTTTCAACTGAGGTTCTTTTGCAGTAAGCAAAGGAGAGAGTC
The DNA here is from genome assembly GCF_902686455.1 of Sciurus vulgaris. NCBI lineage: Eukaryota > Metazoa > Chordata > Mammalia > Rodentia > Sciuridae > Sciurus > Sciurus vulgaris. Next base: position 10,610,971 of record NC_136464.1, on the reverse strand, counting down.
AGGTAGGCAGGTGAAGAGAGAGCAGGTCCCCTCTCCTCCACTGAGCCTGTGTGATGTCAGCAGTGACTGCCTTCCGTGGGGGCAGCTGAGACAGCAGACCAAGGCATGTAGAAGCTGTCAGAATCAAGAAAGGGTCATAGCAGAGTCATAATAGCAAGATGCATGTTATCTCAGCTACTCCAGAGGGAGGCGAGAGGATCGCCAAGTTCAAGGTCAGCCTGGCCAACTTAGTAAGACCCTGATTCAGAATTTTTAAAAATTTTTTAAAAGGTTAGGGCTGTAGCTCAGTAGTATAACACTTCTTGCTCAGCATGCATGAGATTCCAGGTTCAATCCCCAGAACTGCAAACATTTTAAAAAACAGAGAAAAGATGGAATCACTCTTGTCAACCCTAACAACAGAAAAGCTGGAAGTTATGATCAAAAGTTTCTTAGGTGTGCTTGCCTGATAGTACCTATCACAACAGGCTCCGTCAGAAATCTGCGACCTTATACGAGAATTTCTTCAGCAAGGACAACTACCCGGCAAATGTCTGTTCAAGCTTGGATTGACGCCATCCTCGGTATTAACCCTGAAGGGTCATTAGGTAACCTCCTCATTTCTACCTTAAAACTGCCCCATGCAGGAGCCTCTTTGAACACCCCCGTGGTTACCTATGATGTGCGTGTTTCCATTGCTCTGATCTACCCAAATAAAACTCGATTTTGCTTTGAGTTTAACCTCTTTGAGTCTCTGTTGGTCAACAGGCCCCAGAGAGTTCACAGGCAGTCGAAAGTGTTTTGTGTAGCAGCAAAATTGAGGTTGCCAAGTCAGTCCTCAAAGAAAACACCACCAGGAAGCCCTGCTTTGCAGCATTTGCTAGTACCGTGCTGTGTGCATCCCATGGTGACCAACTTTAAGCTACCCTCGGGAAGATGCTGAAGCTGGGAAGAGATGTCCATGCCTGCTCTGGGGGTTGGCACAAGCCCCTCTAGGTCACCAGTGGCCACAACCCAGGTTTCTGAACATGCATGAGGCTTCAGCTCCCCAGGATCTCTGGAAAACATCGAGGCACTCTCTGAGGGGGCGTCTCCAGCACGCTGTGCACAGTGTGTTTCCCTTCCCTGATCCCAGCCCCCAATACGGACACCTTCTTAAATTAGATAGCAAATCCTGGGGCAACTGGCTGCACCACGGCTACCTCAGGGCTTCCCCGTCATATCGGGTCACATGCAAAGCCCCTCAGTTCATGCTGTCCTCTGAGTGCCCTAACAAAAGAGCAATGCAGACTCATGAAGTGTTTGGTCACGGTGGAAATAAGACTCCATGGGACTTCCTTCTGAGAGGACCATGACGGACCTGTGTTAAGAATATTTGTATAATAGTTTGCAGTTCTTTGATAATAGTGCACAGGGAAATAAGGTGATAAGTGTGAAATTTGAAAAAGTGTCTGCTTCTTCATGTTTGTACCTGGGCTGTCCAGTTGTCAGTCACTCCTCACATGCAGTTAAATATTTGAAATGTCACCAGAACAAATTGGGAGGTGCCAGGAGGTGAATGCACTTTGAATTGAGAATTTAGTAAGGAAAAAAGAGAATGTCTTTTTAACAATTTTTATAATGGCTACATCTTAAAATATAATATTTTTGCTATATTAGATTAAATGAAAATGTCTTAATTTTAGTTGCTTTTTTTCTTTATAAATTTTATTAATTTCAAACCGTACACTAACTCACCCTCTATTTCTATTGCACAGCACTGGTCTCTGCAGTGCTCTTGGACCCCCGACTCACAATAAGAGCTCCTGTTTATTAGGTTTACTATGTGTCCAACACCAAATGAAGCTATTTATTTACAAAAGTTCATGTATTCCGCACCATATTTTTTCCTTTTATTTTTCCCCACCTATTTTATTGGTGCATTATAAAGCACCATTGGGATTCATCATCACATGTTCATGCATGTACACAATACATAATATAAATTGGCCCCTGTCCCTCCTCAGCACTTCCCCCTTCCCCCTCTCCTCTCACCCCTTGGTCCTTTCCTCTATTGATCTCCCTTTGATTTTCATGAGATCTGTCCCATCTTTCTTTTCTTCTTTCCTCTCTAGCTTCCACAGGAGAGAAAACGTATGACCTTCTGAGTTTGACTTATTTCACTTAACAGGATGGTCTCTAGTTTCATCCGTTTTTCTGCAAAGGACATTTCATTTTACCTTATGACTGAATAAAATTTCTTTGTGTATATACACCACGTTTTCTTTATCTATTCATCCATTGGTGGACACCTAGGCTGGTTCCATAGTTTGGCTATTGTGGATTGTACTGATATAAACATAGGTATGTGTGTATCACTATAGTGTGATGACTTTAATTCTTCAGGATAAATACCAAGGAGTGGTATAGCTGAGTCATATGGTGGTTCCATGCCTAGTCTTTTGAGTAAACTCCATGCTGAATCCCACAGCAGTGGTGCCAATTTACAATCCCACCAACAGTGTAAGTGTTCCTTTTTCTCCACACCCTCTCCAGCATTTATTATTATTTGTATTCTTGATGACTGCTATTCTTTTTTAATTTAATACTTGCATTTAATTTCATTTTTACAACAATGATAATTTTATTTGTCCTTTCTAGTTTCATACTACAGTATATTTTGACATATTTATACAAACATGTTTAATACATATCTTATTCTAATTAGGATTCCAGTCTTGTGTTTGTATATGATGTGGAGATTCACTGTGGTGTATTTGTATAGGTACATAGGAAAGTTATGTCTGATTCACTCCACTGTCTTTTCTGTCCATCCTCCCTTCTCTTCATTTCTCTTTGTATAATTTATTGAATTTCTATTCTTCTCCTCCCCCTTCTTGTGTGTTAGCATCCACATATCAGAGAGAACATTGGACCTTTGGTTTTTTAGGGATTGGCTTATTTCACTTAGCAGTTCCATTCATGTACCAGCAAATTCCATAATTTCATTCTTCTCTATGACTGAGTAATATTCCATCATATATCTACACACCATATTTTCTTTATCCATTCATCTGTTGAAAGGCTTGTAGATTGATTCCATAGTTTAGCTATTGTGAGTTGAGCTGCTATAAACATTGATGTGGTTGTGTCACTATAGTATGCTGTTTTTAAGTCCTTTGGGTATAAACTGAGGAGTAGGATAGCTGGGTCAAATGGTGGTTCCATCCCAAGAGTTCTGAGGAATCTCCATTCTAGAGTGGTTGCACCAATTTGCAGTCCTAACTGCAATGTATAAGTGTAACTTTTTTTCCCACATTTTCACCAACACTCATTACAGCTTATATTCTTGATAATTGCCATTCTGACTGGGGTAAGATGAAATCTCAGTGTAGTTTTAATTTGCATTTCTCTAATTGCTAGAGATGTAGAACATTTTTATATATCTGTTGACTGTTCCTATTTCTTCTGTGAAGTGTCTAGTTCCTTTGCCCATTATTGGATTGGGTTATTTGTGTTTGCATACATGCATGTGTGTGTGTGTGTGTGAGTGTGTGTTTTGAGTTCTTTATATATCCTGGAAATTAATGCTCTAGCTGAGGTGCAATTAACAAAGATTTTGTCCCATTCTGTAGGCTTTCTTTTCATGTTGTTGATTGTTTCCTTTGCTGTGAAGAAGCTTTTTAGTTTGATATAATCCCATTTATTGATTCTTGATTTTACATCTTGTGTTTTAGGAGTCTTGTTGAGGAAGTCAGGTCCTAAGCTGACATGATGGAGAGTTGAACTTACATTTCCTTCCAGTAGATGCAGGGTCTCTGGTCTAATTCCTAGGTTTTTGATCCACTTTGAGTTTAGTTTTGTGCAGGGTGAGAGATAGGGGCTAAATTTCATTCCACTGCCTATGGATTTCCAGTTTCCGCAGCACCATTTGTTGAAGAGTCTATCTTTTCTTCAATGTATGTTTATGGAGCCTTTGTCTAGTATGAGGTAACTGTATTTATGTGGGTTTGGATGACTGCTGACTGGTGTGAGATGAAATCTCAGTGTAGTTTTTGATTTGAATTTCCCTAATTGTAACATTGAACATTGTTTCATATATTTGTTGACTATTTTTATTTCTTCTTTTAAGAAGTGTCTGTTTGATTCATTTGCCCATTTATTAAATGGGTTATTTGATTTTTTAGTATACAGTTTTTTGTGTTCTTTATATATTATAGATATTAATCCTCTATCAAAGTGTAGGTAGCAAAGATTTCCTCTCATTCTGTAGGTTCTCTCCTCACATTCCTAATTGTTTCCTTTGCTGTGCAGAAGCTTTTTGATTTATGCCATCTCACTTATTAACTCTTGGCATTACTTCCTAAGGTTTAGGAATCCTATTGAGAAAGTCACCACAACAACTTTTTGATAGGATTTGTTATCCCTGTGTTAGGAAGGAGGAAATCAAAGGTCAGAGGAGTAATTTATTCAGTGTCACAGTTCAAATCAATATTTTGGCCCAGTTCTGTGCTATGATCATTTCTACCAGAGAATATTAAGGATTTTTAATCTCTAATGGACATGTAGGTTAATGGGAAAATTAATTTGTTAGTTGTTTGGGTAACTTTTGACTTTGATATAATTTCAAATTTAGAGAAGAAATATAAGAATCGTTCAAAAAATTCCTATGTACTTTGCCCAGATTTACCAACTATCTGTGGGGTAAGGGTAGAGAAAGGGGGAGAGGTCTTTATCCAAATCTTTTGTGAATAAATTGAAGACATCCAGTCCATCTGCCCCTAAAAACTTAGGTATATATATGTTTCCTAAGATCAAAGACATTCATTTAAACATGATGCAAAGATCAAATTCAGGAAACTTAACAGGTTACAAGGTCAACATCTGCTGAGGGTCCATACCTGGATTCCATCAGTTGTCCAGTAGTGACCTTTTAGGCTAATTTTCCCCTTGGGGGAGTTCAGTCCACAACCACCTACTATGTTGTGGCCATGTCCCCTTAATCTTTTATCTCCAACAGTCCCTCAGGTCTATGTGCTGCTTGACTTTGACGTTGTTAAAGAGTACAGCCCCGTTATTTTGTAGAATGTGCCTTAGTATAGTTTGTCTGAAATTCCCTCCTGATCAGATTCAGGTTTCACGTTTCCCACAGGAGACCACAGAAGGCGCTAGACCTCAGAAGGGCCTATTTGCTGCTTCTACGTGCAGCCTCCAGGACTTTGCAGAGATTACTCACAGGTTATAAAAGTAAGATGTAACCCTTTCACAAATGTTTCTAGACTTGAAATTCACCCAGGTAATCATTGTGCAAAACAAGAGTAACCATTGGTTGCACAGTTAGGAGAAGTGCAGATTGAAAAACAGAGATCGTCCTCATGGTATTACTTGATTTTCACATTTTCCTCACCCTGCAGAAAATAAAAATACCTTAGTCTAGCAGCAATTATTCAAAATATTAGAATATACAAGATGATGCTGGTTAGGAAGAGAGTAGGTATGTAAGGTCACTGAAATGCTAAAGATTGCTTAATTTGAAGGTACCCTTTGTTTAAAGTAGAATGATCGCTTTGGTCTTCTTTCTCTTCCTTTCTCCAAAAGTACTTCAGTTATAGTCACCAAATGGCCATTGACAGATCCTCTAAGATACTGCAGTTTTGTTCAGTGTTTGTTCAGTTCTCTAATCTCGTTTCACTCAGACTGCACTATCATTGCAAGATGTAACACCAGCCACCCAAACCATCTCTGACAGTCTCATATTCCTCTTGTTTAAGAAATAGCTGTCAAAAGCATCTGTGTGAGCTGAGCAACTGACAAAGTATGAGGAAATTATATTTTTAATCAATAACTTGCCTAAAGTCATGAAAGCACATATTTGGGTTACAGTTACCCTGCATAATGGCATTTAGAAACTCTGTTTTCATCACAAGGCATCTAGTCATTCTTGTGGCTTTTCTTCGGCTGTTGTAAAGAAACTGAAAAATGTGAAAGAAAAAGATGGCTGAAGATGTGCTTGACATATAAAGATGCAGATTAGGCTGGGGGAGAAAAGATGGAAAAAGAAAAAAGATGTATTATGCAAAGTATGTGCATAAGGGTGCTGTGGAGGAGCCAGGGCTGGGGCTCAGTGGTTGAGCGCTTGCCTCACGTGTGTGAGGCACTGGGTTCGATCCTCAGCACCACACATCAATAAATAAAATAGCAAAAAAAAAAATGTTAAAAAAAGAATGCTGTGGGGGTTCTAAACACCAGTGAAATAAGTTTTAAGGCAAGAATTATTGATAGATATGAGGTACATTTTATATAGTAATAGAAGTGCTGATTCATCCACACAAATGTACATGACTTTAAAAATCAATAAAAATAGGTATATAAATTCAAGATTCACAAAGAAAAAAATGACAGCTTTTAAGTGACAAATAGATGTAGCTGGAGATTTTAACACCTCTTGCTCAAAAATTGACAAGAAGAGTAGACCAAATAGGTTAGTAAGGATGTGGAAGATGTGACCATCAACACACTGACTGGCCCTGAACAGTATGCATGTTACTTCTTAAGAGTGTTCACAAAGTGAGACCATATACTCAACTATAAAATGTCTTCATAAGCTTTGAAACATTGAAAACTCTAAAAGGATATTTTTGAATCCTAACAAAATTCAGTTAGAAATCAATAACAATAAGATACCTTGAGTTTTCAAATGCTTGGAAATTAAGCAAAACCCTTCTGAATAATGCAGAGGTCAAAGACGGAATCCTAAGCAATAAGAGAATATTTTGCACTGAAAAATGATTTTTAAAATCACATATAACAAAAATTCAGAATTCTACATAGACTAAAGTGAAATGTATAGCTTTAATTCTCGGATCATTGATTTGAAATCTTTCTACTTTTTGAATATTACATTTCCACATTATGAAACTAGAAAAATAGGAATGAATTAAACCAAAAATACAAAGAAAGAAGAAAAAAAGACGAGCGCAGGAATCGAGGAAATAGAATGTAGAGAAAGCTAACAACAACAAAAAATAGTACTTTGAATGATATGATAACATTGATAATCTTTCCACCAGATAGATTTTATCCCTTGAGAGTTAATCAGAGAACGTGAGCCAGTAAGAATGATTCAGAATATAGGATGTATTAATGGAACTTGACTTTACGCAATGGGGGGAGCTGCCTAATAGTCTCGTGAAGCGGTTAGCTTGATGAAGTGTCCTGTCATTAGACCTGAAGTGGGAGAAGCCAAGGACAAACCCAAGAGGACCGTCTGGAGTGCAGGGACACAGATTGCAACCCAGGGGTCTTTCAGCACCTCTAAGCACCCACTTCATGGTCACAGTGACCTGCTGGTGCATGTGATGCGGAGCTGCAAAGCACCTGGGAGGAGCAGAGATCGAGGACTCAGTGGAAGCTCCCGGGGCTGCAAGCCTGGCTGCTGTACCTACACACGAGATGGACCCATAGACAAGTACAATGCACTCACTCACCGGAGCTCAGCAGACCCTGTGCCTCCGAGGACTGATGCTTTATTTGACCTCGCAGATCTCATGTAAATTGCTCTTGGGCCAGGCCTGACCCGGACCCAAACAGAAGGAAGTTCTGGAAAACATAGGTTTATTTCAGCAGGTAGACACACTATCTATCCACTCTGATTGAGGTGAAAAAGAGAGAAAACAAAATCGACAACACCCAGATGGACAAAGGGGATGTCACTACAGATTGTTATAGACATTTATTTAAAAAAATAAAAATAAAAAGTACAGGTTTGTCTATTGCTTACTTTCAAAACTTCCTAGTTGCGTGTGCTCCCAGAAGGAAGCAGGTTCACATTAGAAAAGAAAAAAGACACTATTCATCTTCTCATTTCCTGAGTTAAATGTATCCAGGTGTTGAAGCAAAACCTTATACAAGACAAATTAGCACATCAGCATTTACTTTGCTAAAGGATTCTTTAGCAGAAACTGGACATGTTGCATGGTAGATCATTATTTCATCGATAAGCTCAAGGACAAGAACAATGAAAGTTAAAATCATTAGCCACCACATACTCCAGATCAGTAAGAAATGAAGGTAACTTTTCTGAAATGAAACTTGACCTGCCCACAGTGCCTTCAATATTAACAGATACAACCCGAAGACCCATCTGTTGCCAGAGTGAGCATTCTTTGTACACACTCCAGCTCCTTCATCTCCTTATAACACGACGTCTTTGCCTGGTGGTCAGGAATATATGACATAGCATTCTTCACTGGGCAGAGCTTTTTGCATATAGTGATCATGAGAAAGAGGACCACAGATTGGGTGTCTGCTTCTTCACCTATCAAGAGAGAACAGAGCCGGTGGGAGTAGTATCCCCTGTGACATCATCTGTCATACAGCTTCCACCAGCCAAAGGCTGAGTCGAAGCTTGGTCAAAGTCCTGTGCTCAAAAGTCCCATTTTCCTCTCTCTCCCCTGTCAGTGAGGATCCATTAATTCACACTGCCATATGGAGATGTCTTCTTAGGGTCTTTGCTTTCTCCAAAAGGTCCCTGGGGGCATCAGCCACAGTAGGATATGTAATGGTGGGATTTCAGGCACTGGTGGGTTGGGGTTGGAAGAGATCCGGGTCCTGTGGGGAGAATTTCAGACCTGCCGAGTTCCTATTTTCTCCCTCCAGAATCTTCTGCTCTGCTTCTTTCGCTGTTGAGTGAGAGCCAGCTACCTCATAAGCGGGTGGCTTCTTGTCTGCCCTGCCTAGATCTTGCTGTCTTTAGCTCCTGACTGGCTGTTCCCCACAGAGCCAGCCTGATGGTGTCCACTGTCACATTTCATGTCTTCTGGCAGGATTTATGATGTGGCATTGTTAAACCAACAGTGCTGAAAATGTCTCCCAAGGAAGGAGCGGCTCTGCAGCAGGGAGTCATAAAGCCACCGCCGGGAGGAGAGGCTTTTCCATGGACCACAAGAGTCTGGGGAGCCACGTGAGGAAGGGGAGGCTCCTGGGAGTGATGGAGGAAGACACGAGAGTGATTTGAGGAGCCTCCTAGAAATAATTACCACTTTAAAGCCTGGCAGCTTGACTTCGTTACAGCTCTCTTCAATTAGATCTCCATTTTTTCCATCTTACTTCATGTCATCCCACTAATTGGTTTCAGCATCTACTTTTGCCAATTGCCTCTGCTATACTGGTTTTTTTTTTAAAAGCCATTCAACGAAAAGAAAATTAAAAATGTAAATGTATCTTATCTTATATTGCCTCTTTGTTTTCTGGGGAGATGGGTGCCAGAAAGGGGGAAATAATTGATCAGCAAAACCCAAAGATGCCCACACTGGAATTAGATTTTTGCAGTGTGCTGGAGAGCAGCATCAGGCTGGGGTGCATGGGGCACTCCAGGACCATTCTTATTCAGCCAATGCACAGTTAGCACACTCCATGTGCTAGGCCCTGTGCCAGATGCTTCCAGGTCTAAGCAGACCATATGCATATCCATGAGAGCAGCCCCTAACTTCCCAAAGATGGCAAAACCACTACTCAGGGGAAAAACTCTGTGCCTCTGGCACCTTTCCCCAGAGGGCCGAATTCATGGTGTCCTCACATGAATAATCATTTCCTGATTTTCTTTCAATAAATGCTGCAAGCTACCATGTGACCACCTCCTCCACCTTCTTCTGTTTTGAAAATGGTGATAACTCAGGGAAAAGCAAATGAAAACAAATAAAGCAGAATTTTCCTACTTTATAAACAACATTAAAAGACGCTTGGGATCGGAAAGGAGGTTGTGTTATATTCAGGTGACTCTGAAGAGCATGTCAACAGGGAAGTCATCTAATCTCTTGCCTCAGCCATTACGAGAGGGGCTTTCGAGGTCAGAGTGTGCAAATGAGGACAGTCAAAGAAGAATGGTAAACCAGGAAAGGGATTTAAAATGTTGTGTCCACTATCGCCCGTCTGGATTCCAGTGTGGTGACAGCTCATGCCACTAGGAGGCGCTCAGGTGTCGAGGGGCAGATGGATGGCAGCACTCCAGTTCTCCAACCCAGAATCAAGGAGTGGGGCTTCCTTGTCACTTGTCCTTCATGTCAGTGTCCCCTGGTTCATTCCGTGGAAGGAAAGGGCCCAATAGCCTTAAAAATAATTGAAAACCCTAGCCTACAACCCATTCCAACACGCTGAAGAGCGATGCCTGTGACGTGTCCCCTCAGGGACCAAATAGATTGAAATAGGAACATTTTGATGAGTGATGAAGCCGAATCTTGGTCAACTCTATTCAGTCTGTTCTGTTCTTCTCCTGTCTGACGCCCCTTCTCTGCCCTCCAGGGCCTGTGCAGAGGGGACGTGCTTGGTGATTGGAGGATGTTCTCCTGGCCTGCGGTTGCTGCAGGAACCTCCCGTTCAGCCTCACCTGCTCAGGGAAGCTGGGCCGGCATTCCACAGTCTGGATACCTGCAGATATTCAAGTCCACATTTCCTCGCAGGCCTGTGTAATGTAAGTTAGGCTCAACTACTGAAAAATAGACACTCACAAGGTTGAGCACCACTCTGCTTTTATTGCTGCCATAAACCAGGACTCAGTGGATGGAGCACTTAACCATTATTCTTCTTGCTCATTCTTTTCTCACTCCATATAACAGTAAAGGATAGTTTCAGGGAAAAGTTAATAAGAATATGCATCAAATGGGCATTGCATACTGTTTGCTTTGTGGTGCTGGATAAAGCCATTTTGGAGAAATCCTACAAAGCCACCACTGCTGGGTGTCCATCAGAATGGGTGATGTCTGGAACTTCTAGGTCAAACAGTCCAACCTCCAGCAGAAGCGCAGGTCTATGCAGAAACTGGAAGCAATGTGCCATTTATGGGGTATTTAGCATGAGCCAGGGCTTCTGTAAATAGCATCTCTAGTCCTCAAAACAAAATTTTAATTTAAGCATTCCCATTTTACACACAGGAAACAGATCCAGAGACATTTAGTTCTACGTGCAAGCCTCTGAACCAGCAAGTGACAAGACTGGGTTGCAGATGCAGATCTGCCAGGCCATTCTCTTCTTGTTGTGTTCCCACACTGCAGCACTGCACAACTCCAGTGACAGAAAACTCACACCTACCCGGTCACACAGCTGTGCACTGGACAACACTGACGAACAAGAAATTTGTGTTGAAATGAAATTCATTGTCTGTTACTGCTGTCCCTGGGGCCTGCCTCTGCCCTTTGAAGCCACAGAGCCAATCAAGTTAACAAACACAAACCAGCCCTTCAGGTATGTGGAGAAAGATGGTGGAGCCTGATTCCTCTTCCCCAGGCCAGCATCCTGGGCTGTGCATGGAAGCTCAGGTGTGTGGGTTTTGGAGCCAGGCTGCTGGGGTTCAAGACTCTGCTCTATGACCTGCTACCGTGTGGTCTGTGATAGATTTCTTAAATTTTCTTATTCTTAGAGGTATCATCTGTGAAATGGGGTGAAAATAATAGCACCTGCTTATTTGTGTTTATGAGACTTGCATTCAATAATCTATAGAATGCTCTTGGTACATAGTGTCTTGTGCACAGCAGGAGTTTAATAAGTGACAATTGTAATAACTATTCATGATTTCCAGCTGCTTAACTACTAGGGCCATTTCTTCCCCCAGACCATTTCCTGTTGACACAGAGCTTCTTGAAGTGTAATCAGCTAAGAGACAGTGTGCAAGACCCCAGGGTAGGCCTGGAGGCTTGTGGGACAAGGGTCAGGACCTTTGTTCTGAATGCAATGCATGAGTTATTAAAGTCGGGCAGGGAGGAATCAGCTCGTGATGCAGCCACGTCATGCTGGTAACTCACAGTGGACTTGGAGTTAATGGAGACCCCTAGGCCTGTTTCATTCCACCCTCCATGACCTCCTAACTGGAGAGCTCAAGTTTAAAGCTGGAAGGCAGTTTGCATGAGTTGGTAATTGTTGGAACTGAGTGGTGGGTAAGTGGAGCTTGGTTTTTAAGGCATGGTTTACTTTTGTATATATTTACAAGTCTCCATTACTTAAAGGAAGTGAGGAATTTAAGATTTCCAGGACTGAATCAGGGGCAATTTATCAGGGATCAATTGAAATTTATTGAAAGGAGAGATGGAAAGACAATGCTACAGGTGGGAAACTGTGGATCTAAGACACTAAGGAATCTTCATGGATCTCATAACCAGGACTAGGACAGCAGTCTTGAAATCTGGAAGGAAACTGATATTTGTAGTTTATTGAACTGCACTAATGCCAGAGGCTTTGCCTATCTTTTTAAATTTAATCATCATAGTCATCTGACGCTACTCATGGGGCATTAGATGGTGGGGCTCAGTTCCAAACTCAGGTGGGACGGATCACCCACTTTCCTGCGTGTGCACAGAGAGTTATAAATGTAAAACTCTCTAGGTTGTCTTAGTGATAAATTCCCACTCAATAAGTATGGAGCATGGGCTGGATCTTTGTCTTGGTGGCTACAGGTCTCAGCCCACCCAATGCTTGCAGCAACACCAAAAGAAGAAGAAACTGAGGCAGGGAAAAATCAGACGTCCTGCTCAAGATCACACGGCTAACAAATACAGCTGAGATTTGAACCAGATGGTCCAGCTCCAAAGTCTCTGCCTTTAATGACCACATCCTACTGATCCTTGTATATAATGCTAGCATCCATAAATACCTATTGCGGGTAGGCATCTTCTGAAGTTGTCGTCTTCCCTTTCTCATCTATGTCTCTTTCCCTGGAGCCTTACTGCCTTTATTTTTCTATCATAAGTGTTTGTTTCATTTTTCAAATTACACAAAGGAAAATTAGTGGAATGATCATCCAATTTGCAGAATAATCAGGCTGATGTGTACCAAACACATTTATTATGCCACCAAAGATGCCAACTCTGGATGGTGCTTGTTTTGTTTCTTGTTTTTTCTCAATCCCTGTTCTAAGACCTCTGAAAGGAACGTTGCTAGAAGAAAATGTGCTCTCTAGTTAAGATGGATGAACCGTACTTTGTATTGATTTTGGTAAGACAGCCAGTTAGAAACATCTTTAATTACCTGATCCCAGGGGTTATGTTAGAATTAACCAGATGTTGGTGCCTCTCTGTACTGGAACACTTTCTGAAGTCATTTCTATTGACAACAGGAGGATCAATAGGTAAATGTGCTTCTAAGTAATAAATAATGCTTGTTTGGAGGATTCAATCACTTAAGAGAATAAAATACTTGATTGCCCATATCATCAATAGTAATAGTTCTCAACAAAGGGTGACTTCGTCCTCCAGGGGACATTAGACAATACCAGGGACTTTGGGTGGGTTGTCTGCACTGGGGTGAAGGGTGCTACTGGTACCTAGTGGATAGAGACCAAGGTTGCTGCTCCTAAACATGCTCAGGATTACTCCCCACCAAAAGAATTAGCTGGTTCCATGTTAGTAGGCCCAGGCTGAGAGACTATTCTAAACAATGCTGAAAGAACACAATAGCAATTGGAAAAGTGTTACTGATTACATGGTGCAGGAAATAATTCACAATAACAGATTGCTGCTGGTGCCCACCACATCAAATCCTTTGAGATAAATTATAATGGGTCATCGTTTATATACCACACTGAAGAACTATCAGAATCCACTGGGAATATTCCCAACCTTCCCTATTGCTTACAAGGCAATTGGTGCTATATGACTGGGGTTCACAAATTCAAGGATTCTGTGTTATACGTAGTCCAGACGTGGAAAGAGATTTGACTTTTAAACTAAGGACAAGTGAAGACTGAGGAAATCATCACCTGCTGTTACCAAACTGTGGCTTTGGGCAGGTAGGTCATTTAAGCCTCATACCTTCTAATGAAAATAATAGAAAAATATTTGAGAGATTAAGATGATTAGATCAAATAAAGCATGTCAGCACCCTGTTAAGTAGAAAATGCTGTCCTAAATCCAGTTTTAGTAGGAGATCCATTTTTATAAGAGAAAATAGACACCTCACACAGCCACGGGAAATTGCCCGATAATGTTTAAATGCTTAATAACAAGCCCTGAAATAGTTATGCCCCAGTCAATTCCATCCAAGACTTAGTCATTCTTTCTTAATCAAACACAATTATGTGAATTAGATGCTCTCAATAAAATCCTAGAATTAGATAATGATGCCACACCTGGGGTTTTCCTATTACCAACGGAACGGCAGCTCTTTGAGAAGCAGAAATGGCTCAGTGAGTTCTGAAATGAGATTACAAAGAACAGAAATAGATACAGGGAAAAAGAAAATTGCATGAAACAATCTTTCCATTAAGTAAGACCAAATAGAAGGGAAGAAAAATTTAGGCCAAAATCCAAGGTGGAGAATACTCTTTCTTTGTGGTTTTGTGACTTTGGACAACTTTATTATATTTCAAAAGGAGAGGAACATGACTTTATAGAAGCAAATTCTGTGTTGAATAATTCAAGGCATAGAAAAGGAAAAACAATTTTTAAAATAAATGAGAAACACAATGACCCCCAAAATACCTTTCATTACATAATTTGATTTTTTTCCTGAGTTACACAGAAGCAAGATGAGCTATAGCTGCACCCCTCTGCAAAACCAAGTAGAACTATAGTCTACAGGAGCAAAGGACACCTTTTAATTTGTAAGGGAACTCATGATAAGAATTGTATTCAAGGAAGATAATTCTCCATATCAAATACAATGGAATTCAGAAGGAAACTATACCAAATTTATGTTCTCCAAGCACACATCTGATTTTCTCACTTCCCACACACGAACTCCAAAGCTAGCAGAGGCTCCCCAAAGAGCTAATCTCCAGACCCTCCTGCTGCTCTCTCCAGCCCTCCCCTCTGCTGGCCATCACAATTGCTCTGTTACAAAGTCCCTTCTCCCAGTTAGTGGCCGTGCCAACTCCTGGTGGCTGCTCTTGCTATTCGTTTTCTCTAGAAGGCCCTCACCCTGCTCCTCACTTGGATCCCAGCCAGCCCAGCAGCCACCCACCCAAGAACCTCCCCAGTTCTCCAGATGGAAGGCTGGCCTCCTTCCTCTTGGATCCTTGCAGCACCTCCTGATACCTGTGCCACCTCAATCTGATCATCTTCTAGATAATTTTGTCCATAACATCCTTCCACTCGACATCACAACCAGGCACAGGGGAGGCGGAAGGGCCTAGGCACGCTGTGCTCTGTGCCTGCATTTCACCAGCATGGCTCACTCTTCCGGTGGCCCCGCAGTCCTGAGAAATCAGCAGTCCCCTTGACAGCAGGGAACCTGAAGCTCAGGGAGGACCCGGCTCTTCCTCTGCACCATGTGACCGCCATCCCTCCAGTCTGCCCAGGCTCCCGAGCAATCCTCAGTAGGTGTGGGAGGGTGTCTTGCTGACCACAGCCTTCCCGGATGCTGCTAATACTAGAAAAATGAACTCCACTGACTGGCCTCATATCAGTGCAAGGCAAAGTGGCCAGCTGCTTTGAGACTCCCTGGAGCATTTCCTCAGGCCACTGGATGGACACAGACGGGCCAACAGCACACCCCACCTGGGTGGCCTCTCAGAAATGGATTCACTCAGCCCACGTGCTGAGCCACCTGCGTGGTATGCAGATTACGAAGAGAAGGCTCTGGTGTTCATAGCCGCACCTGTTTAAATATCCCCAGGTGGAAAACTGGTATAGACCCCTGCTGGTTTTTTATGATTACCTTCAAATCAAACACAGGCATGATCTCTCTGAGGTCATCTTCTGTAACCCTGTCCTCTGATTGCTCCACACCAGCCCCCTGGCCTCTTGGTCATTCCACAAATGCACTGAGCATCCTCGCACCTGGGGTGTGGCAGGGACTGTTTCCTCACACATCCTCATGGCCAGATTCTCCTCACCCTTTCAAGAATTAGCTCACATGTCCCCTCCCCAACAAGGACCTCTGGGGCACCCTTCTGAAAACCGTAATCATATCCCGTACCTGCCACCCTGCACATGCCTCACCCACTGTTTCCTGTCCTGGTTGTGAAGCAACACATGACCGTGCGATTAGGTGACTTCAGGGCCCTGTAAGAACCTTACCTGCAGCAGCTCCCAGCCCTCCTGGGGTTGAACTCATGCACTACACTTCTACCATTGTTACAAAGCATGCAACAAACATAGTGTTAGCATTTGGGCTTTAAAACATTATTTTCTTTAAAAACACTTAAAAAATAACAATGATTTTTAGAAGTCTTTCAAATGCACCCAAACACATAAGATAAGCCTGGGAGCTGACTGTAAGCTTTAATTCCCTGAAGCAACTTTTTTTGGGGGGTGGGTAGTACTAGGGATTGAACCCAGGAAGCAACTTTTTAGATTATTTAGTCATTCATTCATGCATTCATGTTGTGGTTTCTACATTCTGGGGGGGGGGGGGGGGGAATTGTGTGAAAGATAAGCACAAAATTGTCAGGGGTTGGAGGTGGTCTCTCCCACTGGACCAGTCTTCCCATTTCAGGTGTTCTTTCTCTGGTGACTAGAGAGGAAGCAAAGAAGAAAGTCTTCCTATGTTGAATTTATTCTCTTCCAATGGTTTCTTTTCTCGCTCTTCCAAATGTAGTTAAAAGGGAAAGAACAGAGTTGCCCTGAATGGTTAGTGACTCTCAGCCACCACGTCCTTGGGGCCCCCAGTTTTATGGGATTTACTGCTGTCACTGGTATCTTCTCCCTGCCCCTTCTGCACCTAAGCCTGGCCAGAGCTAAACACAGGTGAGAGGGGTCGAGAGGTAGTCAAAAGTCACAGGCATGCCCCTTCACCTCCCTAACACCTCCAGTCTCAGGACTGAGGATCTGCACCCCAGTTTGTGTGTCCCATTGCCCCCTCCTCTAGTCATCAGCAAAATCTGCACATCTAAGACCTTGGGAGGTTGGCAGTGTGCTATTTTTTTCATTTTTCCTTCTTTCTCCTCTCCTCTTTCCCTCTCTCTCCTTTTCTTCTCTCCTCCCTTTCCCTCCTTCCCCCGTCCCTCCTTTCCTTTCTTTCACATTGAATACTGTTCAGAAAGCTGATAGATGAACCCTTGGGCACTTTGTTCATGTCCTGTTATCTAAAAGCTCTAACACATTACTTTACTTGGCAAAGGGGACTTGCTTTACGGATGTGCTTAAGAAGGATGCAGGAGGAATCAGTCAGATAAGCCCATACACCAGAGAGGTGTCAAGTGGCTGACTTTGAAAGGGGCCATGAGCCGAAGAATACTAGCAACACAGCTCTAGAAGCTCAAAAAAGCAAGGAAAGGCTCCCCCTCTGGATCCTCTAAGGGAGTGCAGCCCTGTTGGTGCCTGTTTACAGCGCAAATCCCCTATTCGGATTCCTGACCCCCAGAACTATGAGATTTGTGTTATTGTAAACCACTAAGCCTGTGGCCATCTGCCACAGCTGCAAGAGGAAATCCATTTGAACGCCAAGCACCTTATCTGGTGTGACCTGAGCTCAGGAGTGGTTACCATCCCAGGAGGGAGAGTTGAAGACAAAAGCATCAGAGACAGGAGCACCAGCAGCCATGGACAGTTGACCCAAACAGGGCTCACCTTGGGGTACAGAAAAGAGTCCAGGGTACTAGAACTCTCCGAAGCCAACAGTGAGTGCCCAGGGATTGGCTTCCTTCCTCCACCTCTCTGGGGTTCTCATTTCTCCCTCTTTCTCGTGAATGGACAGGTGGCAATGCAGCCATCGGCAGAGCTTCAGCAAGAAAACGTCCAAAGCCAGAGAGGCAGGAAGTAGATGGGCGGCTCTTAGGGACGGGAGCAGGCGGGGGGGGGGGGGGGGGGGGGGGGTTGCTAACGTGGCAGGTGTTTTTGGACTCCATGAACACATCTGGAATTAGACAGCAATGGTTGTACAACTCTGAGAATGTACTAAAACCCACTGAAGGGTGAATTTTATGATATATAAATTATATCTCAATGAAAATAGAGAAAAGTCCAGTGCTCAAGTGGATTTCATTCAATGCAGCAGAACCACAAAGGAATCGAGGGGCTCCAGACCCCATGCACTCCTTTCTGCAGATGGCTTTTAGCCATCTGAGTCCCCTGGGGGCCTCCAGACCCCATGGGCTCCTTCCTGCAGATGGCTTTTAGCCATCTGAGTCCCCTGGGGGCCTCCAGACCCCATGTGCTCCTTCCTGCAGATGGCTTTTAGCCATCTGAATCCTCTGGTTTTCTCAAAATCCTATGTCTCTTGCTGCTTGGAGGAGAGCGAGTGACAATGAAAGGTAGCATAAAGTGTGTCACCTGCAGCACTCTTAGCAGGAACGAGTTTCTGCTTCATCTTATGAAACAGACCATGGTGTGGAGACAGAACATCAGCCAGACCCTCTGGGTCGACTTCCAAAGGCAGGTGGTGATTGCTAATTGGGAAGAAAAGCCTGCTGCTGTGATTTCAAAACCAAAACAATGCAAAGCCAAGTGTTCACTAATAGTCATTCAACGAGAAGGAGCAGATGGCACCGGTCGAGCACCTCAGAGGGCCCTTGACACAGGATGCAGGGCTGGCTCCATGTCCAGGACCCTCAGAAGATGTGAAATGAGACACCCCTTTAAACATCAGTGGGCAGATGTGGCTGGAGTCCCTGGAAATGTGCTGGAGATGATTCTGCTTCTCTTTGATCCGTAATCACACTTCAGTGAGGCACTGAGTACATTGCTTTTTCTCATCTGTAAAATAGGAAACCTGGTTGCTGTGGACCAATTCTGATAACTTAGAACCAGGAATCCTGTCTTTTAGGATTGGGGCTGTCAGCAATACGATCAGGGGGACAAATTTCCGACAATAGAGGGAAACCCTATTCTAGGTAAAATATATGGAGTTTCTGTAAATCTTGCTCTATACCTAATTGCTGCTTGCAAAACAGTGTTATCAATCCACTCAAAAAAAAAAAAAATATGCTTCTTTAACCACCTCATCTCATCGGAGTTATAATGCATCTCCAGTCTTGTGAAAGAAGAATATTTATATAATAAGAGCAACTGCTATAATTTGTCAAAATCTTTCCCTTTTCTGAAATTATTTCTTTGCTCACTTTTACATAGTCATCATAGTGCCTTTTGTGAAAGACAGTATATTTTGATGACTTTGTTGGCTGGGTGAATAATAAAAAATAAAAAACTAGCTTCGAAGGGATTATTCCAGATCGTAACAGATAATGCGGTGGCCCTCTGGGAGGTGTTGGCATCAGTTCCTAAACCCAACTTCTCAACGGCAGCAGCTGATCACAGTGGGCGGGGACCTTCTCTTATCAGGATGCTCTGCTCTTCCCAAGCAGCTTTCCTCCTCAAAGTTCAAATCTGTCCGTCATCACCTCCATCTGTCCCAGATGGAGACTTGTACCCAAAGTGCAAAGCGTGTGAGCCTTCAGCATGATTTCAACATTGCTTTCTCAACACACTATATTCATCATCTTCAATTTATGGGAAAGAAATGTAAGGAGTTGAAACAGTGCTCCCCGCTTCTGAAGTGAGAGCAACTAGAAAACAGGGCACAAAGGTCAGAGAGGCTGCTTGCTGGGCTTGCTGGGCTTGCCGGCCTTGCTGGCCGGCCTTGCTGGCCTGCCTTCAGGAAGAAAGACTTCCCGCCCAGAAGAGGGCTCCTTCCCTCTCCCAGGTTCCTGCCTGGGCGGACCAGCAAGTCCTGCACACAGACGCTCTTCCTCCCATGAACCTTAGACTGAAGTTCGAAATGTAGGAAACTCCTCAAGTGCTACAGCTGTACTGAGTGGTGGGGTAGGAGAGAGGGTGAGAAAGAGACAGACGTCCAAAGAGTGGCAGACAGAGGAGGACAGCTGACCTCAAACCTGCCCTGCACAGTCCTCCAGGGCCCCTCTAGGACTCCAGGAAGCCCCTGCACTCCGTGGCTTGCAGTCCTGGCCTTCTCCCTTCACAGCTCAGAGTGCCTGTCGGCCTGGATTGTGGCTCACAGCCCACTGCACTGTCAAATTTTGCCATCTGTAAACAGAAGGGAGTGCATCTCAGCCAGGGAAAGGGAGAACACGAGAACTGCGGCCAGGAAAAATGCAAGGCAGTGGAGGAGAAAACTCCATTACAAACTCTCAGAGGAGCCAGGATCATCCATCTTCCTGGTGATGGTTGTCAGTGAGCCGCTCTTGACCTGTAGCTGCCACCTTCTCTCTAAAGGAAAGAGACGCACAACACTTTGATTCCCCACTTTGAATCGCAGAGTTAGTGGGATGGGTGGCAACGCACCTCATCAACCTCACAAGCTCACAGGTCACTCTGTCAGCGTCCTCTCCTCCAGTGTGGGGGAGGGGAGTCCATTTGTTTTAAAAGACGTCACCCCTCGTTGATGAAGCCACACCATCACTCATGACTGTGATCTGTCCCCAGGCCCTCTCTCCATGATGAGTCTACACTTGGCCAGACTTAGACCTCTCTACTTGCCCAAATTGTCTACCATTATCTTCCTAAAACCCATGAGCTTTAACCAGGGGATTCGATTTCAAGTTCAAAAGAGAAACTAAAACAAACGAACGAACAAACAAACAAAAACCCCACAATCATAAGACCAGGCCATGTTTTGTTGTGTTGCTTGCTGTTTATTTGTGTTTATTTCCCTGGAGGCAGCACTCTGGAGGGGACCTCCATTCTCAGGAATGGTGCCCGTGAGCCTGGCGGGTTGTGGTAGATCGAGAGGTGGGTCGCAGGCAATTACTGTTACTAATTAAAGTCTGTGAGTCTATCGCTTTCTAACAAAGCATAGGGTATCCAAGGATATTTTCACAATAAAACTGCTTCTACTCATTTACATTCAGATCCGTAGTGGGAGAAAAGGAGGACGGGGTACAGATGATGCACTCGCCTAGGCCACCTAACTGAAAATCGAGGCTGTTAGAAGCAGTTGTAGTAGAAGCATTTTTAGGGTGTCCTCAAAATCCAGCTGTGTCCACGGGGTGTGTTTAGCACACAACATGTCATGTGTGACAGAAAGACAAACTGGGATCAGGGTAACTAGAAACCCAGGTCCCACGTCTGCCCGCTTGCTTTGCTCCCCAGAGGCCCCAGCCTCTCAGTGTCTCAGTTTACACTTCTGAAAAATGACCGGGACACAAGACCTCCTTCACAGGGTGCTTGCCAGGATCAAAGGAACCATAGAAGAGCCTCGATTTGCCAGAATTCAAATAACGAGTTTTCAAAAACAGCAACAAAACTGGCTGTAGAACAGACTGTTCCACTTTGTCCGACACCAACAGATGGCAGTGCTTTGGGTCACTGCAGAGCTGGAGCACCTAGGAAGAGCCTTAGGGATAGAATCCATTGGCACGCTTTGGAGGAAGATGCACTTGTAAGTTGAGAGGGCGTAAAACACTGCCAAGCACCTGCTGCGGCACTTGATTTCTGCCATCCGGCCCTGCCGCTAGCAGATTTTCACCAGTGAGTTCCTTGGAGAGAGCGCGACAGTCGTCCAGGTATTTATCGGAGGGGCCTGGAAATAAACTACTTTCCTATATTCACTAATTTATAGAGGAAGAGAGACTTTGAGAGAAAGGTAGGCTTTGCTTATAGAAAGAGAGACTTTGCTTTTAGAGGAAGTTTTTAGAGAAAGAGAGGCTTGCTACGCTTATCAGAGATCCATTTCTTCTTACAGTTCTGTTGCTTCTTCTTAGAGGTGCGTCCCGCATCCTGTGAACTAGGTTCTATCTATCTGAGGGCTAGCTGCTGCTTCTAGCTGCTTCTTCTCTCTGAAGCTGCTTCTGCTTAGTGCTGCTTCTGTTCTCTGCTAGCTGCTGCTCTTCTCTGCTAGCTACTGCTCCTTGCCTTCTGCCTACTGCCCCTTATGTCCCCTCCAGGAGGCGGAGGGCGGGGCCACGCTAGTTGAGATCAGGTGAGGAGCCAGCTGCCCTATCACGGCAAAGGTTAAAGCGAGCAGGCACGAGCAGGAGCACTCGGGAACACCTGTGCACACGGTGTGTGCATGGACTTAATTGAATACGGCCCATGATAAATCACCTGAGTGTGCTTATGTTAATTAACCTCCTCACTGCTGATGTGATCAAAACAACCTCCAGCTGGCTGCCAGGTGCCATCCCGGCACAGCCCACAGGGCACAGCCCCCAACAGGTACTTGCTTTGCTAAATGAGTAGGTACATGTTTTTTTAAAATGATTGGAATCCATAGTATATGGGGTTTCACAGATACCACATAGCCTGGCCTTTCTGCTACACCTCCACCTCTCCTAAAATCAACCTGACCCCCAACAGAGGATAGTTGCTTCATGCACCATGAACCCAGGACTAAAAGTACCAACCCTTTGTCACACATCAAGCTCCAATTGACAGTGCCTTTGTGTCAGAGTTACTCCCAACTGTAATATGCCAAGAGAACACGAATCCGTCATGGCCCTGGGATAGTTGCTGAAACTCAGCTCACGATCACCAATTCTGAGCTTTGCCTCTATCCCTGGCCTTGTTTAAGACCTTTACTTAATCCCCTCTGAACATCAACATCTTCGTCTATAAAGTAGTATCAAAGTATAAGATGACCAAGAATATTCACCAAGTTAATGGCAGTGGCCGGCATGATACCTGGACTTACTAAGGACCTGCTGCACGTTTGGTGGTGTATTGCTCTCACACAGTGCGAGTATGCACTGCCTGGTGCTCAGCATAGCCCTGGGAGCTCATGGGTCCCCTTCCATCCTTTCCCTTTCCCCGTCCTGTGGTCTTGTTTCTTTGAATAAACTCAGTGAGGAGTTTTTTGGGAGCCCAGGTTGCCTGTGGAGAGGAAGCTGACCTGTCATTTTGCCATTAGGCATCGACCTCAGGGCGCCATTTTCTACTCTGAGCAGCATACCATCATTTTGTCTCTAAGAAACACCACTCCCCTCCCTGCTATGGTGTGGATCCCAATTGTCCCTCAAAGGCCCATGGGTAAAGGTTTGGTCCCCATTTGGGGGCTATTGGGAAGTGGTGGGAACGTCAGGAGTGGGACCTGTGGGAGGTCTTCCAGTCAGGGGTGCCCTTGGAGGGGTGGTGGGGCCCTGCCCTTCCCCTTGCAGTCTTTGGAATCCTGGCCATGAGGAGAACAGTTTTGCCAGGCACTACCAAAACATGCTACCTCGCCCAGAGCAGCACGGCCAGTCAATCATGGACTGAAATCTCCAACGCCGTGAGCCAAATGACACTTTTCTGCTTATAAATTTCTTATCTGAGGTATTTGTTACAGTAACAGAAAGCTACCAACATACTTCTTAAGACCACTCTGACACTTAGCTGTAATCAGGGCCACATTATGACTTCAATGGGGCCTAGGAATTTTTGCTTTCCTGGGTCACTTCCTCTCCCATCCCTCTAAAAAATTAAAATATATTTAATTGACTGAATCAGTATAAAGTAAATATAAACCAGCCGGATTGTATTCATTTTGTTCCTTCTGGTTGTAAAAGAAATTAAAGCTTGTTCATGAGGCTCTACAGGTACAATGGATCCAGGGCACTGGGCCTACTGGACCCACTGACTGCATCGGCCCTGTTAAAGAAATGTATTTTTCACTCTGCTTTATATCTGAGGAAGGTGGGCTCTCCAGCTGGTGAAGAAAGGGTCTCCCACTCTGAAACTTCCCTCACAAATGGAATTTCTGGTGCCCAGTGCCAGCAACACTGAGGCTGGGGCCATGGTGGGTCTCTTCTGCCACCCCTTCCCTGTGAGCCATGGTGCAGGGCTGGTCTTCCCCACTCGACGAGTGGAGAAGCTGAGACCCACCCCAAGTTGGTCACTTTTATTGAGCAGCTGCTATATGGCCATGTCCATTAATCTATCTAAATATTTCCCATAATTCAGTCAGTTACTACTTCTGCCGTATCAATGATAAGTAAATGTTGTTCCACATTTTTAGCTTAATTAAATTTATGTAATAAATGACGAGAGGAAAATCAGTACAAGTTGCCATAAATAACAGGCATTCATAAAAATAAGTTGCAGGCAGATATTGCAGCCTGCCAATGCTGAATCTCAGACCGTATATCAGCAAGTACATTGATAGAATCAGAGAAGACTGAAACTTTCTCCTAGTATAATTCTAAAAGGATACAAAAGAAAGTTGAAAAAAATTACCTTCTCACTGAAATCCAATGTTATTTAGAAATAAGTGTGTGCCAATTAGAATAGTCTCAGCTAAATTCATAAGCAGCACGGATTTTTTTCTTTTTAGTAACACCACATTACCTAACCCTTCCTAGACAGAGTTTATCATTATCTCAATTTTGCTACTGAAAAAGCTCAAGTGGTTTTAAGGATTAGTCCAACACCAAGCTCTTGAGTGGAAGAGCAGGATTTTGAATGCAGGCAGCCTAGGGTCAAGTTCAGTGTTTATTATATGACCTCCCAGAGAGCAAGGGGGGACATTGACAGTCATTGATGGTGTCTGCTGGTCATTGACTTGGCTCAGAGCCCTAGTGTCCCTCAATTGATGTTCTCCAAGGGTTGTCTCATCTCTGCATAGATAAATGAGTTCACCCATTTTAGAGGAAATTAACTCAGTTGAAAAGGCAGAAAATTTATTTCAAGCTAGGTTTGGCAAAAGGCAAATTTGTAGATTCACACAACATTTAATCTAGGATACACCATTATTTTATGTACCACTAAGAAAAATGCTGCCAATTAAATGGTATCAAGTTATTGACTAGAAGACATTCCATTTCAGAAAGGTTAAAAATGTGGGTCAGCATAAAAAGGTAAAGCCAAGAATTGTAGGAAATCTGCCTCCCCGCATGACAACAACAAGATGCAAAATTATCTAAAGGCACTTTTCCAGGCCCCTGGAAATGGAGCCAAGGCTTGCGGCAGCCTGGGAATGCTTATTAAAGACAAACAGCTGAGTCAGTGACAGCTTTGTGGCACTCACCTTGCCCTAGTCCTCACCCCCACTTTCTAGCTCCACAGTAGCCTTGAAAAACAACAGCCCATTTTTCCCAATGCAAACTGGCAGCCACCAGACAGAGCAAATGGGGATTGTATTAGTTCATTTCATGCTGTTGTAACAGAATACCTGAGGTTGGGAAATTGATAAAGAATGAAACTTAATTTCTCACAGTTCTGAAAGCTGGAATGTTCAAGGTCAAGACACCAGCATCTTGCAAGGGCTTTCTGACTCTCATCACATGGTGGAAGGTAGAAAGGTGAGAGAGAGCAAACCTGTTCCCATAGCCATTTCTACAACTGTATTAACCCATTCCTGAGGGTGGGGCTCTCATGACCTAAGCATTTCCTGAAAGCCCCCACTTCCTAATACTGTTGTCTTAGGGATGAAGTTTCTAACATGTGAATTCCAGGGGACACATTCAGACCATAACAGAGATGCAGGTCTTTCAAAGATTTATTTAAAAAATTGTCCTTATCTGTCCTATCTGGCGGTTCTCTGAAAAAATCCCACCAAAGAAGCCATCTGTATTTGACCTGACTTGGTATTTCCTCAGGGTGGAAGGCCTTTGGCCAGAGGGCATTGTTGAAAATGACAGGTAGGCATTTAACTTTGCAGCTGCCTAAGGCAGTGGGTAACATTCAGCAAACAATCCATTAATCAACAGACCAACAAAATTGACAAACCTAGATGAAGGAGAAAGGGGGTGGAGATGAAAAGACTCAAATTAGGAATGAAAAAGGAGACATTACTATTCTCATCCTTTTGAGAATAAGAGGATTATAATAAAGAAAATGAAAAATTGTATACTAACAAATTAAACAACTTAGATGAAATGGACAAATTCCTAAAAACAAACTACCAAAACTGACTCAAGAAGAAATAGAAAATCTAAATAGGCCTACAACAAGTAAGAGATTAAATTAGTAATTCAAAACCTTCCCAGAAAGGAAAGCTCAGGACCAAATGACTACAATGAAGAATCCCACTAAACATTTTAAGAATTAAAACCAGGCTTTCACAAAACTTTCATAAGACTAATATTCAAAACAACAAAAGAGGTTGAGACACTTCCCAATTTTTCCTCTGGGGACAGTGTTTCCTGCATATTAAAACCGCCATGTACCATAATAGAGAATATTACTGTAGTATATTCTCTATTAGTGTAGATGTAAAAATCTTCAGCAAAAAAATTAGCAAACTGAATCCGGCAGCATATAAAAGGACTGCATACAATGTCTAACAGATTTTTCCCAAGAATGTAAAGTTGGTTCAACATACAAGCTGAAGGGTTATAGAAAATAATATTCCTCCCCAAGAAAAACAGAGGGACAGTGTGGCCCTGGAGGAGGGAGGGAAATTAGCCAAACATTAAACCTCTCCCAATACATTCTTTCCACAACAATGGGCCCTGAGGGGTAAAAGTAAACTTTCATCTTTTCCTGGGTTCATCCCCAGCATCCCCATCAAAAGCAAGCATTTACCCCTTCCCAACTCCAGTGTATCTTGAAGGAAGGAGGCAAATACTGAAATGCTGGGCCATGGACTTTTACCCTTCCTCATTGCAGATGAGTCCTGGAAGGAGAAAAGCAAATAGTGAAGTTCTAGGTAACAGTGGGTCCCAGAAGAAGGAGATAAGCAGTGAATACTGAGTTATGAGCTTTCCCCAATGACTATGAGTTTCAGACTTTGTACAACTGCCTTCCAATTGCACAACTAGCCCCTGACTGTCCAAACTGCTCGTCATCGTCAGTCTCCAATGAAACCATAAAACTCAGTCTCCTTCTGTAACTCGAGGGCCATCTCTATACCCAGAAAATGGGCCCTCCCATGCCTGATGGATGGACCTCACTGCAGAATAAAGGGAAGATCGCTGATCCGAGGTTTGCTTCCCGTCTCCTGCCTCCATCATTTGTGGGCCACGAGTTTACACAAGCGATCAAAGAAAAATAAATAAACTAAACTTCATCAGAATTAAACACTTCTTGGGTTCAAAGGATAAATCAAACACGTGAAGACATCATGGAAAGAGAAGGGTAAATTTTGCAAATCAAAAGCACAATGCAATGTCCTTTCACCCCCTCTAGGCTAGTTATAAAAAAGACAGAGTAACAAGTGTTAGCTAGGATTACAAAAAAACTTGCAACTCTCACACCACTGGGGGAATGTAAAATGGTGCAGTCACTTTGAAAAGTCTGACAGTTTCTCAAAATTTCATCCGTGGATAAAAGGATAAGCAAGATGTGATGTATTCATTCAGTGAAATGTTATTTCACCCTAAAAATGAAGTGCAGATTTATGCTCATGGATAAACCTGTTAACAAGCACAAGGGGTCTTTGGAAGTGATGAAACTTTTCAAAAGTTAGATAGAGTTGGTGGTTGTACAACTGAAGTTTTTTGTTTGTTTGTTTGTTTGTTTGTTTTTTAAGATGGAAGAAGTCTTCGGGAGTAATTGAACCCAGAGCCTCAGCAGCAGGCCAGACCTGTCATCTGCAGGCCAGCTTTCTTCTGGGTGGCTCCACTCTCTGGTGGCCTCCTCCACTTGGTGACCCTTGCAGCCCCAGGCTTACTTTCTCCTAGCTTCAAGTTGAACCCAAAAAGAAATTCTCTTTTCTTAACCTTTCACCTAAGTTCCAGCTTGAGTGTGTCCCTGGCCATCCCAAGACTAACTGTTGTGACTGGGGTGGGCGGGATCTGCTGACTGGCCTGGCCTGAGCCTCCCACCACTCCTGTGGCTTTTGGGGGTGGGAGAGAGTTGACAAACACAATAAAACCCAGGCAAAGAAAGAGGGGTCAGGAGGTGGTTCCTCAAAGATAACTGGGGCTTTCTTAACAAAAGCAAACACAGACATTAATCAGGCAAAACCACCAGAGCTTGCATATCTAGTTATGTGACCTTGGGTAAACCTCTGTGCCTCAGTTTCCTCATCTGTAAAATGAGAATAAAAGTAATACCTGCCTCCTCAGGTGGTTAGCACTTAAATGATTTAAGTGATATAAAGTGCTCGGACATAGGAAGTACTGCATAGTATTAACTATCATTAATACCAAATGCAATATCATCCCTTGTTGGATTTCTATAATCAGGCTCGGTTATCACTTTGATTATTTACTTCCTCACCCAAATGGGTCCTTCTTTAGTTGTCAGCAGTTTTTGAATGCAGTTCAGCAATAGTTAGTTCTTGTTTTTTTAACTGACTCTAAGTACTTTGCAAATTTCTACAAAAGACATTGAAGCAATAATAATAACAGCAGCAGCAATTCCTGTAAAATTACTAGGACCGACTTATTATCCTAACCAGATTTTCCTCCTAAATGTTGTAAGGCCCCCCAAAAAGGAAACCCCAA
The DNA here is from genome assembly GCF_902686455.1 of Sciurus vulgaris. Taxonomy (NCBI): domain Eukaryota; kingdom Metazoa; phylum Chordata; class Mammalia; order Rodentia; family Sciuridae; genus Sciurus; species Sciurus vulgaris. The sequence goes on along the minus strand of NC_136464.1, from coordinate 10,582,830 downwards.
CTCTGTCCCATGGATGGATGGCAACCCCAATCAACCGCAGGAGGCGTCACTTGATGCAAACCGCAAGAGGTGTTTATTCCAGCGCGCTGGGACCCAACTCCAGGAGTGGAGTCCCTAGCAGAAAATCTTGTAGGTTTATAAAGGCAGAAACCACACATCGGGAGGGGTCACACATGAAAGGGGGAAAAGGGGGAACAAAGCTGCCAGGAAATTTCAAAGGGGGTCTGGGTTTGCTGACAAAATGTTTCACAATGTTTTACAACAGGCTGTAGATTCTGGTCAATAGTTTCTGGTAATCCTACTGTTTGAGCACTATCTGGCTATCAGGCTCAATTTACTCTTTTACTCTCTGTTTGGGAACAGAGAACAGCTTTAAGGGCTTTGTTCCCATTACTGGGAGGGAAACCTTAGGGAGTTGAGATAAAACAGACAGCTTAAAAAAATGTCCATTCTTTCATTTCCCCATTTTCTTTTCTGGTAAGTTCTAATCATGGAACTTCTGTCTCTATATACTCTTCTCCAAAGCTATTTCCATGGCAGAGGGACTGGTATTGTTGCCTGAGCATTAGTACCTGTACAGCACTTACTCTTTCCCTGATGAAGGTGACTAGGTGATTTCAGGCAGGCAAGAGCCCAGGGGGCTGGCCACCAATTAGCAGCCCCTTGTTTGCAGTCCTTGATAAACAGTCCTTGATAAAGGCAGGTAAATTTGGTAATCAATGGGCTCCGGAGATCCTTGACATTCCATTCTTCCAGGGGCAGTCTCCAACTTCCAGAGGCAGATGATTTTATGGCCATTTCCTCAATTTGACCTGATCCCCTATTTCTACACTAACTACCTGTTCCCAATTCTGGCTTCATTCCCCCCTCTAATCTCAGGAACTCCATGCTGCTGGGGAAGGAGGTCGATGACCGCTCTAGCTTCTTCGAGCTGGAAGTGGGTGGCGTGGGGCAAGCAGCTTGGAGTTCCTTTTCTAAAAATCGGGTCAATCAAGGGGTCCCAGGAAGAAGCCTGGTTGGGGAAGAGCAGGTTGTAAAGTCATCTGGGGGCGGCTGCTTCTATGATAGAAGAACAAAAAGACATGAGTACTGAAATGAGATTAGCACAAAGTAAATGTTGCAGCATCTGAAACATGCCACTGAGTATCATGAAAATGGCAGAAGTTAATCTCTCACCAGGAGGTGGAAGAACTGAGAAATTGTTCCCATAACTAGGCCTAGCAAAGGCTGGAGAGAACAAGGCCTTTATTTGGGGACTTTAACATTGTCATAGATGTCCCCAGAAAATATAGTTAAGCTACTTAATGTCATCTGATTTTGTAAAATATCCCTTTATTGGTATAACCTGTGTTTACTAGAGATCTCTATACTTCTGTTACTTAGGAATAGATAATCATACTAGCAAACATAGATTAAGTCTACCTGTGTAGCTTAGGAAGGTCTTAAACTGACTAAAAACTTCTGACTCTGGCAGTTTCTCTTGATAGTTATCAGGCACATTTGCTGAAGAATCTTTCTTTCATTTGTAGCTTCCAGCCTTTATTCTAGTGGGCTAATGTAAGTGTACATCTTAAGTTACATTTAATTATTATTTCCTTTAAATGCCCAAGAATGGCTATATTTTGGTTTTAACTGTTTTGCTGGGTATCTAAGATCAAGCTGGTCAAATTGACCTGGTTTCTGTCTTGTTAAAGAGTCAGCTGAGTTCCCACAGGGGTCACTCATAGAGAACTTAAGAGCGGCTCCTTAGCTCCACCAGTGACTTTGATTAGGCAGGGTCTCTTGATGAGGTGACTTCCTTTAGAAACATCAAGGGATGTTTCCCCTTTTCCATGACCCTCGTCTGCAGCAGATGCACTGGATAATTTTTCATCCTCTAGTCTCAACAATCTCCTTGATCAGGAGGTTGTGTGACCCAGAGTTGCAACGCTCCTTAGAGAAGTTCTCTTACTCCCTGGGTTCAGGCTAACATTGAGGGCAAGACCCAAATATGGACTTTTCTTGACCTCTGTATTTAACTCCAATTTCTAAGTTGGATCTTAATTATCCAGCAAGCCAGTCTCACCAGTCATAAATTAAGAGTAATGGGCTTTAACTTTAATGTCCATAACTTTACAGTTATTTACCCTTTTATCTAACTGGAGTCTGCATTAGTACTGGAAGTTACCACTATCTATTCTATAGGTGATGGCTTATTATCACAAGTTACCTAGGTTGTTTGTTCTTGGAGCAGCTACTTCTGCAAAACATTAACAGGTAACAGTTTTACAAAATGAAATTAGCAAGAGTAAAAATATATTCAGCTTGTATAATAGCTATCTTGAATTTTGATTGAGAACTACATTCTATCCCCTATTTGAGATCACAGTACTTTTACAACAAGAACCAATCTTTTGACTATAACTTTAAATAAGCTGAAGTCTGGCTTATTTTGGAGTCACTCTAACATGCAGTGAGATGGGAGGCAGAGCCTTATCTCAGGTAAGGCAGGGCTCTTTACAGATCTTAAGTGTTCTAATTCTGATGTTGATCTTTGCTTCTTTTCCTTAAATACCATTAAGTAGTTTACATATACTGTTTCCTGAGTCTATATAAACTTTATAATTAACACAATTTAACATAGTATCTAAAGCATGAATCAAAGAAAGGCTGAGAGAGCTTTTAACTTTCCTTTTGTGTGATTAAGTGGCAAAATGTTTTCATGTTTCTTTCATATTTCACAATATTAAGCTTTAAACAAATCAGACTCTAATGTTTAGAAATACATTTACACTTGAAATTCTTTATCTCAGTGTAAAAAGTAACAAATTTTACACATACCCTATTGATAGCAGGTCCTATAATAGAACATTAAATGATAGAAATAAATCCCCAATAAAATTTACTCTTTATAAGTTTAAGATTACCATTACAGACAAGTTTAATCTGGAGGATAGCAGAGCTTAATAAATTCCTTGCTTTAAAAACTTGTGGTCCTGAAAAATATGAACACATTTAATATACAACTAGTGACCATTTCACAAATACCTTGACACTTTTATCTTACCAAATTGAGTTTTTAAAGAGAAATGTATACTCTGTAACAAAGTACAATACTCTATAATAGTTGTTTAACCATAATTGTATACACCCCAATTTTTAAGACTAATTGTTCTAACGAATAAACTTAATAGACACAAAGTTAAGAGTAAATTAGTGTTTCAAATCCTTGTCATTTTACCATATAGATTAAACTTTGGTTTATATCAGAACGTTAGTATTTCACCTTAGGAAAAACCTTCAATAGTTTTAGCTGTCTCACATACATATAACCAACTTAGTTTCACACAAACTTGTTGAAACTTGCCCTTTACTTACACAGACTTTCTTAGCACTTACTTAGACCCTCATGTATTTCATCACACAAGCACTTTCTTACCCAGAAACATTTCCTTTTTCCTTTTACTAAATATATTTCCATACCCAGAACCTTTTATTTTCTCTTTCCTATTCGTTGTCCCCTTTTTGTTCACATTCTGAAACAACTCTTATGAAATTTCTGAATTTAGATAAATTACTCTATTTTAATAAGATTAAATATTCTGATGTTTATAGTACTCTAATTGAAACACAGTTGAAACTTTTTGGGACCCTTTGTATATAGAATTGCACTTGTTAGGACATAACTCTTAGTAACCTTGTTTTTAGTTTAGTGATGACACAAAGCAAGTTTAAACCCTTTTATTTACCAACCTATGAAAACACCAATAATGTTTAAGTATGATACCCCATGGAATTTAATGAGTTAAAAGTACTCGATGTTATTTAACAATTAGCATTTTAACTTTGTAAATTAATCAGATGTCTCTACAAACACATTAGAGTAATCCCATACATGTTGACTCTAATTCACTTATTCTGTAAAAAACCAAGATATCAGACAAGTGTCCTGAACAGTATTTGCTGTCTCTTCCCTGTTGAAGAAAAGTCCTAGAAACAATTGATATTAGACATTTTATTAACATCAATATTTTATTAGCTTGACCACCTAGAGACTTGCAAGTTATTTTCAAAGACATTTTACTCTTATTAGTTTACCCAATTTGAACCTTTTTTAAATCACGTGAATTAAAAGTATCTGGATCCATTTTTAAATTTTAATTTTAGGAGCGCTCAGTTTTGATACAGACAAAACATGACATCAGACAGCACAACATACAAATAACACAAAATCAAGCCCTTGTAACTTTATGGGTGAATCTCCATTGCAGTGTAACAGATGTTCAAAAACTCTAGTTGAATAAAAAATAGAACTGATCAAAAACTCATGAGCTCAAAAAAAACATATAATTAAAAATATAGCATTTACTTTGCTGGAGTTTTAAAGACTCTTTTTACCTTTTCGTTCCCTGGGTTTGAGACCGGTCTCCTACTGAGCCTTTAGGCTTCTTTTATTTATATTTCAATGTAAGCCTTGACTGAGATCTGGAAGGATCTAACAGGTTTTAACAGAAACTCTGTGTCTAAGGCATTTTAGCCATCTCATCCAGACAGGTTGGATGTTAAAATTATGAGACTTTATTTTTCATTACTTTTGAGACTGAAGCTACTTTGCTAAGTTACCCTTCAGGGCTGTCGGGAGGGGGAGTCCAGAGAAGGAACCTTTGGGATCCACCCGAGAGTAGCCCGGGCTGAGAATCCCCCAGTTGTTCCAACCCTTCCTCCACCTCCGCCACAAACACACAACAGAACCAGATACAGACGGGCGCCAATCTCTGATCCACCAATTGAACCCCATCAGCGCCCTTACCGACGGAGACTACCAGGCGTCCCTGGCTCTCCTTCCACCCTTAGGGCGTCCCCCAGGGCTGCAACCTGTGGCCCCCCAGGCACGTCTGCCGGCCACTGTTCGGCCACTCTCACGAGTCACCAAACGGCTGCCACCGAAACCGAAGGCGCGCTCACAGAACCAGACCAACTAACAAAACACAAGACAAAGACAGACAACTTCGGGGTACCCCTTCTTACCTCCAAGGTCGACTCCGCGGATGAGGGGGGGCCATCTTATCCCGGGCGAGCCCCCAAATGTAAGGCCCCCCAAAAAGGAAACCCCAACTCTGTCCCATGGATGGATGGCAACCCCAATCAACCGCAGGAGGCGTCACTTGATGCAAACCGCAAGAGGTGTTTATTCCAGCGCGCTGGGACCCAACTCCAGGAGTGGAGTCCCTAGCAGAAAATCTTGTAGGTTTATAAAGGCAGAAACCACACATCGGGAGGGGTCACACATGAAAGGGGGAAAAGGGGGAACAAAGCTGCCAGGAAATTTCAAAGGGGGTCTGGGTTTGCTGACAAAATGTTTCACAATGTTTTACAACAGGCTGTAGATTCTGGTCAATAGTTTCTGGTAATCCTACTGTTTGAGCACTATCTGGCTATCAGGCTCAATTTACTCTTTTACTCTCTGTTTGGGAACACAGAACAGCTTTAAGGGCTTTGTTCCCATTACTGGGAGGGAAACCTTAGGGAGTTGAGATAAAACAGACAGCTTAAAAAAATGTCCATTCTTTCAATGTAAATTCCAAATTTTATCAGTTTTGAAGGGTTGCTACAAACAGAATCCAGAACCATAGAAAAGAGAACGCGTTAAATCAGGAAACGAACTGCCTTCACCATGTCAATGCCGAGTCTGACTCATTCCCGGGTTCCCTAGAGATTTACCATCTCCATGAGAGAAGAGGCCCCCCGGGACTCCCCCTGACCCCACAGCCCTGGTATTTGTTTGTTTACTGGGTGCTGTGCCAGAGGAAAAAGAGGCAGAAGTCCAGGTCTGTACAGGTCACATTTCATTAATGCTTATTTCTAGAGACAAATGGTTCCATTAAATGCTGGAAAAAACTTCTTGCTCTTGTACCAGAGTTGAAAATGTATTAATTGAATTTTACACTCATTGCACAAAGTCCTCTTTACAATACAATTCTCAAAAATGCTTCAAGTGATTTTGTATGAATAGTTTCAGAGATATGGTTGTAAGATATGGCTACTCCAGAGCTGAACAATTCAGGAGAAAAGCCATTTTATTAGCATTGTCAACTTAGCTACAAGGTGACCTCAAGAAGGAAATTAGCAACTCTATAGACTATTAAGGGAATAAATACACCATTAGTTCTGATGTGCTGTGAGAATTAAATGGGATGATAAACACAAGGCTCTGAGCCTGAAGCTTAGCTCACATGAGTTGTCCCCACACCCTTCCTAACAGAAGGAGGAAGTTCTCAATTCCTCTTTTTTTTTTATTAGAACATTGTAGTTGTACATAGTTAAGTAGTAGTTGGGTTCATTTTGACAAAATCATATATGCATGGGATTTGATCTAGTCCTTTTTAGTCCCCATTCTGTCCCTTTCCCTCCTCTTCTCCCTCCCCCATTCTCTTTCCTCTACCCTGCTGATCGTCCTTACAGTCATTCATTTATTCATTTTTGACTGGTGCTTTTTACATATGCATAAAGGTTCAATTCCTCTTTAAACAGCAATAAGAAGCTATAGTGGTGTACAAATTCCTGTGTGTTATGGAGATCATAAATTGAGAAATACATTTTTTAAAGAGAAAACACTCAGTTTTTCCTTTACTAGTGAAACTGGATTTTCAGCCTCTGCAGTTGTGATGTGCAGCAGACCCCAGCCACCTGCCTGGAGCTTTCCGTCCAGGTTCTTGTCTTGCAAATTCAAAGATTAAAATTCATAGGCAAGGAAGACTGAATACAAAAGAGTAGACTTTTATTCAAGTGAGAAGAAAAGAGAGGTCCTGCAGGGTGAGAGGGGACCCTGGAGGGGTTGCCATTTAAGTGTACTAGTCTAGGGGTTTATATAGCTACCAAGTGGGGGTGTTGGTCAATATCTATGCTAATCAGGTCTTGGAAAAGTACCAAGGCTGCTGGTCAAAATCTATGCTAAACAAATAATGGAACAGTACCAATACTATTGGTTAGCCTTTGAGTCTGCAGCCTTCATGCAGATCTATTCTGCCTCCCTATTCTTGTTACTTAGGAACAAAGGAGTTGGCTGGAATGTTTGAAATGTTTCCGCAGGTTAACTTTACAGAGTAACCTTTTCATTAAAAAAATAAATAAAAATCCTTAATTAGGGCCCATTACCTACCTATCTTATTACGTATAAAGAGGAAAGCAAAAGAAAGCAACGACAAGAGACTTAAGTACTCTGACCACAATCCCATTGCAACATCACTAGTGCCAAGCCTCTTGGTCGGTCTGATTTCTGGTTGTCTGGACAAGGTGACCTGGTGGTTTCAGTGTTGATGTCTGTTGACCAATTCTACTGCCTGGCGGAGGTTCTGCTGTATAGCAGAACCTTTCGGGATTGCTTGCAGGAACGCTTTCCTCCACTAGAAATCATCAGCATGTCCATTTGGGGTCCCTGCCTTCCCCTAGCCAGAAAGGATGCTTCCAGCTAAGGTAAGTCAGAGAGCTCCATGAATTGTTCTAGAACTGGGGAAGAGCAACAGAAGCAGTGAACTCCCTCTCAAAACCTGCTGACACTCATCTTGCTGGTCATTTGGTGGGAACACAGTCTGCAATGAGAGAAAAGCTGACACAGAGAGAAGCAGAACTGCAGAGCTCAGTCAGTCTCGACTCTGGTTCCAGTCTTCTCAGACACCCACCTGTACCCCTCTGCTCCCTGGGTGTTTCCCTCCTTGGGTCTTATGAGCTAAAGAATTTTCTTTTGGCCCAAACTAGTTTGAGTTGGGTTTCTGACACTTGCAACTGAAGATGATAATGTAGAGCACCTCTTTTTATTTTATCTAATCATCCCCCAGGACCATGGGGTGGCATGGTTTTTAATATTTCACTAAACCTATGCTACCCTTCAAATTTAGCTCATGTTGCAACATGCTGTTACCTCAGTGGAAACTGTAATACGAAGCTGCTCTCCCCGCCCTTTCTGGTGCAGCCATTTTCCCCGCCTCCCAGCCACTTGTCAATCTGTGAACATCCTAGCTAGCTATTGGTTCATCTGTAAGGCCCCCAAAAAGGAAACCCCAACTCTGTCCCATGGATCCACGGCAACCCCAATCAACCGCAGGAGGCGTCACTTGATGCAAACCGCAAGAGGTGTTTATTCCAGCGCGCTGGGACCCAACTCAACGAGTCGAGTCCCTAGCAGAAAATCTTGTAGGTTTATAAAGGCAGAAACCACACATCGGGAGGGGTCACACATGAAAGGGAAAAGGGGGACAAAGCTGCCGGGAAATTTCAAAGGGGGTCTGGGTTTGCTGATAACATACAACATGTTTCACAATGTTTTACAACAGGGCGTAGATTCTGGTCAATAGTTTCTGGTAATCATTCTGTTTGAGCACTATCTGGCCATCTGGCTCAATTGACCCTTTTATTCTCTGTTTGGGGCTATTTCCTGGAACAGCTTTAAGGGCTTTGTTCCCATTCCTGGGAGGGTGACCTTAGGGAGTTGAGATGACTGGGAGGGTGACCTCAGACAGCTTAAAAAAATGCCCATTCTTTCACATCAGTCAGCTTGCAAGTGTCCTTCTCCGTTATTGGTCCCCTGTGAGCCCAGCGGAATTCAACTACTTCACAGCAGCTACCCCGCCATCTTTTCTCTCTTGCTCTTCTCTCCCTGACTCACTTTCTTTCTCCTCCTTTCCACTCTCTCTAGCACAGGCCCTTTCTCTTTCCTTTCTCTTGTCCTCTCCTTTTCTCTCTTACCCTGCAGGGAGACACTCTCTTTGCTTAATAAACCCTCTTATGTGATTTCCTGTGTCCGGTGTGGTTTCCGTGGGATTCCTTACAGAAACTCGGAGTTCCTCAGTGGTGTAGAATCCTAACATCTGCAGGCCTCACAGATATTGTCTCTGTGGGTCCAAAAGAGACAGGCCAGAGAGCAGCTTAACCCCAGCCTGGCAGGTGGTCAGCTGCCTAGAGCCCCTTAGAATCTGTGGCTCCCAGTTGACGTCTGTCAGCATGGAGTTTATTACTGAGGAGATCTAACTTTCCGAGAAGGGAATATAAATTTTTCTTCTAGCAAGTTTGAAATCATTCAGTTTGACTAAAAAGTCAACTCCAGGCTCCAAAGTGGTGCATGCCAGCCTGCCAGGGCAGTGGTACATGGGTTGGATTTTAGATGAAGCTTAGTGTTTTATGAAGTAACAAAAACTCAACATTTGGGACTGGGATTGTAGCTTAGCAGTAGAGGGTTTGCCTAGTGTCAGGTCGGAATTTAGGCGACCATAGGGGGCAGAACAGAGCAGCTGAAACAAAGGCCAGACCACCAAAATGTGACCGATCAAGTGGGCTAGAAAATTCCACTGACCCTTAACATCCACCTGTCACTCAGCCAAACCCCCTCCCATTCCAGCCTATAAAAACCCTGGGCAGCCGGGACCACGCATGATTTTCTCCGGGTCCCTAATTGAGCTGTACCCTGGGGGTCTGGGAATTTCGCCTGACAGCCAAATTCCAATAAAGCTTGCTTTGGCCACTTTCTGTCTGATTTTATTTGTACGCTAACCATGCCCCTGGCTTACACCTAGCATATGTGAGACATTGGGTTCTATCCTCATCACCACAAATAAATAAATAAAATAAAGGTATTGTATCCATCTACAACTAAAAAAATATTTTAAAAATACTCAACATTTTCAAAACTTCCAAAAAGTCTCTGGGAAACCAGGCAGCAGCCGTTCACTTGCCTTCCAGCTGGCTCCCCACAAATTCATCACAAATATAAGCAAAAGCACTGCTCAGGAAAGTGGCCATAGCACTGCCCTGCCTGGTGGGACAGCCGTGGAGAAGTCAAGAACCAATGAGGTCCTAAGGAAATCAAGGTAGCAGCACCAGGCTACACACCCTTTCTAGAGCCTAGTGCTATGCCGGGCACATGGGCTGCCAATACTGCTTCTGCAGAAAGCCCTGTGTTTCCTTGGAGGAGGGAGGGTGTGCTCTCTGTATTTGATGCCATCACTGACAGAGTGTGGGGGCCGCTCCCTGGCTTTGTCAAAGAACACCATCAGATACTGCTAACACCACTACTTTATGTAATAGTTTGACTTTTCAATGGGATATTTTTTTCAATGTCAAAATAGGTCAATTTGGGTGGTTTTGAAAGAATGGACATTTTTTTAAGCTGTCTGTTTTATCTCAACTCCCTAAGGTTTCCCTCCCAGTAATGGGAACAAAGTCCTTAAAGCTGTTCTGTGTTCCCAAACAGAGAGTAAAAGAGTAAATTGAGCCTGATAGCCAGATAGTGCTCAAACAGTAGGATTACCAGAAACTATTGACCAGAATCTACAGCCTGTTGTAAAACATTGTGAAACATGTTGTCAGCAAACCCAGACCCCCTTTGAAATTTCCTGGCAGCTTTGTTCCCCCTTTTCCCCCTTTCATGTGTGACCCCTCCCGATGTGTGGTTTCTGCCTTTATAAACCTACAAGATTTTCTGCTAGGGACTCGACTCCTGGAGTTGGGTCCCAGCGCGCTGGAATAAACACCTCTTGCGGTTTGCATCAAGTGACGCCTCCTGCGGTTGATTGGGGTTGCCATCCATCCATGGGACAGAGTTGGGGTTTCCTTTTTGGGGGGCCTTACAGTTTTAGCTGTAGAAAATCAATTCAAGAAGTATTCAACAATTTGGGAAAATTATTGTTTATGTAAGAGGAAGTCCAAAGGCAGGGTGGAATTTGTGTTGGCCAATTTAAGCAGACTCATGTTGTATGAACATGGTTCTTGCCACAGCTCTGTTCTGCTGTCCAAAGTCATCTGCATCTTGAAAGTTGCTTTTCTCTTGGTCATAGGGTGGCTTCCAGCAGTAGCCACAACTACATTTTCTTGCTTGCATCCTACAAGAGAAAGGGAAAGTCACTTCTGGAAGCCTTTCAAAGGGCAAGGAAGAATGTTCCCAGAAGATTTCAGCAAAACACTTCTTATATCTCATTAATCAGAAGCATATCACATGATAATTCCTGAACCAACCCTGGGTAGAGAGGAAGGAACTTCCCTTAGGCCAGTCAGGTGCACCCCAAAGCCAAGAGTGGTACAGTCAACTTCTCCTGCGGCATATGGATTATTTGGGAAGGGGTAGGTAACTGAATGTCATTTTGTTTCTATCATGCAGGAGATGGAACACACATGGCTAGACAGCTACCCAAGAATATTGACTAGCTTTAAGTTTGAATAGGTCTAATTTGCAATTTCAACATAAATGTGCTTTGCAGTTAATTCTTCAGTTCCCACCTCTCTATCCTGTACAACATAAGAAGCAGAAGGAAACTCACCAAGAGAGACAGGATGGCAAATCACTCACGTGGTCTCCCAAGTTCTTGCTGGGCTTCTTTCTACTCACAGGCTCTTACTGTGGCATGATAAAGTTTTCATCTGGAAAGGACATTTTCAACATCGTGGCACCATGACCAGAGCCATGATTCACTTACTCCTGGGTGCAGAAGAATATCCTACATCGGAGATTGTCCTTGTTCAAAATGCAGGTCTCTGAGCCTCAGTCCTAGAGATTCTGACTCATTATGTCTGCATAAGACTCAGGAATCTGCACTGAGAAAATCTGGATTTGGATTTGGATGCTAGTCTTCTCTGGATCATAGTGAGAAACAATGACTGTGGGCCACTTGCGGTCTTAGCTTGGGCTCCCCAGCAGCACATCCAGAGATAAGAATTTTTATGACCACAATCAACTAGAACTTGTCCTGTTATTGTTTGAATGTGAATTGTCCCCTGAAAGCTAATGTGTGAGATAACATAAGAAGGTTTAGAGGTGAAATGATTGGGTTATGAGAGACTTTGATTGGGTTACGAGAACCTTAACACAATCAGTTAATTAATCCTTGTAAGGAATTAACTGAGTGGTAACTGAAGGTGGGTAGGGTGTGTCTAGAGGAGGTGGGTCGTTGGGGGCATCCCTTTGGGGTATATATTTTTTATCTGGAGAGTGGAGTCTCTCTCTGCTTTCTGATCATTATGTAAGCCGCTTCCCTCTACCATACTCTTCCACCATGATGTTCTGCCTCACCTCGAGTCCCAAGGAATGCAACCAATTGCCTATGAACTGAGACCTTTGAAACCGTGAGGCTCCAGATAAAATTTGCCTCTCTAAAATTGTTCTTTTCAGGTCTTTTGATTGCAGCAATGTAAAAGATGATTAAAGCAGTCTCTAGGAAAAATAGTTGAGAAATAAGGGAGGAGACAGCATGCAGTGGTTCATAGAAGCTCAGTTCTGGTTTCATCTGGGGCTCCGACTATTCTCTTTTGAAGGCTATTTCTTGCTAGCTTATGGGGGAGAAGTAGTTTCCTCATTTTGTTAACAAGTATTGAGATGGTATCAAAGGAGGATCAGGGGAGAGGTATGTAAGTCCCTCTGAGACTGAGCTCAGAATGTGAGAATATTTGTGCCTTGTGAGAATTCATTGTGATAGAGGCTTTCAATGCTGGGGTGGAGTGGGGACATTCTCTCTGAGGCAGAGGTTATGCATGGGCTCTACAACATGGACTTCTCCTCCTGAAGATGACCTTGGCAGTGCTATGGCTGATTTCACAATTAGATAATACAGCAACCAAATCTAAAACCCCAAACAGGAATAATAATCTGGCAGTAGGTTGACTGTGCCAGACTCTTCCTATCGTGCCCGGGCAGAGATTTTTCCCTCACTGACCAGGCCTTTTTTTCTGGATTTGTACCTGCTTTCCCTGCCCATCACGCTTTCTGCAGCAACATTCTCTGCCACTTACCAGGTACATCATGGCAGCCCACACAACATTACTTCTGCTCCAGAAACTTCCTGCTTGATAGAAGTACCTTGGGTGGAACTGGTCTTACTTAGGAGACCATCATACCATTTACAATGCTGGGTTTTGCTAGATTGGAGAAATTGAAGCTGGGTGTGGTGTTAGGTTGAATCACAGGAAAATGATATCAAATCATTTCTGACCCATAAAAATGGCACTTTCATATGATCCAACCCAGCAGTCAAGTTCATGACCAAGCACAGCCGATCAGACACTTCTGCCCAATTTTGAACCTTGGAGGACAGAGGCAGTCAGAAGTTTTTCTCATGGTAGCAGATGCTGAGAAGGGTCTTGCAGCAGGAGGGGGCTGTCCTTGGGGGCGGAACCAGCAATAGCCAATGTCAAGCCTGGGAGCAGCAGAGCCCTGAGGCTGTCCTGAGAGAAGATTCCTGCTGCAGTCTTAGCAACGCTTCACCCCACTTTGGTTCCCATCCAAACATAGAGTCTTCCCACTGAGCAGATGAGCTTCAAAGGCTCTTGGAATGAACCCCTCCTTGATTAAGTTAACAGGAGTAGGTTCTGTTGTTGGTGTTTCAAAGCATTAATAAATACCCCATCTTTGGCCACTGAATTACAATGGTTTTCAAATAATGTGTTTATCAGTTTCCTGAGAGAACAACAGTCACCTATGAAACAATCCAGGCCAGCAGTGGGTCACAAGGCGGAGGTAAGGCATGTGTGGGGTATGGATCCATTTCACTTATTTGCTTTTCAGATTTTTAAAAAATTTCTTGTATTTTTTTTAAATAACTTTTTTAGTTTTTCAAATTTATTTATTTATTTACTTATTTTATGATTAAAGACTGAATTCTTTATTTGAAATGAAATAGTCTTGTCTTACACAGTAGATAATAAAAAGGAATAACATATACACATTATTAACCATAAATGAAAAGAGAAAACCAGTACAAAATGCAGCAGACAATCTCTAACATATTGCAAAGGCTGAAACCAGGACAACGCTACTTCAGAAAAGTGGCAGCAAAATAGTGAATGTGTGAAAACAAGGAAAAATATTGTGTTTATAGGGTGCAGAAAGTTTCCCAGAATCTGACAGAGCCCATGCATCTCTGCACCCAGAATACACTTAGAGGATAATTTAACCATGATGGTAGGGACTACAGAAAATGGTATCTTGTGTATATACCTGGCCTCTCTAATCGCCTTCTTATGTGCCTGGAACATCTTGACATTGTTCGTGTTCGACTGCCAATATTTCACATATCCTCCGTGGTCTGCTGTCAACATCCACATGTCATTATGTGACCAAGTCATGGCCCTCACTGGCACTGGGCTATCGTGAGCCTGTAATATCGTTTCAAAATTGAAAGTGAGTCCATTCCACAAGGTGAACTCTCCACCAGAAGCTCCGGTAACCAACCGTCTTCCTTCTGGAGTCCACCTGACAACAAATACTGGACACTTAATTTGTTGATGTCCGAACACACTTTGTTGTTACTGCATTCATAGGATTATTCAACATTCCTATAGGTGGAACCAGATCATTATAATAACCTGCATCAGGCTGAATTGCCTCATATCTCTCTGGTCTCTTTGCCGTATTCTATTCTCTAAATACTTAGTTACAGATGGATTGTATTCTATGGTTTTTCGGTTTACAGCTCTTCTCATTTGTTTTCCATCAAAGGTAAGCTGCCGCATTGCCTGCTGCTGTGCGAAGTCAGGTCGTTTATAAAACAGTTGTCAAGGTGCCTGGGGTTGGAACCGTGGCATATGGAAAAACCGAGGAGGAGAACCAATTTCTGTGGCCACGGTGATGTTGTCCTTCTAGTACCCATCAGGCTTTGAGCAGAGCTCCTAACGGTGAGCGAAGCGTTCGTCTTCACAGTTGGGAACGTCTCTACTCTCCTGACTCCTTCCTCCTCCTCCCTCAATGCCTCTCCTCCAAAACTGCAGCTGCCATCTTCCCCAATGAGCCACCGAGTGCACCTAGTTCTTCAAATTTATAATGTGCAGCTATGTGTGGTATTATAAAGACTTTTAATGTTTCCATTGCTATAATTTCTTCTTGTCTCTAAATATTAATTGTGGCCTTTCTCATTTTTTAAATATTTGCCAGAGAGTAACATATTTATAGTTGTTGTTTTCAAAAGAAGACTTTGATGTATTAATTATAGTCTTTCTTACCTGCAGTTTCTCTTTTCCCTTCATTATATTCCTCTACTTGGCAGGAGGGATTTGTTTCTTTACTAACACTCTAAATTTGGTGAATTTCTGTGCTTTTTCACAGCATTAAAATTATTATGTGAATTAATCTGGACAAGTTCAACAAGCATGTATTAAGGGTCTACTATGTGACAGGTACAGAGCTGGAGAGAGGATGGCCCAGTATCAGTAAGACGGGACCCTGTGCCCCCAAGAGGTCTAGACAAGAACAGCCTCATGAAAACATATTTTTATTTTTTATTTTTTAAGAGTATATGATTTTATTCATATGAAACAGAAGAATAACAAGCACAAATGTATACTGATAGAAATAAAGTGGTTGCTTCCTGGGTTGAAAATTTAAGTGGAGAGAGACACTAGGACACTTTCTGTTGTGATAGAAATAAGTCTATTTCTATTTGGGTAGCAGATATAAGGATATGTACAAGTCAAAACTCATAAAACTGAACCCTCATGGTCTGTGCTGGAAAACACATTTTTAAACAATATAAATATAAATGTTGTCATTGGATGGAATTAATAGTAATTTTTGTCTTTTTAATTCACTTTTGCATTTGCCAATATTTTGGTGATACATTTTTAAATTTATCAGTTTTTCATTTACAAGACTTGCTAGTTACGTAATCAGAAGAACACGGAAAATCAAGATGGAAGTCCAATGGTATGAGGAAGAGTGGCATTTCACCTTGAATATGGAGATTTTAGAAAGACCTCCAAGAAACTCTGGGTTGTGATGGGGAAAGAGTCACTCAAAGAAAGTTAGAGAATGTTCTAGACAGAGCGAGCAGCATCAACGATGCCCCGGTCATGGGAGAAGAGAGGCCCCGTCCTGGCTGTGTTGGGCCCCAGAAAGCTGCCTCCACGTCTGCATGTTTCCCTGCCGCGCCCCACCCAGCACAGGCGGGCACATGGACCACAGGTGGGGCAGGTACTCCCCAAACTCCTGTGTCGTCGTGGAATGGAAGATGGACAAGGGGAGCAGGAGGAGAGGCGCTGGGCTCACGAGGGGGCACCATTTGATCCAGGAGACCCTTGAGACTCCCATGTGGTTACCAGAGATGAAAGAAAACTTCGGTGGAACTTTCTGTCTTAGAAGAGTAGACACTGTTCAGGGGTGGACAATTCCCCCGCAGTTTGAAAATGGATGTTGCATAGTCATCATTATTTGGACTCACTAAAGTTCATATTCAGTTACCTATTACCTCCTGTTGTAGATTCATGAGCCCTGTTGCAGATCCTGAAGTACCAATATACCACTGACGTGAACATTTTACCATGTAAAGACTGCTCTTATGGGCTAAATAAACCAGGGTACCAGTGGATTCCTCAATCATAGACACCATAAATGTCTTTAATAATGGCTGCTGTATCGGCTTGGTCTGTTCTGACTCTCAGTAGTAATTCACATCTTCTACTTCCAGAGCCCCCAGAGGGCGCTCAGCCAGGAAAAGCAAGGCTTGAAATGAGAACGTTTTAATATCACTGTCATGTACTGTGTGGCAAGTTATGGTAAGAACTAAAACATTTTATATGTACATATATTGTATTTGTGATTTGTACTTGTGATTTTAACACACACATGCATGCACATAAAATATACAATACGAATATATACAAAATATGTTCTACATGTAACATAAAATCACAGATACAAATGTGCATTTATTACACTGCTTCTCAATAAATGGCATTGTCATTCAGCTCGCTGGGTTTATAGGATGTCCTTTTCTACAATTATGCAAGAACTCTTGTGGTTTTCCCTTTTTAAAATGTAAGTGAAATATAATCCTGATTCCCACAGAGAATTAATTTTTATGACCACTACATTCTGCCACGAATGAGGAAGATTAATTACTGTATTCTTCTCTACTTTCTATTGAAACCCTCCGTGGCAATGAAACAGATGTGAGGACTTGGCACTCAGCAGAGTCAGGTATACCTTTCCTGATTAACTCAGTTGGAAACCTCTGGGCATTGCACTTGACCCTCAAGAGAGCATCCTTCAAAGGTAGGAGCCAAACTCTCAGTAATTGACTTGTTGGGCAGCCACTTGGTTAGGTATGTCATGAGACAGATACACAGGTTTGGTGGCTCTGCAGGGCTGCCTGGACCAATCACCCTACTGCTGAGTTCAGTGATTGTATCAAGGCACCAATGAAGGCAAGGTGGGCCAGGGAAGCCCAGGCTTACTGCAGGGCCCACTGTGTTGAGCACAGATTCTGTGAATGAGCACCCTCTGCAGAGCAGGCCAAAGAGGAGCAGCAAGAGGGAAGGAGGTAATGTCCCCAGGGTCTGACACCTGACTTTGCTCCTGGGCCTTCTTTTCTTTAGCTTCTGTGATTGATCCTTGACCTGGAGTTAGATGTGCTATCACAAATATATATCACTGTGTTGTCAAATTGTTGGACATACAAGCAATGAAAGATGCTGAATCAAACATCTGTACATTTCTCCATTAAAAATGTGAAATTTCAGTATTTCAAAAAAGTTATAAAAAGCAAAAGATGAGAGGAAACTGCAAATGATTACATCAAATTACTGAAAGAAGACAGTGAAATAGTTCTTTTTACTATTATCTCAATTAAATAAAATAATACATACATACGTTTTTAAGGAAGACAAAGTCACTTTAAAAAACAACTTTTGCACATTTAGTCTTCTCTGAGATGTCCATGTTTTCACAAAAGCATTTATTCTTTAATTTGGAAATTTTTAATTGAAAAATAGTTACACTCACTTCAGAAAATCATCGTAAGAAAATAATAAAATTAAACCAACTATAAGCATAACATTAGCTACTGTAGCTCTATCTTTATGGTTTGAAAAATTGAAGATAACATAAATGTTAGGTAATAGTAGAATAGTTTAAAAATTTCTTGCATATCTACATTCAGTCTACCAAATATTATCAAATATTCCAAAGATAACTATGATGACTACATAAAGATTATAAATAAGATTATAAAAGAATGTTTAAATGATTAGTGAGATATGTGCATATTATATGACTATGTAAAAACAGAACTTCTTTTTGATAAGAGCTGGGAAAATATATGTAACTATAAAAATAAATGCACTAATAAATGAAGATTAAGGATACTGTTTTTTTTTTTTTTTTCTTTTAAAAAATTATTGGGATGTAGCTCAGGAGTAGAGTACTTGCCTAGCATGTTAGGCCCTGGGTTGAATCCCCAGCACCACATGTGCAGGCACCTACACACACACACACACACACACACACACACACACACACACACACAGAGTTATGTTATTTTTCATGCCTGAAGAGTGAGACGAGGTAGTCAGCATAGGTCAGGGCACCAAGAGTCCCAGCAGTGTCCAGTGCTGGCCCGGAGGCCTCAGTCCTCTTCCTTCAGTCTGCCCATCCTCAAAGCGATCATGGGGCAGACTTCGAATGATAAAAATCAGTCTGACCTTGAGTAGACACACAAGTGTGCTCAAGATTCAAAGGAGCAGTGTGAATTCGCGTTTATTTCCCATCACCACAGTTGGAGGAGCCTGTGAAAACCAGACAATGCTATGAAATCCTTATAGCCATCAGAGTGTCTCGCAGCTTACCTCGGCCAAGGTCCAGCTTGTTAAGAATGAGAAATCAATAGAACTGCTTCTGCCCCAAAAATCCTGAGCAACACTAAACACAGCCTTGTTAGTTTGATCTAATGTACAAAATGTTATCCCATGAGGACACCTTAAGATATTGTTTATTTGGATTAATAAAATCGTGATGAAATCAAGTGAGTGCTCTTATTTTTCCTTTAAAAACAGCCAATATCTGGAAAACACACACACTGAAAGAATGTAAGTCACCCTAGGAGTGAGGTATGCTGGTATCCCCACACATGCCTGAACGAGCTGTGCTCAATCCTCAGTACAGAGCATAGGGCTCAGGCCTCGTTCCAGGGAGCAGGACACAGAAGCATAATGACCTAGAGTTCATGCCTGGGCTCTCTCCTCAGGACTAGAGGAAAAACACAGAGAGCACTTGCCCCTGCCTCTGTCACATATGTTACCTCCTTTAATCCACCCACCAATTTTACCAGGTGGGTCATAATCCACCTCATTGCTCAGATGAAAAAACTGAGGCTCAGCAAAGCTATATTACTTTTCCAACATCACACAGCAAGTGTGTGTGTCCCTGTTTCCTAAGTCACCTGGCTCTCAGCCTGGAGTATCTCCAGGGAGATAAATATACATAATGTTTGTGCTGGAGATTGAACCCAGGGGTTCTCTACCCCTGAGCTACATCCCCAACCTTTTTATTTTTTGAGACAGGGTGTCACTAAGTTGCACAGGCTGGTCTCAAACTTAGGGTCAGTCTCCCCAGTTGCTGGGATTACAGGCAGGCATCACCATGCCCAGCTAGAAGCAAGCGATGTTTCTAATCCCAAAACCACAGAGCTAGGAGGTGGCAGCCAGGGCAGGCTTCCTTTCTGCCCAGCTGCAGAGACCTCAAGGTTTCCAGCACCTCTGGGCTGCCTCTCCTGTGCCCAGGGTGCAGGAGGAGCCCACCCCTCAGAAGGCCTGCTGGATTCAAGTCCATTTCAACACAACTGCTTTTCTCAGAAACGTCCTTCAGTCTAAGAACCCTCAGCTACCATGTCATACAGTGGAGTGCCTCTTCCATTCTTCTGTAGTTATTACCCATAATGAGTAGCTAAATAATAAACTGGCTTGATGACCACCTACAGTGAAGTGAGTGCGGGAGGAGGATGTTAGAGACAAACATGAGGAGCCATCCATTGGAGCCAGCTCTGGCTGTCCAGTCAGTGCTCCTGCCCGATCAGCCTGGCTCCCTTGACGCTGACTTGGTCTTTCACGTGGCTGGGTGCTGTTCCTTTAAGACATTTGGCTGTGAAAGTGTGTGCTCCACGTCCCCAGGTCATCCCCCACGAGTTCTTCAGTCCACCTCTAAAGCTCACGTGGCAGCAGCTCTCTGTCCTGGACAGAGCCCTGGCTTTGGGGTGAGGAAGCCTGGCCCAGGTTGTCTTTGCATCATGTGGATGGATGGGTGGCTTTGGGCAAGGCGCTGACACTTCCTAAGGCTCAGTTCCTTCACCTAACAACGGGGTTGGTGACAAAGTAGAGTTGCATTAAAATCCAAACACTTTTGCTTAAATAGTGAGGAATCAACTAGTTGAGAACACAGTGTTAGAAGGGAATTAATCTGGCAAATGCTGTGAAGGCCTTGGAACACATGGGTTGGAGTCGGGGAGTGTGAGCAGTCCCCCAGCAGGAGATGGTTCTGGGTGCTGGCAAGGCCAGGAGGAGGCCCAGGGGGTCAGAGTGGGAAGAGTGTTGAACCTCTTTCATGTGTTCATTGGCCCTTTGTGCATTTTCTAGGTAAACACCGTCTATTCAGGTCCTTTGCTCATTTTTTTTTTTCATATTAAGCAGGTTTTATTTAAAGGTAATAATACATACTTCTCCCAGGAGGGAGAAGGGTGCCATGGCTGATGTTCTAAAGTCCCAAGAAGTGAGAGCACCCTAGATCTTGTATAGGATAAGTTCTCTTTTGTTCTCCAGTTTTCTCCCCCCTTATCTCTCCTTCCTGCTTACATGATGGTTTTGCATAAAGTGAGAAGCAATGGGCAGAGGGAGGACCAAGGTGATTCAGGCAGGCAAGGGCCCAGGGGGCATTAATGAGCAGCTCCTTGCTTGCAGTCCTTGATAAGGGCAGGTAAATTTGGTCATCAATGGGCTCCGGAGATCTTTGACATTCCATTCTCCCAGGGGCAGTCTCCAACTTCCAGAGGCAGATGGCTTTCATGGCCTCCATTTCCTTGATTTGACCTGATCCCCTATTGCTATGCTTGTCCCCGATTCCGGCTTCACTCCCCCTTTTGCTTTAGGAACTCCTTACTGTTGTAAGGGAAGGGGACGACAACCACTCTGGAAGCGGGCAGCGAGGGGCAAGCAGTTTGGAGTTCCCTTTTAAAAATCAGGTCAATGGAGGGGTCCAAGTTAGAAATCTGGTTGGGGAAGAGCAGTTTGTAAAGTCATCTGGGGGTGGGTGCTTCTATGATAGAAGAACAAAAATACATGAGTACTGAAATGAGATTAGTACAAAATAAGTGTTGCAGCATCTGGAACATGCCAATGAATATTGTGAAGATGACAGAAGTCAATCTCTCATGAGGAGGTGGAAGAACTGAGAAATTGTTCCCATAACATGGCCTAACAAAGGCTGGAGAGGACAAGGCCTTTATTTGGGGACTTTATCATTGTCCAGGTTATCAGGAATGTAAACACAACATTTAACTCTTAATGTCATTTATGTCCCCAGAAAATATAGTTAAGCTACTTAATGTCATCTGATTCTTGTAAAATATCCCTTTATTGGTATAGCCTGTGTTTAGTTGAGATCTCTATACTTCTGTTACTTAGGGCTAGATAATCATACTAGCAGCAAACATAGATTAAGCCTATCTGTGTAAACTGACTAAAAATTTCTGACTCTGGCAGTTTCTCTTGATAGTTATCAGGCACATTTGCCTAAGAATCTTTCATTTGTAGCTTCCAGTCTTTATTCTAGTGGTCTAACACAAGTGTACATCTTAAGTTACATTTAACTATTATTTCTTTTAAATGCCCAAGAATGGCTATATTTTGGTTTTAACTGTTTTGCTAGGTGTCTAAGATCAAGCTGGTCAAATTGACCTGTTCCTGTCTGCTAAAGAGTCATTTGAGTTCCCACAGGGGTCACTCGTAGAGAACTTAAGAGCAGCTTCTTAGCTCCTTAGTTGGTTAGGCAGGGTCTCCTTGATGAGGTGGCTTCCTTTGGAAGCATCAAGGGATGTCTCCCTTTTTCCATGACCCTCCTCTGCAGCAGGTGCACTGATTGGCTTTTCATCCTCTAGTGGTCTCATCAATCTCCCTGATCAAGAGGTTGTGTGACCCACCCAGAGTGCAAAGCTCCTTAGAGAAGTCCTCTTGTTCCCTGGATTCAGGCTGACTGAGGGCAAGATCCAAATAAATACTGGTCTATCTTGACCTCTGTATTTAATCTCAATCTCTAAGTTAGATCTTAACCATCCAGCAAGTCAGTCTCACCAGTCATAAAGTAAGAGCACTGGGCTTTAACTTCAATGTCTATAACTTTACAGTTATTTGCCCTTTTATTTAACTGGAGTCTGTATTAGTACTGGAAGTTACCACTATCTGTTCTATAGGTGATGGTCTATTATCACAAGTTACCTAGGTTGTGTGTTCCTGAAGCAGTTACTTCTGCAAAACAGTAACAGGTAACAGTTTTACAAAATGAAATTAGCAAGAGTAAAATTATATTTGGCTTGTATAATAGCTATCTTAAATTTTGGCTGAGCTATACATTATATCCCCTGTTTGAGATCACAGTAATTTTACAACAAAAACCAATCTTTTGAATATAACTTTAAAGAAGCTGGAGTCTGGCTTATTTTGGAGCCACTCTGACATGCAGTAAGGTGGGAGGCAGAGCCTTATCTCAGGTAAGGTGTGGGTCTTTACAAATCTTAAGTGAAGTGTTCTAATTCTGATGCTGATATTTGCTTCTTTCTTAAATATCATTTTAAGAAGTTTACATATATTGATTCCTGAGTCTATATGAACATTAGTTAACACAATTTAACATTATATCTAAAACATGAATTTAAAAAGGCTGAGAGAGCTTTTAACTTTCCTTTTGTGTGGCAAAATGTTTTTATGTTTCACGATAGTAACCTTTTGTTGTTAAACAAATCGGGCTCTCATTAACTTTTAGAAATACATTTACATTTAAAATATTTTATCTCAGTGTAAAAAGTAACAAATTTTACATGTACCCTATTGATAACAGGTCCTATAATAGAACATTAAATGATAGAAATAAATCCCCAATAAAATTTACTCTTTATATGTTTAAAATTACCATTACAGACAAGTTTAGTTTGGAGAACAGCAGCTTGATAAATTCCCTGCTTTAAAAACTTGTATACCTGGAAAATATGAACACATTGAATAGAGAATGAATGACCATTCCACAATTAACCTTGATACTTTAATATTACCAAATTTAGTATTTAAAGAAAAATTTAGACTCTGTAATGTAGTACAATACTCTTAACAGTTGTTTAACCATAATTGTAAAAACCCCAATTTTTAAGACTAATTGTTCTAAATAATAAAACTTAATAGACACAAGAGTAAATTAGTATTTCTAAGAAATCCTTGTCATTTTAACATACAGATTAAACTTTGGTGTATATCAGTACATTAGTATTTGACCTTAGAAAAATCTTAAATAGCTTTAACTGATTGTTTCACACACATATAACCAACTTAGTTACATACACACACTTGTTGAAATTTGCCTTTTACTTGCACACAGACTTTCTTAGCACTTACTTAGACCCTCATGTATTTTATCACATAAGCACTTTCTTACCCAGAAACATTTCATTTTTTACTACATGTATTTCTATATCTAGAACCTTTTATTTTCTCTTTCCTATCTGTTGACTCCTTCTTGTTCACATTCTGAAACAACTCTTAAGAAATTTATGAATTTAGATAAATTACTTCATTTTAATAAGATTAAATATTTTTTATTTATAGTACTGTAATTGAAACACAGTTGAAACTTTTGGAACCCTTTGTGTATAGAATTGTACCTGTTAGGACATAACTCTTAGTAAACTTGTATTTAGTTTAGTGATGACACAAAGCAATTTTAAACCTTTTTTATTTACCAAACTATGAAAACACCAATAATGTTTAATTATGTTACCCCATGAAATTTAAGGAGTTAAAAGAGTACTCGATGTTATTTAACAATTAGCATTTTAACTTTATAAATTAATCAGATGTCTCTATAAACACATTTGAGTAATCCCATACATGTTAACTCTAATTTCTTTATTTTTTAAAAAACCAAGATATCAGACAAGTGTCCCGAACAGTATTTGCCATCTCTTTCCTGTTGAAGAAAAGTTTGGACTAGGTAGTTTGCTTTTTAACTCCTAAAATGGGTGAATTGCATGGGCTATTGCAAGACATTAAAAGTTTCTGTCATTTTGAATGACCTTTAAGGTTTTGAATGATCTTTAATAAGTCCTTTTTCTTGTCTTTATGCTCCCTTTTCTTTCTTTTTGATCCCTATTAAAAAATGGAAGATGCAAGCTGGAGAAGAATAAGGATTGATCAGGGCCACGTGCCAATTTTTGTAATTTCCTCTAAATGTTTGGAGCTAACTGAATGATAAATTTATACTTTAAAAGTAGGTGGCCCTCTATGGATTCAGGATTATGGGTGGTGTGTTTTCTTATTGCCTTCCTGAGTCTCTCCTTGAAAATAATGGGGAGACTCTAGATGACTAGTGAAGGCTAACTATGCGAACAAAGGGAACCTGGGCATTTTCATACTAATCATCCCAGGCCTTAATCCTACAGTTTGCATTCCTAATGTCTGACCAGCAAGGGAAGGGGAGCATCCAGGAGGGAGTGGATGTGGGGGAGTGTTGTGCAGCCCGTATGGAGGCAAAGGTAACTGGCACTTTCCCTCAGTGCCATTTGTCTACCAATCACTCTGGATACCCCTTAGGGCGGTCAGGAGGGGGAGTCTGGAGAAGGAACCTTTGGGGTCCGCCCAAGAGTAGCCCGGGCCAGAGAACCCCGCAGTTGTTCCAACCCTTCCTCTGCCTCCACCTATCCTGGGTAGATCAGGACTAGGAACACTATGTACTCGTGGCAGGCAATTGTGCTCCAGGCCTGGACAGAAAAGTAGGAAACGGCTTTGGCAGATTCCAACATGCCTGGTCTGTACAGAGCAGGTGATTGGAAACTGCCTAGGCCAGAAACCTCTCACCCGAGTCTTGAAGGATGTTGGCTGCACTAACTGCATTTAAGTAGCCGACGGGTGCCCACTTTGCCCTCCAAAAATAAAGAGACAGAAAGATGCACTTCAAACAGATGTGGGGTGCGTGGAGAGAGAAGCTCACTTACCTGGGCGTAAATCTCGCTGGGACCTCCAAATCTGATACCACCGTTTACCGGTGACGAGTTCTGCTCCCTCTAATGTTGAAGTTTGAACACTAGAGAAGCACGCCAAGGCAAGCATATTAAGCAGGTTTTATTTAAAAGTAATAATACAGACTTCTCCCGGGAGGGGGAAGGGGGCCATGGTTGATGTTCTACGGTCCCCTCCTTTGCTCATTTTTAAATTGGCTTATCTGTCCTTTGACTGGGGAGGCACGATGTTCTTCGTTTACTCTAAATTTGGGTTTCTTTGAATATGAGTCAGATGAACATGCTGAAAGGTACTCCAGTGGCAATCCCTCCCTTTGAGATTGTCCCCTACAACCAGCAGCTACCAGCCCCCAGCAGTTTCTGCTGAGGTCAGCAGTATGTGACTGGCAGGGTATCTGTCCCTGCCCATGGCTCTAGCGGGACACTGGGTGGAGCCTGGCTGGTAACTCACACAGCTGTGTCCTTGTCTTCGCGATGGTGGCCTGGCCTTTTAGGAGGGGTGAAGTTCCCCTCTCTAGGCCAACATCAGTCATGGTTTCCCAAACGCTGCCCGATGTGTTCACTGCTAGGAGCCTGAGACTCCCCGGTTTAAAGAGTCCTGTAGTGATTTATCTTCTTGGGGATTCACAAGCAAATTCATTTCCATTTATACCCATATCCTTATTACTTCTTCTTTTACAAGCTGTACCTAATAAGGAAAGATCTTTCTTCAAATTCAAGGTGATATAGTTTAGAGGGGCCAGTGTTCTCATTGAAAACAGAAGGCCTAGATTTATGCCCCAGTTCTGTCAGTAAACAATAATAAGATACAGTAGGAGACTAAAAGCTGTGTTAAGGACTTTGACTATATTATCTAACTTCATGGTGTGAATCATCCAGTGATATTTCCTCTCCTGCTACCTCAATATTAGAAGAAAAAGACATAACAAGGTCAAGTAATCTGCCAAAAAGTCACAATGAATGCCTTTGTATTACTAATGCCAACCACGTCTGACTCCCCAGAAGATACCTGGACAAGTATGAAGTTCACATGAATTTTTTCAAAGCAGGCATTTGAGCATAGCAAGCAGTTGCCCACCATTCTGTAATTACCAGTAAGACAAATTAGAAGAATACAAACAAAAGATACACGAATAGTAAACTACAATTAAAGAACAATCCACACATTTTCCCTTTGGGAGTGTACACAATTCTTATATAGAGAATCATATTCCTTTTGCCTTCCCTAATCAGGTCAAAACCAAACCAGTGCTACCTTTCTTAGTTTTGAAAGCAAGACCTTGACCTCTGACTTCATTGGGAATATCTGCTTAGCCACATGGATCCAAGCCCATGCTGCCACCTACAAAATGGGAGAAATTTCTTGGTAAATCAAATATCTGTAAAGGAACTTAAAGTTAGAATATACAAAGAACCTTTATAACCCCATAGTGAAAAGACAGATAAACTACTTTCAAATGAGCAAAGAACCTGATTAGATATCTTTACAAAGAAGATACACAAATGGAAAGTAAGCACATTCAACCTTCTTAGACATCAGGGAAATGCAAATTGAAACCACAGTGATAGCTTCTTCAAACCCAGTCATGTATTGATCAGCTTCCCATCACAGTCACAAATGCTTGAATATTCATCAAGGGAAAAGTTTATTTTGGCTCTTAGTTTTGGAGGTTTCAATCCAGGACTGCTTGATACCTGCGCTTGGGCCTGTTGTGAGGCAGCACTTCATGGTTGCAGTGCATGGAAAAGGCTTTCCCCTCCTGGCTGGGACAAGAGAGAGAGAGATGTTGCTCCCTGTTGAGCAACAAGGTCCCATGTATCTCCTTAGGGCCTGCCCAAAGGAGAATACGGGCCAAGCAGGATGATGAGTGCCAGCGGCTAAGGAACCAACCCAGAGCCGGGAGGTCTGTCAGCGCACATGGCGAAGCAGGAACTCGTTTATTGAGGAGGTTACACAGGCTTTATGTAGGATGGGGGCTAGGTGAGAGCTAATTAGCTTAAAAATTAACAAGGCACGGGGGATTCATGCAGGGGAGAGTTCCATAGGACTATATGGCAAGAACAAGTTGATCACGTTCGCAGAACTGCTACTAACCAATCCCTGACAGTAGGAGGTGGAGATAGGCAGGCCAACCAGGGAGTTACACATAACTGGTTGCTGAGTAAGAACATACCTCCCAGGTTTCAGGGGAGGGCGGCAGTGCAAGGAGGTCTGAGTAAACTGTTAGTGAGTCAGGCAGTGCCATGTATGAGGAGGGGGTTGCCATGAGGGTGCAGTTGCCATTATAGGGTGTGTCCCCTATGGGCAGGGGGGAGACCAAAGGCACAGCCCCCACCTTTGACCTAAAGCCTTCCATGGGGCCCTACCTCCTAACGGTTCCTCCATGTCCCAATAGTGCCAAGGACTGGGGACCAAGCCCTCAATACCTGGGACTTTGAGAGACACACAAACCATGGTGTCACTGAAGAAGAGATGTCCCTAGAGAAGGATCCGAGGAGTTCCCAGAGGAGATGGGAAACTCAACTCAGGACCAGCAGGGTTCTTGGTATACATGAAGGAAAAGACTTTCAGCATGAGCCAAAGGCATAAACAGAGGTTTACTAAGGGAGGTATTCAAGGGAGAATATGGGTTCTCTCAAGAGTGAGAAGCAGCCCTGCCTTGGGCTGGGGGTCCAATCTTTATAGAAGGGCTGTATACAGGGGCAGACTGGAGATGGATCCAGGGTGGAGCTGCACAATTTCAATTCAGTTTTCTCTGTACTTTTCTATTTTCCTCATTTTACAGCATGGGCCAAGGGTGTGTTGCTTAAGATATACAAATGTGCTTTCTGCATCTCAATCATTTGTGAGCAATGAGTATTTTTCTCTTTATCCTAAATCTCAGTGGCAACTAAGATGGTTATAGTAATAAAAACTAGGGGAAAATAAGCAAAGAACCAGTGGCAGTGAGTATATGGAGAAACTGGAATCCTCACACACCACTGACAGAAGTGTTAAATGGCAGAGCTTCTTTGGAAAATAGTCTGGCAGTTCCTCAAAAAGTTGAACATAGCATTAAACATACCATACAAGCCAGCAATGTTACCCCTAGGTTTATGCTCAAGAGAAATAAAACATTAGTTTACAAAAAAAAATGTATAGAAATGTCTATGGCAAACATAATAGTATTCAGAATAGTCAAAAAAGGGGGAAACTTTTTCTTGCTGGGGGGAGAGAGGTTTGGTTACACACTGCCCACCTCCATCTGTGAGCTCCTGCCTACTCCTGATTGTCACCTCATGCCCGTTTGACCTCACACTCAATGGGCATTTGGAGCACCTGAACCATCTGTCATTTAGTGAGGACCAACTGCATGTCAAGAAAGGTATGAGGCACTGGAAAGGAAAGACTAGAATTTGGTTCCTTTCTGAAAGAAGTTCTAATTTTACTAGAGTACATTTATTCCCTTGTATTATGGTTGTCTAAAAATGTATGGGTCTGCCCTATGAGACACACATATCTGTGGATAACAACAGTATAGGTTATAAATACTGAAATAGCACAGAAGAACTGCACAGAAAAGTGACTTTTCAGAGGTCCCTGAGTACAACTCTGCTCGCATTGCATTGGCAAGAATTTAGTCTCACGGCTTGATCTAACTACAAGGGAAATAGGAAATTGTACTCTGTGGTTTGGGGACCTTTGGTGGCCTCAGAAGGACCAGTAGAGAAGAATGTGGGACAAGGGAAAATAAGGGAAGCAGCAATAGCAACTACTTGCCATAGGGCAACAAAGAGTCAAAGTGTGTTTATTGCCTTATTGGAGGTAATCTTTGAGAAAGCTGTTTTTCACAAGTGATAAGGTGGACATGGAGAAATGACCAATATTTTGTCCTTTTTATTGATGTATTGAGGGAAAAAAACACATCTGCAAATATCATTCCTGGTATTAAAGAAATGTGAAAGTTTTCATAATCAAAATGGAGTCCCTTGAATCAACTTTAAAAAAAAAGGAAGGAGGGAAGAAGAGAGAAACAAAGGAAGGAAACAAAGATTGGCATTTAGGGAGGAAGAATTGCCTTATAGTAACTATTGTAGTGCACCTCTACCAAAGTGTCATAATTAAGCTTCTCCAAAGACCCTCACCATAACTGTTTTTTCAACAGGATATCAGCAAAACTTTCTGCAGAGAACTCAGAAGCTTCCTCTTTCTTGTAAATACCAGGTTTGTAGACAAAACATGAGAACCTCTGTCTATCATAAGAATATGGGACAAACAGTACCTGTTATGCACCCACCCACTGACATGTAACCACCCCACTGAGTATAAAGTTTAAAGAATTTCCAGAATCAGGGTCCAGAGACTTCTAGGCATTAGCTCCTCTTGACCGTTGTAGCTAAATAAACAGACTTCCTGAAAATTTCCGTGGATGTTCAGCCTCATCTGTCCTACACCATTTGCTACCACAAAAGACTCTGCCAGAATTAAAAGTTTGCACAGAGGCATTGCAACCTCATACAAAAGTACTTCTACGAGGACATCTGCCCAGAAACGGTCTGTTCCATCTCAGACTGACGCCACCCTTGTTATTAATCATTGTGGCCAACGATTGTTTTTTGAAAATACTTGGTGTAATCCTCCTCGTTTTTGCCTCAACCTCTTTGAATATGCTGGTAGTTTACTATGGTAAATATGTTCCCATTGCATTGGTCTGCTATTCCCAAATACCTTTGGAGAAACTTTTATTGCTCTTATTTAGGTTTACAGTGGAAAGAAATCATTGCGTTCAGTGTTACCATAGAGTACACCAAGTGCTGACCACAAAGAAGGGAAGGACTGGATAAAATTGGAAAAGCAGCAGAGGAGAAATTTCAAGATGAAAGCTAGCCCAGCAAACAAGCAAAGGGGGTCCCTTCGCCCCTAGAATAAACAGCACTATTTTTCCCCAAGTGGGAGGGAAGTATTTCCAAAACTAGACATGGAGTGTTCTTAGGGTTTGGTACTCATCTACATTCGGGCCATTTATTTCGCTCACTCCATTTCATTCAGTTACTGACGATTCCTTTGTTCTCTGTGAACTCCGAGGGCTGATTTCTTCATCAGTACACCAAACACCTACAACAGGGCCTGCCACTGGCAGTTCTCCTAAACTAACCGATTGGAGGCAGAAAGGCAAATTGGCACTTGCATCCATGATTTCTAGCAATTTTTTCCCAAAACCTAAAGGAAACACATGACTCTTCTTGGGAAATATAGCCACAAAGGCCCAATGCCTGGGAATCACTCGGGCCGCGGGACTCTGGGAAAGGCGGAACCGAGGAGCAGGGGAACCTGAAGGCAGCGGAAACCGAGAGCGGCGGAACCTGTGAATAGTGGAACCTGGTGCCGGCGGAACTTGATGGCGGCGCGGACGAGCTGCCCGGACTCTGGAACGGAAGCGCAGCCTCGGCCGCTTCCGGGTTGCGGGTTGCCTGAGAGGCCGGGGCTGGACGCGGAGATGTTGCCCTACACCGTGAACTTCAAGGTGTCGGCGCGCACCCTCACCGGGGCCCTCAACGCCCACAACAAGGCGGCGGTGGACTGGTGAGGGCGCCGGCTTCCAGGCAGCGGGGCTGGGCCAGAGTCAGGGGCAGGGGAAGACGGGGTGTCAGTCTGGTTTCTGGCGGCGCCGCCTTCGCACTGCTGCCGTTGAGTTCTCTTTGAGATGATGCATTTTGTTGCCATGAGCGTAGCAAATGCCCGGTGTGGGGTTTACCTTCGCGTCCCTCTTTTCCACCCTGGATCCAGGCTTCTCGCCCCCTTCCCCCGTCCCCTTCCCTTCCTGGTTCTGTGTCCGCCTGCTGTCTGTCTCTCTCTGTCCCCCTTTTGTATTCATTCAAGAACGTGCCAGACTCTGTTCTAGGCACCCGTTCGTTCTTTGCCCTTCCTTTATCTTTTCTGGCCCAGATCGTCCCTGTTAACCTTTCACCTTTTCACCGTGAGATAACAGCAGCTCCGAAAACTAATAATAAAACGGATGTGAAGCAAAATTCTGAAGTTGTGGCACTGGGATTGTTGTCAAAAGGACTGAAACGCCAGTCTTGTGTCTTTTTTAAATGTGGTTTTAAGACCTAGAACTGATCATAGATACATATCCCAGGCACATTGTCGATACTAAGCATTAAAAACTGAATTAAAAGAATAAGACAAAGCGTATGCTTATAAAGACAGCACAAGTTGCTTTATAAATATTTGTACCTGCATAAACGTAGACTCTTTTTAAACCAAATTAAAAATGAATTGCAGCAAACATTTGTAAACTTAGCTAGACCTTTATTTAAATGGCATAATGTTGCATACAGCCTTTGGGTTTAAGTAATAATTTTATTAATGGTGGCACATGTGAATTAGCTTTATCATTTATTTAGGATTGGCAGGAGAGAAGTTGAGTCTTTATTGTACACTTGAGTTTTAACATTGCTCTTTTGCTAGGGGCTGGCAAGGTTTAATTGCTTACGGATGTCATTCGCTGGTGGTAGTGATTGATTCCAGTACTGCCCAAACTCTTCAAGTTTTAGAAAAACATAAAGCTAATGTTGTTAAGGTAAGTCAAATCCTACTTTAACCCCCATAACACACTGTATATTGTGGTTTAATATATCACTAGGTTCTCATTAAATCACAGGTATACATGTTGAATAGCTCTTAAATATAATAACTCAGCATTTCCGTGTGTGTGTGTGTGTGTGTGTGTATCAGTGTCATTCTAGGATGAGTTATTAAAGTATTAAATGATAGTTCTTAGGTCATTTTAAAGTTATGAGGAAACACCAGTTCTGCCATTTACCAGACCACTCATTACATTGATTAGTTTTGGGTACTTAGTTTGTATTGAAGATGTAAAGATGAAAGGTCTTAGGCAATTCATTATCTTGTTAGGGGGATTCACAACATGTTAAGACCTGCTTAACATGCTGTAAGAAGAAAAAGGAGCAACCTGTCAACTAGTTGTAGGAGTCAGAGTGTGGGTCACAGAAGTCTTTCCAGTTAAGGGACTGAAACAGCCAAGTGAAAAGTCAGGGGAGTAGCACTGCAGGGAAAGGGAACAGGTGTGGAGCTAAGTATTGTTCTGCAGAGATGGCTAAAGGCTGGTAGGCTTGTGCTCGTGCTGAAAGAGGAGGCAGCCCAAGAGATTCAGCTGCGTGCTTTGAAAATTTTATAAGAGTATGAAGGAGTGTAGACTTTTTAAAGGGGAGATGAATATAACTATTTGTACTTTAGAAAAACTCATTTTGGTAACTATGGAAGATCTGTTAGAGAAAGACAGGACTGGAGGCAGTGAAGTAATTTAAGAGACTTAGAATAATTTTGGCAAGAAATTCTAAGGCCCTAAAATAAGTCTGGGGGAAGAAGAGAGTCATATTTAGGAACTGTGTAATAGACGAACTGGATGACCTTTATAGTAATCAGTGTAAGGAATAGTCTTATGACTCCAGGGTTTCTATTTGAGTGACTTCCAGTTATGATGAGTATGTGTGAAGTCCATGGGTTTAAGTTTTCAACATGAAAAGTTTGAGATCCCTTGATGTATTTTTTTATAGTGACCTGAAGTTTAGGAGAGAATTCAGATTGGAGATAGAGGTCTTTTTCTTTCTTTTTTGTAACAGCTTTATTGAGATAGACTGCAAAATTCACCCATTTAAAGTATACAGTTTTATGGTTTTTAGTGTATTCACCATTATATAACCATTGCCACATTCTATTTTATCACCCCAAAAAGAAAGCCTGTACCCATTAGCAGTCATCTCTCATTTGCCTCCATCCCCTCTTCAGGCAACCACTACTTTCTGTCTCTAGAGATTTGCCTGCTCTATATATTTTATATAAATGGGATCATAGAAATATGTGGCTTTTTATGCCTGACTTCTTTCACTTAACATAATGTTTTCAGAGTTCATCTGCTATAGCATGTATCACTATTCCATTCCTTTTTATTACTGAACAATGTTCCATTGGAAGGATATATTACATTTATTTTATTGATAAAATGGATGTTTTTCAGTTTGGGCCATTATGAATCATGCAGCTACAACCATTCCTAGATCAGTTTTTATATTGAACCTGTTTTCATTTGTCTTGGGTATATGTCTGGGAATAGCATTACTGACTCATATGGTAACTCTGTGTTTAGTTTTTTGAGGAACTACTAGATTGTTTTCCACATTTTACTTTCTCTTTAGCAGTGTGCAAAGATTCGGATTTCTCCAAATCATCCCAACCCTCTCCTCTGTCCTTGTTTTATAATCTCTGTAGTGGTATGAAGTGGTTCTCATTATAGTTTGGATTTGCATTTTCCTGATAGCTCATGATGTTGAGCATCCTTTGATGAACTTTTTGATCATTTGTGTGTCTTCTTAGTAAAAATGTCCCTTCAGATCCTTTGCTCATTTAAAAATTGTATTATCTTTTTATTATTAAGCTGTAAGATTTCTTTCTGTAGTCTAGATATAAGTCCCTTTTCAGATATATGATTTGCAAATATTTTCTCTCATTCTGCAGGTTTTCCTTTCTCTCATTCTATAGGTTTTCCCTTTCAAGAGCAAAAGTTTTTCATTTTGATGTAGTGCAGTTCAATTTATCTTTTTTTTTTTCTTTTGTTGCGTGTGTTTTGATGCCATCTCCAATAAACCATTGCTTTTCGAAAGAAAGATTTACAATTTTGTTTTCTTCTAGGAGCTTTACTGTTTTAACTCTTACATGTAGGTCCTTGATCCATTTTGAGTTAATTTTTATATTTGGTATGAGGTGGGGGAAAATATTCATTTTTGTATATTCACCTATGCCTGCAGTCTTGCAAAACTCACATATTAGATCCAATAATTTAGGAGTGGGTTTTTCTTGCACCATCTGAAAATGAATACAATTTAACTTTTTTCATTGATAGTCTGTATTTCTTCATTTTTGTTTTTTCTTGTCATGTTACATTGGTCAGACCAGAGAATCCAAGTGGTGAGAGGACACTTGTGTTTCTGAGCTTAAGAGGAAATCATTCAGTCCTTCATCTTTGAGTCTCATGTAAGATGCAGAAGTGTTTTTAAAGAAAAATCTATTTACCTTCTTTTTTTTCTCTTCCTTGGCATTTCTGGAGCTTTTGTTTCTTTATGTAGATTCAGGTTTCAGTCTGGTATTATATTCCCTTTACTTGAAGAATTTAAGTTCTGGAAGTGCATATTGTGGTTGCACTCAGCCTTTATTTGTCTGAGAAAGTGTTTTACCTTTGTTTTTCATAGGATATTTTAAAAGGATAAAATGCTGGATTGACAACTTTGTTTTCTAGTAGTAATTTAAAAATATCACTGTATTATGTTCTCCTTACTTAATTTCTCCTTACTTACTTATGTACTCCTTAAGAATTTCTGAGAAATTCTTGTCTGTTTTTCTGTGTGCAGTGTATCTTTTTTTTTTTTTTTTTTGCCTTCAAGATTTTTTCCTTATCTTTGGTTTTCAGCAGCTTAATTATGTATCTAGGTGATTTTTTTAAGTGTGTGTATCAGTCAGAGCTTACATAAATAGGATTCAATACTCTACATATATGCATACATGTATATGCACATACAGACCAACAATCATTTTGTTTTTAAAGGTAGTTATAAGTAGTTATATTCTCTAGAGTCACTGTAAACTGTATTGGTGAATACTGAAACTTTGTTCACTCCCAGAAGTTAGGTTGCTGTGAACCTCTCTGGTCCAACATTTTTCATCAACTGAATAATACATAACCTTATTTTGTACATGTGTATTGTTGATTCATTAACATTGAATACATGGCCAATAACTTATCTCTGAGCAAAGCTATCTCACTCATATATTTTTCGGTAAGTCATAGCACAACCTTTTACCCTTAAGAGTAGTAGACAACACTATGCTTGGGGGCCCTTTTAAACACTGAAGTCACTAAGAAAAAGCCCAAAAATGTGAAAAATACAATACTAAAGAGATGTGAAACAGACCCTTTTTTGTGCTTTGAGACCTGAAGGAAGAATACATTGTTTGCCCTCAACTGGGAACATATTTATGAGTGACAAAAATTTTCACTGTTCATTGCTTGTCTGCAAATATATAGCACATACTAACTTTGAGATTACAAACAAATATTACAGAGTAGGCAATTCACATTTGTGAAATCTGCAAATAATTAGGATTGACTGTACATCCATACACATAATGTGTAAACATATACACACATGCCTTCAAATATATACATATATATACATGAACACATGAAAAATATACACATGTGCATATTTTATTAAAAAGATCTTTGAGAAGATACATAACAGTGAAATTTTAAAGATTATTAGTAGCACTGATATTCGGAAAACTTAATTCCATTTTTTTCATAAATGCTTAGTTTATTACCTTTCCTATTTTATCATTATCCACGAATGTATTTATATGTATGTACACATGTGCGTATGTATATACGTATGTGTATTTGTATGTGTATATTTAGAGATTTTCTGATGCTTATGGCCATATATTAAACAGATACTGAACACTAGCTTTGAGCACTGTGCTGGTGCTCTACTGGTCTGGGACTAGAAGCATGATCAAGGCCTATGTGATGTATCCTGTGGAGCTGAGAGTCCATAGGATGGTGATAAGTTAAAAAAAAAAAAAAAGTAATTTAATTACACATGGTATAATAAAATGCTTTGAAGAAAACACAGAGGATGCTGAGATAGAGAAAGCAAGTGGTGGTGACCATCAGAGGAGTGAAGCAGGGGAGTGGCCAGGGAATGCTTTGGGTCATAGTGAGGACTGTAGGATTTATCTCTTATCTGTGTGTATTCATTGTTCAAGAATTTAATCAGATTTGCCCTGGCGTTGTGAATTTTATTTTTAAAATTCTGTTATTAATTGTTCTTAATGTTGTTGGAGGTATGAAGCATAAATTTTCGTTTTAGAGAAAACTTATGTTTTTTATGAAGGTGGTACAGCCAGAGTGTTTTGTTTGCTTTTGATTTTTTCTTTGCTTCCCTGTGGAGGCTTTTTCTGTCCCTACATCTCCTTTTAATTAGGAGAACAAATATAGGAAAACATTCTTCTTAATAATTTATGATTTTATATGTTTTGTCATAATTAGATTTTAGGGAAACTAAATTCAAAGGGATTTGAATCAAAGTATTCTGGAAGGTTTTTATTGTTATTGTTTGTGTTTTATTTTATTTTGTTTTTAACCTGAGTTTCCCAAAATATTAAGGCAAGCATCATTTTTCACATTTTCAAGGCAGGGGCATTGTGATCAAAAATATTTGCAATGCAGCATTTTAAAAATACCATGAATATTAAAAATGTCAAATTTCAAAATGCAAACCAATTTCCTTTTATTCATGCTAAAGAGTTCCGTAATACAAATGTAGTATGGGCTCTGGTTGATGTGTTTAAATTGATATTTAGTTTTATCCAGTGCAAGTATTTACTTGATCTGATTTCTTCCTGGTACTAGGTTAAATGGGCCAGGGAAAACTACCACCATAACATTGGCTCACCGTATTGCTTGCGCTTAGCTTCCGCTGATGTCAATGGGAAGATCATCGTTTGGGATGTAGCAGCAGGAGTAGCTCAGTGTGAAATCCAAGAGCATGCCAAACCTATCCAGGGTGAGGAAAATGTGCTCTCCTCAGTTTATATTGATGTACTTATTCTCAGAATGTTTCCTTGCCCCCACTCCACCTCTCACTTATTATCATTGCTTACAAGTTAACTCTTAGAGATTTTTAGCTTGTTCTACTGAACTGAGTTCTGGGTTTATTTTCTCAAATCTCAACTAATTGGTGTGTCGGTAAAACCCTTAATTTTGATTTTAACCTCATTCAAGCATGATGAAAAGATTACCATCTTGAAATCTGTATTATAAGTAAACTTGGTTGAACTGCTATAATAATTAGCTATCAATGTTTACTTTAATAGAGTTGAACATTTTATTCTCATTTTCTTAGATTGTTTGCTTAATTATTTCTTTGTTATTAATCTAAAACCAATCAAATATTCTTTAGGAATTTCTCTTTGAGAACCTAACTGAATGAATTTTTAAATGACAATTTAAAAATGTATTTTGAGTATTTTCTATGTGCTAGGTACTAAGCTACATCTTTAGTCTGTTTATCATCTTGAAAAAATCATGAAAAACTTCAGAGTCTCCACAAAAGCATTTTGGGAGTGTGGTATCTTGATTGTGGCTAGGAGAGTGTCACATGTTGATTTTATAGTTTTTGTTTTGTTTTGTTCTTTTTGTGATGCTGGAGATTAAACCAAGGGCCTTGCATGTGCCAGGCAAAGGATCTGTCACTGAGCTATATACCCCAACTCCTAATTTTATAGTTTAAGGAATGATTAATACAAATTGCCTTGAATTTTCTTGAAAGTGATATTTCAGATTACCTGACATTTTAACCAAACAATTCATTTTTACATAAAATTCAGTTTTCCTTTGCATTTTTTTTTAATGTTACTCACCTTAAACTGATATAGAATTGGTAAGCAAGTATATACGTCACATTTGGCAGTGTGTGAAGATTTTAGGGATTGCACTTAATAAACCAAATATCAAGGGTAAGTTACCCAGATGTTTTAATGTAGGTGTTTTCTGAATTTTTCCTTGTTTATCTGGTCTTTCAGATGTTCAGTGGTTGTGGAATCAAGATGCTTCCCGAGATTTGTTGCTTGCTATCCACCCACCAAATTACATTGTGCTCTGGAATGCAGATACTGGCACCAAACTGTGGAAGAAAAGCTATGCAGATAATATTCTTTCTTTTTCTTTTGACCCTTTTGATCCTTCACATTTAACATGTGAGTAATGGTTCCTTGTAGAAAATGAATTAAATGAAGCACTTAAAATATAATTAATGCTATGCAGTATACACATACGTACACACATTGTACATCTATAATGTTAAAATGACTGAGCAAAGTGGTGAAGCACATCTCATCCATATATCTTCAAGTCCTGATCCACATGCTAAATCATAACTTCTTCTCATTTGCACCAATTTTGATTGTTAGAAATATAAGCCAGCAACCCACACCTTCATGGTGTTGAATTTATGAATAGTATTGGACTAGCCAGGGAGAGTGAGTTACTGTGATACTCTAATTCAAATTTAATTGAATTTTATTTTTTAGGTACATTTAAAAACTTTGAATCAAGGGTTTCATTTAGTCTGTGGCCAAATTAAGTTCTTGCTTTTTAAGAAAATCATCCTAATTAATGCCATTTGTTCTGAGTGCCCTAAACAGATACATGCAAAAAATGGAATAAGCTCAAAGGGATTTTTTCTTGCAGGGGCAATTTTTTCTCAGTATTTGATGTTTTTGATGTTTTATAGATCAGATGATCTAAAAATGATATTTTAGATATTTTTGTGGCTAAATTATTTAGAAGATATTCTTTGTTCAGTTAACCCATCAATATTTCTTGAAATTTTGACACCAGGATGAAGGTTCTTGCCTTTGTAGTGTTAGCATTCTAGTTTGAGCCAGTTGATAAACTGTGAACACAATGAGTTAAGTTCTAGTCTATTAAGAGGTGATAAGTGATATAAAGACAGTGAAACAGGATGAAGAGTATGAAGATGAGTGGGGTGTTGGCGTGGTCAAGTTGAATTAGACATATGGTCAAAGTAGGCTTCATTCTGATAATGATCAGAAACTTGAAGGAGATGAGGGAATTAGTTGTGTCAAGAATGTTTTCTCTAGATTTGAATGACACAAAATTCTGACTTGTCCATCAATATTTATTAAGTGTATATGTGTGATTGTGAGATGAGATGAAGGAGCCAGAGAAAGGCAGACAAGTGGAAGTTAAAATGGGACAGTTGGCTATAAAAGTAACCACAGTGTGGACTGCTGAAGCATTTGTATGAACTTGTGCATGCATATGTTCACTCACTCAGCAGATTGCTCACATAAATGCAGTGCTGCAGGAATATAACAGCACAGAGAGGGAAGGCATCACAAAAGCAGGGAAGCCCGTGAGAACTTCAGGGATGGTCTGGAACCTGGAAAGGAGATAAGGCTTTAGCCCAGATTGGTTGCATCAATTCTACATGTCTGTGATTTTGCTGGTGAAAATATTTCAAAATACCACTTTTCCCTAATACTTTTTATTTACTTCACTGTGCAAGGGTTGTTAAAACTTGTATGCTTCCTTGATCTCTGTGCCTGCAGCAGCCTCAAGCTGCCAAGACTCAGGGTGGATGAGGTTGTCCTGCCCATATATCCCACTGTTGGTCAACTCTAGTGCAGAGGGAGATTCTCTTTTTATTCACAAAAAGGCCTAGGTTATATTGCTAAATGTGATACTAAAATATTTTTGTTTTGTGGACATTAGTAAGCCTCTGTTGGAACTTAAGTCATTTTTAAATATAAAGGTAAAAACAGTCTTACTCATCCTAAGGTACAGTCTGATGCTCAAAAAGAAAAAAGGAATTTATTTATACGGAGTAATTCGTGAAAATCCTATAAAATTTAATATCATTCAATCAAATATTGAATTTAGCTAATCGTGATATCTAGAATCTCTTACATATGGGGTATTTTTCTTGTGAATCTTACATTCTGAAAAGTGTTTGTATTTTGAAGTTGCGAAGTACAATGAGGAAAAGTTTTTAATGAAATTCTGTGAACAGAATTTATCTGGAAGAACAAACATTTGTTCTTTCTGCCAACAGCCTGTTACTATCTCTTTAATATATAAAACATAATTCAGAATGCTGAGCTTGGAAGCCTCTGATGAATTATAATGGACCACCTGTTTTTCTTCAATTTGGAGAACATTCCCATCATGTTATGACCATAACATTGCCTGTTCTATATTGTTAAAATTTTCATTGTCTTTCTCTCATGTTGTATTTGAATAAAATTCTGTGCTCAACTTGACTAAACTTTAATAAGAATTTTACTTCTTTCAATATAGTACTCACCAGTGAGGGTATTGTATTCATCTCCGACTTCTCTCCATCCAAGCCTCCCTCGGGACCTGGGAAAAAAGTGTACATCTCCAGCCCACACTCCAGCCCAGCTCATAACAAGCTGGCTGCAGCCACAGGAGCCAAGAAGGCTCTTAATAAAGTAAAAATTTTAATCACTCAAGAGAAACCTAGGTAAGTTAAAAGTGTAAGATTAAAAGCATTCATCAGTTTGTCGGATATGAAAGCATCCTTTTGGAGTTGTACTAAGATAGATTTTCCTCTTCATTTCACTTCTTCTCTTTCTAGTTTCAAATATATTAGAGGAAAAAAAAAAAAAAAAAATTCTACCTTTTCCCATAGGAGGAGATCCGACATTTTAGCACGGTCTCGTTGCTTCCTCCAGCCATGCTAGACTCCCCACTGAATTTTACAGATTAAAATTTTTTACTTCTGAAAATATGAAATGATTCTGAAGTTATGCTTATTGAATATGTGAAGAATTAGGGGACAAAAGCTGGATTTTATTTCAGTATGTTTTCCTGACTTTGCTGGGCTTCTGATTAGCCAATAAAATATGGGTGTTTTTCTTATGTAGGTGAAAACGTTTCCCATCCTGATTAAAAGCTGGGTTCTGGGGAAATCCATAACTATGACTCAGAGCATATTCCTTAATCTCATTCAGATTTCACTCTCCCAATCTATGAAATAGGGTTTTAAAGAGGTTTCTATGATTATTACAGAAATTAATAGATAGGGTAATGTTATTAAAGTACTTAATGTTGTGGTTGATACTTCCTAAGCATTCATTTAGAAAATGTGAGCTGTTATGGTTAAAGAAACTACTTGAACCAGGCATGATGACCTGTAATCCCAGCGGCTCTGGAGGCTGAGGCAGGAGGATCTTGAGTTCAAAGCCAATGTCAGCAACTTAATGAGTCCTTAAGCAACTCAGCTAGACCCTGTCTCCAAATAAAATATAAAAAGGGCTGGGGATATGGCTTATTGGTTAAGCACTCCTATGTTCAATTCCTCTTACAAAAAAAGAAAAACTGTACCTGAATAAAATTTTAATTAACTACTTTTATGCATTAGTTTTATTTTTCCTGCTTTGGCAGGATTTTTTGTCATTTGTTTTAAGATAGTCTTTATCTTAAATGTACTAAGATTATTCTATCTAGACTTTGTAGATAATTACCTAAAAAATATGGTAAAAAATTATTTTACTATAATACATTCTACATTTGTGGATAAATGTTTTTATATTA
Source organism: Sciurus vulgaris (assembly GCF_902686455.1). Lineage (NCBI taxonomy): Eukaryota > Metazoa > Chordata > Mammalia > Rodentia > Sciuridae > Sciurus > Sciurus vulgaris. The sequence continues at coordinate 10,541,636 of NC_136464.1, read as the reverse complement.
TTAAACCACAGGCTGGTTAAATTGCTAATTTGTTTTCTACTTCATGCCAAGATGAATTGAGTATCCTCTAAGTATCTTAAGAGAACTTTCTACTGTTCATGGATTCCCTATCATATGCAAATAACTATTTGGCAGGCTGAATGGTATTATATTAATGACTTAATCTGTTATGTGAATTACATGTACACTGTGAGCAGTTTTTATCCTTCAACTGGAACTGACCTAGGTCCTTCCACATCCATTACTTTATGTAGTCTTAGTCCCAGGTGGTAGCTCTGTTCCTAAAGAAAACTGTGTCCCATAGTGTTTTACATACCTTATTCAGGCTCACCCAGCTAGGAAATGACTGTTAAAAATTTAATTTAATTCTAAATCTCTCCCTTTCTAGCCCACTAATTTAACTATTTTAAATTTCTAAACCTTTCAGTAAATTATCACATAAAATAGTACACAATTATATGTCTGTTACCACTGAAATATATTTAAAGGTTATAATATATGCAACAGTCACCACTTACTAAAATGTTTTTTGAGACTTACCACTTATTTATAGTCCTCATAGTTTCATCTCTCTTATTTACACAGAAGACAATGCTGGGATATAAGTGAATAAAATACCCTAATTTGTTTCAAAAAAGATTTAAGACAGTGTAAAAGTGAATGAGATGGACCGGGGATATAGCTTGCCTAGCATGTGTGCAGCCCTGAGTGTGATCCCCAGCACTACGAACAAAAAAAAGCTAATTCAGCAGAGTAGAAGGGAGATGACCTGCTATAGGTTATACAGATAGTCCAATAACTCCTAGTCCAGTGATTCTAATTACCCTAAATGTTGATGTTTTAATCCCAAGTCTTTCGTTCATCAATCTCATACTTCTAATTGCAAAGTAAAAACAAAACTGTCTTATAAATGCCAGGATAGTATTGCCACTTTTCATCTTATTATAGATAAAATGCTGTTCTGTTTTACTTAAATCATTCAAAAATTTAGAAATACTTGTATGTCTACTTAGACTGTACAATGTTATCAGTATAATTTGGATCCCAGCACTAACTAGAGATCTAAGATTTGGATGCTAACCCATATTGGTAATTTCAAGAAATTAATAATTAATAATAATTGAACATTCTTATTGACAGTTTTTAAGTAGTAAGTGCAAAATTAAATCTTTCTTAACCTTTTTGATGTGAATCAAGTCTTAATACTAACATTGATAGCAGTTCTCTCTTGGTACTTTTTTCAGTGCTGAATTTGTAACTCTCAATGATTGCCTTCAGCTGGCATATCTTCCTTCAAAAAGGAATCACATGTTGCTGCTCTATCCTCGAGAGATTTTAATCCTTGACCTTGAGGTGAATCAAACAGTGGGCGTGATTGCAATAGAAAGGACAGGAGTTCCCTTTCTGCAGGTATTCATGGCAGAAACACCCCCAAAAGTTATTAGGATTGGGATTTAGAGAAAGACGATAATCTTAAAAGTCATTTGTTCCACTTTCTCTTTTCTGTTTATTGAAAAATA